>NC_031502.1:16087530-16108764 GCF_000237925.1 Schistosoma mansoni | reverse complement strand
CTGTCGGCACTGTATATCGGATAGGAGAAAGGATGTACAAGAAGGCAGCATTCAATGTCAGCTGATCAATAGCAGAAAAAGTCAAGGCACAAGCGGTATTCGATGAGGCAAACAAACAAGTGAAGAGGAGCATCAGAACGGACATATGTCCGCTAGGGCGAACGATTCGAATACATGGAACGCTAGCTTGTACTCTCTAAGATGGATACCTCTGAATACAAAATTTGGTAGTAATAATAATAATAATCGAAAATGAGAATTGCTCTCATATATGTAGGGTTTTTCGAAAGCGTTACTTCTTGTTCATACTGATCGTGAGCTCTAGTTGAACAATCTAGAAGACATATATATTACACGTTTTTTGGTTCATATTTTTACTTGAAGCTTAGAACAAAAGGTTCTATTAAATGTTACGTTCTTTTACCTAATTTCTTCTGTCCACATTTCACGGACTGTTCTAATAATCAGTAGTAAACGACCATTCCTAAAAAACACATGTGAAATGTCTGTTTCATTTACGTATTTTATCCCGTATTTTAAGATAAATGGGACAGAAGTTACAGTGAACTCCAAAATTAATTTATTGGTGAAGAAGTTAATATCAGCTTGTCAGTTTGAGGCAAATCAGATGATACTTAACAAACAATTAGCGGGAAAAGAGTTAACTGTCAAACAACTCCGAACATTGAAGGAGTACAATTGTGGTTTTAGTAATCGAAGCCTTATTTGCTCTATCTGTGAATTAGACCTTCGAATAAACAATTTACTGACTAGACGAGATTGGGAAGCAAAACGTATGGTGAGGAATGATGACAAAGCTATGAGTGCTAAACGTGTAATAGTATTTCAGTAAGTTGATGTTCCGTCTTTTGCCGTATACATTGAGAATACATACATTCACTTTTCATGATACAAGTTTTGTGCTGTCTGTTAACAGGTAAATAAACAATCAAATCAACGCACTTCACTATAGCTTTCTTTAATTTATAGTGATCGGTTGGCGCTTGTAACAGTAATTTGTCTGGGCCTCAATGGACGCAGGAAAAGTACACTAAGAAGACCCATTAGGATTGAACTGGAGGACGAGAAAGCCAAATGCGAATTCCAGAAACAACTGAGTTCACATCTAGGCAGTTCTGTAAACAAGACTGACCCAGATGCTGCTTGGAAAGACATACGAACAGCTGTGGAAACAGCAGTAACATCTTTTAGTCATTTAAACCATAGGGCTCCAAAAAACCAGTGGATTTCCTCTAATGATGGATTCGCGTAAACTCATCCCATCAGGCTCTGAACATGACGAAGAGCGTAAACAAATTAGATCTAGGTTAACTAAGAGTCTAAGGAACGATCGTGAGCAGTGGTGGGCAACGAAAGCAAAAGAGATGGAAAAGGCAGCGGCTGTAGGCAACACCAGGCAACTATTCAGACTAATAAAAGAAACCGGAATTAAGAAGTCAAGTGTAAGTGAGACAATCTCGGAAAAAGACGGAACCCTTATCTGCTCTCAACCCAAACGTTTAGAACGATGGGCGGAACACTTTAAGGAGCAGTTTAGCTGGCCTTCAGCTACAGCACAACTACCCACTATTCCCAGAAAACCTGAATTGAACATTGAAGTAGGCCCCCCGACCCTACTTGAAGTTCAAAAGGCTATAAGTAATCTGAAACGACGAAGAGCAGCTGGTCCTGATGGATTGGCTCCAGAGGTCTTTAAATATGGTAGTCCAATTTTAGCGATTAGGTTGACTAATATTCTGGCTAAAATCTGGGAAACGGACGTAATCCCATCCGACTGGTCACAGTCACTGATTGTCCTAATATATAAAAAGGGGTCAAAATCATCCTGCGATAACCATAGAGGGATTAGTCTGACTAACATAGCATCTAAAATACTAGCCTCAATAATTATCAGGCGCCTAACTAAGACTCGTGAACTGCAAATACGAGAAAATCAGGCTGGCTTCAGACCTGGTCGTGGCTGTATCGACCACATATTCACCATTCGTCAAGTTTTAGAGCACAGACACGCTTATCGGCGTCCGACAATGATAGTTTTTCTTGACTTGAAAGCAGCATTTGACTCTGTAGACCGAGAGGTTCTGTGGCAGTGTCTGTCATTGAAAGGTGTACCTGAGAAGTACATAAACCTTGTGAAGGCTCTTTACTTGAACACTACCAGTCGAGTGAGAGCTTATGGCGAACTGTCATATGATTTTACAACCTCAAGTGGTGTCCGTCAAGGCTGTCCACTATCCCCCTTTTTGTTTAACTTCATGATAGACCTGTTGCTGGAAATAACACTATCGTCGACTGAATTTTCAGGAATTGATCTCCTACCAGGGGCTCCACTAAGCGACTTAGAATATGCAGATGACATAGTCCTGTTTGGTGAAGACGCTGACAAAATGCAGAGTCTTCTGTTGGAACTCAGTAATAATGCCAGGATGTTTGGGATGCGTTTCTCACCATCCAAATGTAAATTGTTGCTCCAGGACTGGCCTGCGTCAACACCTGAACTAAGGATAGGGAGTGAAGTAGTCGAACGCTTGGACAACTTCACTTACCTTGGAAGTCTGATCAGCCTTAATGGGTTGGTGTCTGACGAAATCTCAGCACGGATTCAAAAAGCTCGTTTGGCTTTTGCCAACTTACGTCACCTATGGCGAAGACGAGATATCCGTCTATCAATTAAGGGACGAGTATACTGCGCAGCAGTTCGCTCTGTTCTACTCTACGGCTGTGAAACATGGCCATTAAGAGTAGAAGATACTCGTAGGTTACCAGTATTTTGACCACAGATGCCTTGGAAATATTGCTCGCATCTGCTGGGATAACCGGGTAAGTAATAGCGAGGTTAGACACAGGGTATTAGGGAATGATGGTAAATCAGTTGATGAGGTGATGAATCTTCATCGACTGAGATGGTTGTGCCACGTGTTACGTATGCCTGAACACCGATTACCACGACGCTCTATGCTGACTAGTATTGGGGATGGTTGGAAGAGAGTTAGGGGCGGCCAATCAAAACATGGCATCAGTGCTTGAAGTCACTAACTTCTAGTCTGAGCCATGTTGGCAGATCCAGACTACCTGGTTGGGGTCCACGTGACTATCATAACCAATGGTTGGAGACTCTAGGTGACATGGCTCAGAATCGATCACAATGGCGTAGGTGTATACACTCTTTATCTTCCCTTAAACCTTGAGATTAAAATTGCTTCATAACGTTCTTCCTTTCTGTACTATATCCTTATATCTAACCCTTTTATATACTGCCACCACTAAATTAACTATTTCTATGAATCCGGTGTTGATCTTGTTGTCCTAACGAAGTATGGCAACTTGGACCGATGCATATATGTGCCTGGTCCTACGTTGTAGCTGACTGACTGACTGTAACAGTAATGTCTATCATCTTGATTACATGTATTGGTGTTACCTTGATATCAAACCCATTTACAAATCATGCCGTTAGCCAGCTTATATCAAACGCTACTTGAAATATCGATAACCTTTCAAATAAAACTTCGAACATCCTCACTTCCGATTTGACTGGGTTGGCACACTTCGGTTATAGAGCCGTTACATGTAAAAGTATTCCCAGTTGACTCTTGTCTTGTAGTAATCCAGTTTGACACTTTCCGCATATTTTGTCATATATATTTTCAGTGTTTTATCTTAATTTTCCTCTCAACTTTCAGCTGGTTCGTTCTCTGGCATGGCAATTCGTTGCAGATAGTATCCGTCCAATGGGTCATGAGTAGTTTTCGCACACACCTGTCTATGAATATATGTATTTTTTATGGAGGTGGTGGTAGTCCTCCGCCTTTCAATAAAACTTTTAACGACAGTATTGAAAATTCTGACTTTGGTATTAGTGGACAGTTGTTTTGAGTCCCAGATTTTTACTTCTAGGAGTGTTCCCTTTGTCTTGCCAGCTCGTGCCTTCACATCTGCATCAGACCATCCTTGTTACCAAGATCACTACCTAGATACGTAGACATTTCCACCTCTTCCGGAAATTCCGCATCAAGTGTGGTATGGTTGGTGCTGTGTTGAATTTCAGGGTCTTATTTTTCCCTTGTGTATATTGAGGCCTGATGCAGCTCTATTGGCTGTCTTCACCTGCATTTGTTGCTGTATGTAGGATAGAAGAGCTAGCTTGTCTGTAAAGTCAAAATCGTTCAACTGCATCCAAGATGTCCGCTGTATTTCGTGATTCCCCTGAAATGTAGAGATCTTAGTAATCCAGTTAACTTCCAGAAGAAGGATGAAAGGTGAGAGTGAACAGCTTGTTGCAGCCCAGAACCTCCTGACACTTTGAAGTTAGTGCTTCTTTGATCCGTTTCCAGTTGTTCTCCATAGTGGTTTCATCTTCTCTCAGTAGATTATGTAAGGCTTAGAACCTACTGTTGAAAGCTATCTTGAATTCGTTGAGTAGTTTGTCAGTATGTCGAAGGAAGGTTGTATTGAACCATTGTAATGCTGTTTCCCCAGTTGTCCAGTGCTTCTTTAGCTTCAGTTTTACCTCGGCAGTCACAATCAGGTGATCTAAAGCTATGTCGGTTCTTTTCCTGGTTCTCACATCTTCCATGGATTTTCCGAGTTTTTATTGATCCAAATATTTTCGACCTGATTCTCTGTAATGTGGTCTAGTGAAACCTATGTTGCCTTGTGTATGCATGTGTAGGGGTAAATGGTGCCACTTATAATCATGTTGTTGAAAGCACATAGATTTACATATCCCTCACCATTCTCGTTCCTTTCTCACAGTCCATGTTATTCCACGATATCTTCATACCCGGTGTTGTCCATTCCGACTTTGGCGTTTGAGTCTCCCATCAGGATGATCAGATGCTATCCTGGGCACTTCTCTAGGATGAACTGCTGCCCCATCTTTGTTATTTTGGTTGTCATCTTTGGTGAGCGCATAACACTGGATAACATTCGTTGTAACCTCTTCTTCGTTTTGCAGGATGCTTTGATAATCTATGAGATTCCCGTCCTATAAGCGATTTTCGCGCTTCTTCGCAGACCATCAGTGCAAGTTCTTTTGTGTGCGAGTCATTTTCTTCTTTGTGACTAGAGTATAACAGTATCTCTCCCGAAGTTATTCTTTTCTGTTCAGCTTTGAGTTCAACGGGTTTCACTTATTATGGAGACCGCCAAGTTGTATCTTTTCATTTCTTCAGTTATTTGAATGGGCCTTTCGTTCTCCTACATTTCTCAGACAATATGTATACCATCGTTTGTTGTTCTGGTTATCAGGATGCTCGTAGATCTTGTGACTTTCGAAGAATTTCGGCTATGCCATGAGGCATCATGACTTTTTATATTTAGATCCTTCTATTTTCATTCAGTAGTTGAAATTAAATAATTCGTCTAATGTAGTTAGCGTTTTTTGGTTAATGTACGCTGCTAACTTCACGCCTGACCCTTTCATTCATACGGGCTTGGGACTAGTGGTAACCCTAGAGATGTCTTGGCAGAGTTAAACCATTGATTTAGCTGTCCAGTACTTTAGTAATAGCTATCCAATCAGCTACTTTTTCATTTTTTCATGACTTAATTATTTAACAGAATCTTAATTTCGGTATTTTATCCTATTCGTTTTATTCTTCAGTTGCCATCATGCATTCCATGAAAGATGTCTGAGGGAACTGCAGTGTAAAACCGATACACCTGCATCTGTGGTTCATTTTTGGTCATGTTCAATATGCCGACCTACAAGCTATCCTGCAGTTAAGACTAATTGTTTGCATGATGATACGGTCAAATCACACTGGGATGAAATCAAGATAGACAATCCTATCCAGTCGTCTGCAAAAATTGAGAACATTCTGTTTTAGGTAACTATATTACATTAGCTTTATACTTTTTCCACTTCTATTGTGTTCGAAATCGCATCTCACACACAATGAGCTATTTGGCATTTGTCCATCAAAACCTTGTCACTGTTTGGGATCAATTTTAGATGTTAGCATCTTTAGAATAACATGTTAGTCTTTAACGGTTTTTAATAATAGTTCAAAAGAGCTGTCCGAAATGTGGAGACAAGTGTCGAGACCAAAATCTAATAACACGTATTTTAACAAAAACTGAAATACTACAAATTTAGGCTTGTTACTAAAGTTATAAATCCCGTTTCCCTTCAACTCTTGAATCAACGAGTCGCGAACCTAAATTATAGATAATATAGATTTCTGAGAACTTTGTTAATGATACCTTACGAAGAAGCCAAAAATTTCGCACCGATAATGAGTTTTCCAGTTAAAAGTATTATCTTACTGGCGGACCTGAGCAACGACAGTGCATCTTAAATTTTGACGCGAAACTGAAAACTTTGTAAAAGAGTTTTTTACTATGTATCAAGGGAAAATTGACTATACCTAATCCCTAGAGTTGATAAAAACATCACTTGGCCAACTATATGGTGAATGTAACATGGTTTGTAAATCAAATTACAAGAAATACCTGCTTCTGAGCGTAGTTGATGTGATTCAGAGGTTAGCTCAAGGCGTTCCGTGGATAAACAGTGTATCTTAACTATTGACCACAACTTCAAGCTTTTTTGCTGTATTATATCAAATAAACAAATATGTAAGAGAAGGGTTCTTTAATGATGTCAAAACTATTTGTTCACCTAAATGCTTGGAAGTTGGATTTTTGGGTGCGTACTGTAGAGGCGTCTCTTACTCGGAAAAAACAGCTAACTAGTGCTCCTTAGTTTCTAATAACTCTAACTGATCTTGGTTCAAGGAATAATAATCTCCGAGCTAACCTATTTTGTACAAAATAATTAACTGTTTGCTAAGTAGTGTATTCTGCATCTTAATAAAGGTGGCAAATGTTTTTTAATCGGAAGCTTGTTGACTGATTTAAAAGAAATATAGACTTGACTAAATATCACTAGCTACCAAGAAATATTAGCTAGGTTATGATGTAACTCTTACTTTTGCAAATTAAATACTTTGATTTTCAACTTTTCTAAATCTTCAGATTGATACTGACCTACTCTTACACAAAGTTTTATTTGTCCTTCGAAAAACTAATTAGGGAACATGGTATATAACAGCTATGCATCAATACCTGTGATAAATTTCTTGCTTCTATTATCACTTAATTTGTTAATGATTTCCATATGTTCGTATCATAATTTATCTTCTTGTATATGTTTGCCGAATTTTACAGAAAAATATCTCAATATTCGAATATTTCTTGTTCTTTTGATTTGCTTTAGTATTTAATCCTAAAAAGGAGGAAGCTTATATGCAACTATAAGCTGATTTCTCTCGTCAGTGATTATTAATTACAAAGTGTTATTCTGGTTGAATGTATAAACCGGATAGTCACTTGCCGTGATACGGCCGAGGATGGGGAGAGTCCTCTCTAAATGTTCTCACATGGCCACACGCATACAGCCACTTCCAAGGAAGTTCTACTCACTGCCTTCTCGTGGAGGGGGTGTTATTTACAAAATTAAAAGAGCGAACATCAGGTGCTTTAACCGGGTTGGTGAACACAAAGGATCCATCTAGAGGAGTTGGAAAACCCTGATTCCAAACCAATGGTTTACCTGTAGCCTGATGACTGGTCTGCGGCGGCATCCTAGTAGTGTGTTCTTTGTTCCTTCCTGAGTTACTTGCGTTTTTATTCGAAGTTCTCACCTTGCAAAAGTCTAAAATTATATTCAGTGACAGATTCGTTTTACCACCTGTAGTGTTTATCGTTCTTCTATCTTTATGGACCTGGTTCGTATGCCTAATAGATGTTCCAAAGGCTCCTACCACGTTGTACAAAACTCTACTCATTTTTGGCACAATTATCCCTGGTACGACTTGATATATACTCTTCTCCCCACGTCAAGACTGCGACTATAACTACTTTTTCTGTGGTCACCCACGTTCTCATTTGGCGGTAGCATAGTGTTGAAAACCGTCCACATGCTTCTCCCAAATATGACTTCCGCTTGTGGCTTCTCATCTGGCACAATAAGGTTGAGGGTAGTTCTGTTAGATGTTAAGAATTTATTGGTTGCTTAACTCGGTATTTTCTCTCTTCCCTTAAGCAGTGCTCTTTTGAAGGTGTCTACGAAGCGCTGTTCGTCCTTTAGACTGAGTATAATAGGGTAGAGAGGATAAGTGAGTTGTCCCTTCACATCACAGAATTGTTCGAACAAGTCAGGCGAATTGGGAGTCAATAACTGACATCAAAGTATCTGGAACTAAGAAATAGCTGAACAGACTAGACAACTTGTTGATCGTTCTCTTGCTTGTACAGTTCGAGATGATATATATTTCGGGCCACTTTGTAAATACGCCCACAATAACTAGAAACATTTTTCCTAGGACTAGACCTGGAAAATCTGCATAGATTTTCTCTCGTAGACTAGCAGGCTTAGGCCATTGCTATGGTTTACTTTTCGAAGGGTTTTTAACGGTTTGCAGGCAAGACGGACAGTTATGGCATTTGTCTTTGATATCTCTGTCCATTGATGCTCAATAGGCGTAACTTCGAGCCAACGATTTTATTTTATTGATTCCAAGGTGATCACTATGAAATTGCTTGAGAACTTTTTAGCGCAGTAATTCTGGGACAATCCGTTCATCGGACATAATATATGGGTCAACAACCATTAGTGAGTCACGTTGACGGGAGTATTCCAAACGTTCTCTTTGAAAGCGGTGGTTCGGCCATCTAGTGAGGAGATACTCCTTGACTTCTTTTAGTGTCCAGCCATTTTCAATAGTTTGTTTGATATCATTGAAGGTAAACGTTAGTCCATCAACTGCATCAACCAATAGGCGACGAACTTCTTTCCCAGTTTTTACGTTTGCCACGATATTGCATTCTGAAGTTTTTGTCTGGGAACCTGTTAATCTCGATAAGACATCACTGTCCGAAAGTTGTGGTAGACTAGTACTTGATCTTGGAATCGTAGACCAGAAGTGTGGTTGCCCATCATTGTAGTTAGTTTGTCGTGTACGTAAGAATTTCTTTCTTTGGCCCAAATATGGCTAGTAATGGTTTATGGTCCCTCAGTTTGGCTACAGTTGCGCTCTGTCGTTGTTAATAGTCGTACTGCATAAATCACTTTTTTCAGATCTATCGGGGAAAATATGAGAGATAACTGCCGCAATACCATAATTTGAAGCATCCACAATAGGTAAGAGTCATAAAGTGTACGAAAGAGTTTGAAGGCTAAGGGTTGCTTGATTTTCTCGAAAGCTGCTTTGGAGTTCTTTACGAGCAGGTGATTCAATGAAGATCAGGAAGAAAAGTTCTGTAATAGCTACCCAGTCCCAAGAAAGATTGCAGAGTAGGAGTATCAGTTGGTTGTGACATGCTTTTTAGAGCATCGATATCTTCTGGATTTGGTCCTCGCCCTTTATCTACCATGAAGTCGAGATATTGTACCTGTTGCATGTAAAAGTCACACTTCTGTACGGAGACGAAAACCATATCTAGCTTACGTGATAGCATTAGGTCAAGTTTGTTTTGTAGGTCCATTATTTCTGCTCCCACGATCATGATATCCAAATAAGCTACCGCTCTTGGGATATCCTGTAACATGGTACCCACAACTTGCTAGGCTATGGCGACTGCCGTCTTGACACCAAAGGCCAATCAGTTAGATTGAATTAGACCCTTGCGTTTTTTGATGCTGGGATCTTTACACTCATTAGCTCCTTAGAAATCCAGCGTTCAGCTTAGGCAAGAGTAAGAGATACTGGTGGGTTTCTAGAACTTCATTTGGCCCGCTAAAGTAATCAGCACATGAGCGAACGCTACCGCTGTATGACTACCACTATCGGCGCAGTTCAATATGAGTCCACTGGTCCAATAATACTTATTTCCTGAAGTCGTCCGAGTTCTTGTTCAACTACCAGGAGGGCAGTATAAGGCACAGGTCTTTTAGATCGAAATGATGACTTTGCCGCAAGCCGAGGCGTAGGAATAGCTTACAACATGTTACACTCTTCAATATGAATCGATCGTTGGTCACCGGCTACCATGGGATTGCATCTCCTTACGATGCGCTACTGTCTTGCGGATCAGATCTTTAGGTCAAAGGCTTCGGGTGTGGCTACCCAAGAAAACCACCTGTTTCGGTTTGGGCATCCGGGCAGTATCACAGCCCTTACACAAATCAAATGAGGATTGTGTGGCGCATATATATCTGGTGCCCCTTTGTACCAATATTTATGTGTTTAAATAAATAAATAAAACCGTCATCAGCTGGGTTTTTGTGGTCCTTTTCCTTTGTCTCTATATAATTGCAGATTTGGTTTATAGGATGACCTGTTAATTTTAGCTTCTCGATCTAAATAAGTTCCAATAAATCGAGTTGTGGGCGTTCAGTGATGACAACATGCTCTCTTCTGTTATGTTTCTCGCAAAGACTTTATAATGTATTTCGCCAACAACAGTTAGCTTTCCACCAGAAGCACTATGAACTGACTGTTGAGTTACATAGATTTGGAGTCTTACAAAACTCTCTCATGTTCACCTGCTTATAAGCGAGATGTCAGAAGCCGTGTCCAGCTGTAAACTGGCATCATACCCGTCAATTTTGGAAGAAACATATTTTCGACGGTTATATGAACCGGTCCGGTTAAGGGTTGTTGTTATCTTGACCGTTCGCGGTTTGAATCTTCTAAAATATACTTTCGGTTGTTGGTGGCGTTTTACGGTTTTACAATGACTCTTTATGGCTGACATAGTTAGTAATAGCTTCATCGACTGGAATGCGAATGACATATGAAATTTATTTTTTCCCAATCGTATGTGAAATGTATTCACCACATTTTAAGAAGGGTTACAGATGCTTAATTGCATGATACGATATATATGTGTTCACACAGTAAGTTACTAAATTATTATCGTTAAATACTACCCAGTTTAATTTGCACAAATCTGTCTGTTAATCTGACTAAATAAATTATATAAAGCGTGGTGTGCTTTTAAATCATTTTATTTTGGGAGTCGAATAGATCCTTTTCTCTTATGTTCAAGCTCCCATGTAGATTTAGCATGGGATTATTAGAAGCGTTCAGTTGACTCATCAATGACCTCTAGAGCAATGATTTCGAAACATGAAAGATCTTTTGAAGTGCTAACCGCCACAACCAGCATGGGGATAATGGCGTCATTGCGTTAACATTGCGTGATGGAACCTTGTAAATTTCGAATTCACCAGAAGTGGGATTTTGCTGGGACAGACACATCTGCACGGTCTCCATGATTCTTATTTGAGACTTTTCAGACTGTTTCTCTTGACTCTCTATGTAGGCTTCTAACTGTTCAAAAGAAATGTTCATTGCAGTTTTTTCCGTCTTAATCTCTTTTAGTAACCCCAAACTATATCTACACGACAAAATTCATACTGATGACAGAGATTGGTACATAACACGTAGCTGTGATAAACAGTATACCACGTCCTTTTTACAACAAAGGATTATCTGTTTACAATTTATTTACAACAAGTAAATGTACTATTCTAAAAAAAAACTATATTTCTAATGTCATTTGATGGGATGCTCGCAGCCAGTCGTTCCGGATTTACTGAAAATATAATCTGTATCTTATTAAAACTGCCGAAATCGGGATTCGAGTCATGTCTTCAATCCAGTTCAGTTTAATAATTCACGATTTCCGCGACGTTTTGCAATTGCAGATATTAATCATATCAAGTTATAAATATGTAGTTATAAACCTGAAGTTAATGCACAAGTTAACCAGTTAGTTACGAATACGATTCATGATATTATATGTCTGCGTGCATAAAACCACCAAATAAAATATTTATAAGTCTGTAAATATGCAGTTTGTAGGTTGTAAAAACTACAGGACTTTTGATTACATACTAATTTTCTCGACGGCATTATACATACAACCTTAATGCATAGAAAATGCTGCAGGCGGAAGGCATATGTGGGAAAAGATCAGACTGTTTGGAAATTAGTTAGTTTATGTCAATATTTTTGCAACTTTAATGAACATGAGTAATTGAAGTGCGTTAAAAAAATATCTTTCTATATGTTTAGCTAGATTAAAAGTTAAACTGCTTGTAAGTAATAATAACTTTCTACTTGTACGTAACCACATCATAATACAAAATAAACATCAATTAGAATAAGTTTTCCCAAAACAAATTGTGTATATTTTAAACAGATATATACATGGGTTTGTATGATTTACATGGTAGAAGTTTGCGTGGATTATGACTGCTGAATGTAAACGAACCGAAAGGTATTTACAAGCATATATACAGTTTTCAGGTGTTAGAATGGGAAGTCTGAATCAACGGATAACTTTAGTTAACGATAATTTGTATTTTTACTCAAAATAATTTTGAACTTATGGAGCTATAACGGTTTTTGCACAAACCATTCAACAGATTTCAGACTATTTATCAGTGTTAAGCAAGCAGACAACTAATTGTGCTCAGATGTGAAACACTTCATCTGATAAATAACTTGGAGGAAACTAGGATTCCGGAATTTTACACAGGATCAAGACTTATTTCTTAAGACAAATAAAATAGAGATTATCAGAGCATAGTGAAATCCGTCGCATTCCAAACTTCGCTCCAATATTGGTACCAATCATCTGAATATTAAATGAAATGTCTATGTTGATAACTTAAAGTTATACCATTTTCTGCCTATTGCCTAATAAGTTATTCATACCAGGTTGCTGCTGTGATTTATCAAATTCGATATTACTCAACATTGCTATAGTTGAAACTTAGCTGTTATACGGACAAACTTATGCCCACAATGTGACTCAAAAACAAGCAGGTAAGTTTGACGTACAATTCGCTAATTTTGTTTGGAAGCACAACTCATTACATTTGTCACATGCTGAACACTACAAGGTCCGACATAACTGTCTCCAAAATCATTTAAGTGAAGTTATACTAATGAAAGTAATACAAACAGAGTTGGTACTTATTTTTAGGTTTGCCAGTTTAATTTGAATATTAGTAGTGTAACTGCGATCTGGAGGTATTTGTGAAGACTAGATTTAAATTTTTAATTTACACGAAATATCACGTTTAGAAAACGCAAGATTATTAACAGATGAAACCATGACAAATGGTGTGTTTATATCGTGATCTTCGTTTGATATGAAACCCACTAGGGAAGGATTACAGTAGCTGACTGACTGCCATTCTAGATTTCGGGACACTAGGCTTCCCAAACGATTTGTGAAGCTAGAAATTACAATCAACTACTATCTTATTTATCAAGCCGGAACACAAAGAATATACAAAACAAGATGATCGGAACAAATTAGGCTCTGATCATTTTCACTATGTATCGTATTACCCCAGAAGTTGTTAATTTAAAGACGGTTGTCTGAAACACGCCTAGATTCTCGACATAAGTTAACCAGTCAAAGATGTTACCTCCAGGTGCGTAAGAAGCTTTACAAGCTAACAAAACGATGCCAGATTGACATAGACTCGTTTCAAGTATGGTGTGTAATCTTTCATAAAGGTCTGTGCGGTAAATTGTTTCACTAGTAAAGATATAATCAAACTTCACGTTGGCGCTTGACTGCCAAAGTTTCGAAAGATGAAGCCAGTCCCCACTGAAGAATTCGAGCTGTGTGTGTTCATTGTGGCTATCAGCATCGTTTTGAGATCCTGAATTAATGATGACATTAGGGATGGTCCAGCATTTTAAAACTTCGGAATTGTAATCCTTAAAAAAGAAAATAGTAAAAGTACTTGTGATAAGATGTGGTAAAGTGTGGCGAACTCTTCACAAAAATATTCAACACAGGCAAACGTTCTACAGGACTTCACCATTTGTTTTGACCTTTAAGATGCCAGTGAGCTTTTATGTTAAGTAATGAAACATAATTTATCTAGACACTTTCGGAAATAAACTTAAAAATTACTATGATAAAATACTTTTATTCAATATCTAAATCGTACCCCGAGGACGTTATGCAACTCGACGAAATATTTCTTGTCAAGATAAGGCTATAATATTACGCCAACGCAACGCTAATTTAAAACCACCCGCTTACCTGGAACCTGACTAAGCGGGCACCAGCCTTGACAGCGAATATACCTGGTAGTCCACAACCACAACCTAATTCCAAGACGTTTTTTCCACACATCTTTCCCGAAAAATATTTTGATATGTAATTGACGAGATCCTTGCTGCCATCCCACAGAGTAAAACCACCTTCAATTAAGCCAGGTTTGACATCCTCATGTGCGTGAACAGCATCGAATACATTGAGTTTACTTTTAGGCAGTTTGCGTAGATAATCATCGAGAACAGATTCATCGATGTACCACAGTTCTGCAATAAAATAATAATGGCAAATAAATCCTATCATTGTCTAGCATTACAGAGGTACTTAAATATGTGCCCATAATCATGCTCAATTTGAAAACTACATAACTACTTTCAGAGAAGTCCCACTTACTGCCTTCTCGTGGCGGGGGCGCTGTTTACGAAATTGAGAGAACGAAAAGCGAATATCCGGCGCCAAAACTGGATTGGTGGGCACAGAGGACCCACATATAATTAATTTTGATCTCTCAGAATACGCATCCTCAGAAAAATACAATATTCCACTTATTAAGTATATTTTTGCTTCACCACAGTTGGTAGGATGCTCATGAAATATTAGAGTAGCATGTAAGATTGGTATTTGAGTCGGTCTAATCTGTAGAAGTCACCCTCGTAAAAATCATCCCATTGGTTTGCTATTGATTATGTAAAGAATATCTCTAAAGAAGTGTACAGTTTTTACAATTATTATGAAAAATCAATTTCGTTTCTTTGTGTTCTCTGGGAAAAAAATATATAAGCGATCAACAGATATATCACTAGTTAATTACCTATGATACTCAATCGGTCTAATATTTAGTTTTATCTTTGAAAATTCAGTTAACAATTATTTTAGTATGTTATCTTACAGTAGTATGAAAAATATCCACTCAACTTTGATATCTCTTAAGTATAAAGCTTTTTTTAATTTATAGTCATTTAAATGCAATCACTGGTCGCTGAGAAAGAAATCTGTATATAAAAGTCTCGACTTCCCCATAAAAGAAGTATATTCGTAGCCACACTTAGTGTTCCTTCAGTCCTAATAGTTGGGCCTATAGTGTTGAGAAGTACGTTTATGATTTTATTAATTGCGCCTACCTATAGTTTTCAAGATTGCATCGATATTTAGAATTGCGCAGCGAAAGCTCAGGTTATAGCACACCTGTCTAGTTTGTAATACTTCATCCATGTACTTGAAGTTAAATTCTTAAAGTCGCCTTAACGAGCATATTAACGATACAACAACTTGAGTATTACTTCTACTGCCTAGTATTCGTGGATACTACTTGACTAGTCACAACATTAAAACACGACTTGGAGAACATAAACATATTTAAAATATATCTTCTAAACAAACAGTAAAGTTTAATTAATAAATTATACATACACCAAAGTGATTATAATTATAATCTTCCGCCATAATCACTACATCAAAGTACTTAACTCTTTGAAGAAGACTATAATTGTTTCAGTATAACTTATCTTTAGTTTTATTCGGGATCTACTCAGTGGAAATGTATGCAAAGCTCCAAAGAGACAAATGTGATTTATCTCTTCTTTCGAACTCTTATCTGACTTAATTTAACAGTGTACGTAGAGTCCTCAATCTGAATCGAGCCCATGCACAACTATTCTGCTTTTGGTTTCAATAATATGCTTATAGTGGCAGGCTCATGAGAAATAAATAACAAAGCCAAAGATATGTAAAGGAAGGGCTGAGCTCGTCATTTATACTGGCTGATGAATGACTGTGATTTTGGTCAGTATGACCAGTCCAAGAAGTATATGTTCAAGCACTCACATCACATTTTAAGGGGTAGCAAAACTACCCACGTACTTAAACTGATCACCTATGCAAATTCCGGAGATAGCATACGTCAACCATGTTAGATTTGACACATGGTTCAAATACTGTGAGCTTCAATACATCGTTTGGAGCAAGATTTCTGGAGATCAAATAAGGGTCAATAATAAGGCGGGAACTATTAAGAGATGATGGGATTTAATTTTGAACAGGAGCTCAATAGGATTTAGGGGTATCTATGTTTGATACCTTTTAGTCATCAATACTATGAAAAGACATTGCATCCTAATAGGCTTTGGTGAAACTCGGTCTGGCATCGAATGTTCCGTTGATATCAGGACGTAACTGCACAGCGCAACTAAACTGCTACGAAGAACAAATCCGGTTACAGAGTCAAAATAGAAATTTTAGTCAGCCTAGTTGACATCAAGATTTTTCTTACGTTAGTTCAAGACATGTCAAACACAATACAAACCATCTAATAGCACATTTGTTTGAACTTTTGCGTAAATGAGGTTATTTTGCATTAAATTGTCAGTATATTTTTGCATTTCATACCATTTTTCGCCTGTAGTTAAATGAAATACAATCATGTAAACAGACGCTAGGAAAGTGTGTGAGGCAAACCAAATATACTGTAAAAGACAAAATGTTGCTTACTGGCTTAAAGTTGGTTTTGAGAACTACCTTTATAAAAACCATTATGAATACATGGTGCACAGTAACACACATAAGCAGATTTGTAGAGAATCGTAATAATGTGCAAAAATTTATGTACACTTACTTGAACCATTTGAGATTGCATGAAAATCTGTGCCCAAACTTAAAACATCTCTGTAACCTGCAAGATATTGATAACGCAGATTCCACTTACCATCACTTAAAGTGAGTGATTGAACTAAGCTAGAGTACGTCACAGTGTCATGTCGCTTCAATTCTTTGTCATCACTGTTCGCATAGAACTTAAATTCAAACTAAAAGAGAACACGGAAATTCAGAACCAGATATATACATTGCACCACAAACAAGTAACACAAATAAACCACACTTCTCCGCTTCATAACGAAAATGCATTCGAAAAAGACAGTGAATTAATAATGGTAATGATAATAATAGTAATAATAGTAATAGTCCTGCAACTTGCAGCTTGTCTTTAGTTAGCTTGTCACTACTACTAACTGCTATTTCATGCATGTCTCTACACTACCCTATATACTTGAGAGATCACACTAACTTGCTCACATAGTATCCAGTTCTTAAAAAATACCTCACGAGATGATGCTTTGATAGATATCCCAGTTGAAGACTAACTGTTTTAAACCATGAAAACATTGTTTAAGCACAGCTTTTTCACATGTTTAGCTAACTTTCCTATCTACATGTCTTTATGGATGAATATCGCCACAGATTTCTAACCAAACATGGACATATAGTAGTATTTAGAGTTAGCGGTCGCGACAAAACCGAACTACAGAAGCGATTCAGTGATTTGAGTGGAAATAGTGGCAATGAAATGGGGTTGATATGTAGGGTTTAGGAATAAGGGTTGAAGCTTGCGTGATGAAAGCCCTAACTCAAACCCACGAACCCTAACTTTTAACTCTAAATGCTAATATTTATTTACCAAAGTAGTTAATAACCCGCTTTTGATCCTAGTTAGTACGTAAGTGGCCTCAAGATCACCTTAACACCACTCAGAGATATTCCACTAGCGACAGTCTTAAATCGACTGACTACATCATTCAAGATAAAATAAGTCCTTACTGTCGCGATACGCTAATTCATATCGCTACCATATCCATATCATTACCATGAAGTTTGAATCGCTTAGTGTTGCACATGTATTCAATTGTGAAAATACAAGGTCAGGCAGCCAATGTTAATGCTTGTCGTTTTTAAAATATTTTAATGATCCGATCTCATTTTTTATTATCAACCATAGGTACTGATAGTACGTATTCTAGTAGAGAATTCCGACAATCCAGGATCCTCAGTGGGAAATGGAACGCAAGACGCAAATCGTTTCGTATATGTTCTCAAAATTTTTGAGACCCTTCTCAAACAATCGGCCCTAAGTAGGAAAAAGATAGGGAGAATAAGGAACGAAATTATTATTTAGGATATATTAAATCAATAACAGTGTACATAATGTAGGGAGTCCTAGCCAATTATCATAAGACATGTAATGTAGGCCATCCACTATTTTGTCCGTCGTCCTTGACCTCTTTTCATGTATGGAAAAGGCCTGACTGTTTGAATCCACTTTCCCAAATATATACTAATTTAAATCCATACATTTTCTTACTTATCGGGCTATATCTAGCTGATCAAAGCATGTAAATTATCGGGGCCTTAAGTATTGTAGCGGCAAATAAATACTCAAAATAAATAGTCCTATAAGTCTTCGACATTTGATTCTGACCTCATTAGTTTTGATATATACACTTCAGCTGAAGGCACTCAGTCGTGCTACTCTTTCCTTACAACCGTTAGCCATCTCAGACAAAACGCTTCCCGATATATCGCTAGCCTTCTAATTATATCATCGAACCACTTCATTTCTCACTTCTGATTTGACCGGGTTGATACACTTCGATTAAAAATGTGCTACGTGTGAAAGCATTGGCAAACTCCAAATACTTGTGGCATCTTTAGTACTGTCCTTTCGTTCTCAAAATAGTGACATATTGCACTCATCTTGTAGCTAGGTATATAAGTACTCTCACATGAGAAGCGAGTTAAGCAGAACAACGAAACTCAACCTAAACTGAAACCGTTTCAAGTAGTAACACATGGTTCTAATGCCAAATCAAGAGTTCGGACACCAAGTTATTTCATTTGATTATAGAATAAACTGCAATCACTTGTCTGTACAGACTGGTTTAAGATCGTTTCAGTGTGTAGCGTAATTAATAATCTTACTGGTCTCTAATTTCATCAACCGTGTACATATAACATACCTATATACTTACTTAGACCGGTTACTACTCCAAGAGCATAAGTTAACAAACAGAAACCCCCAAATAAATTTCTCCTAGATTTGTAACAACTTCGGCTGATTGGTTAGGATTTGACAGCAAGCATCTGGATAAATGTCACAACATTGTGGTCCAAGTATTCATTCTCTTCCTTACTTCGCTTCAGCATTATATTTTCAATTATTTTATATCGAATGTTGAAAAGCTTTGTGTTTCTGAAAAGGCGACTTAACGCTCCATTTTACGGTTCATGATCCGAATCATGAGCGAAACAATAAGTCAGGTTTCTTCAGTCAGCAGAACCAGAGTTAGTCACCGCCGTGAAAGGCTCACCATTCCCACTATCCCCAGTATCCTTTTGAGATCTTGATGTCACTCTTCAACTGTCAGAGATATTTGTCCTTTGATCTGGCAATTTTCCTCTTTTCTTGGAAATCCCAAGTTAGCTCTTGTCTTGTAGTAATCCAGTTTGACACTTTCCGCATATTTTGTCATATATATTTTCAGTGTTTTATCTTAATTTTCCTCTCAACTTTCAGCTGGTTTGTTCTCTGGCATGGCAATTCGTTGCAGATAGTATCCGTCCAATGGGTCATGAGTAGTTTTCGCACACACCTGTCTATGAATATATGTATTTTTTATGGAGGTGGTGGTAGTCCTCCGCCTTTCAATAAAACTTTTAACGACAGTATTGAAAATTCTGACTTTGGTATTAGTGGACAGTTGTTTTGAGTCCCAGATTTTTACTTCTAGGAGTGTTCCCTTTGTCTTGCCAGCTCGTGCCTTCACATCTGCATCAGACCATCCTTGTTACCAAGATCACTACCTAGATACGTAGACATTTCCACCTCTTCCGGAAATTCCGCATCAAGTGTGGTATGGTTGGTGCTGTGTTGAATTTCAGGGTCTTATTTTTCCCTTGTGTATATTGAGGCCTGATGCAGCTCTATTGGCTGTCTTCACCTGCATTTGTTGCTGTATGTAGGATAGAAGAGCTAGCTTGTCTGTAAAGTCAAAATCGTTCAACTGCATCCAAGATGTCCGCTGTATTTCGTGATTCCCCTGAAATGTAGAGATCTTAGTAATCCAGTTAACTTCCAGAAGAAGGATGAAAGGTGAGAGTGAACAGCTTGTTGCAGCCCAGAACCTCCTGACACTTTGAAGTTAGTGCTTCTTTGATCCGTTTCCAGTTGTTCTCCATAGTGGTTTCATCTTCTCTCAGTAGATTATGTAAGGCTTGGAACCTACTGTTGAAAGCTATCTTGAATTCGTTGAGTAGTTTGTCAGTATGTCGAAGGAAGGTTGTATTGAACCATTGTAATGCTGTTTCCCCAGTTGTCCAGTGCTTCTTTAGCTTCAGTTTTACCTCGGCAGTCACAATCAGGTGATCTAAAGCTATGTCGGTTCTTTTCCTGGTTCTCACATCTTCCATGGATTTTCCGAGTTTTTATTGATCCAAATATTTTCGACCTGATTCTCTGTAATGTGGTCTAGTGAAACCTATGTTGCCTTGTGTATGCATGTGTAGGGGTAAATGGTGCCACTTATAATCATGTTGTTGAAAGCACATAGATTTACATATCCCTCACCATTCTCGTTCCTTTCTCACAGTCCATGTTATTCCACGATATCTTCATACCCGGTGTTGTCCATTCCGACTTTGGCGTTTGAGTCTCCCATCAGGATGATCAGATGCTATCCTGGGCACTTCTCTAGGATGAACTGCTGCCCCATCTTTGTTATTTTGGTTGTCATCTTTGGTGAGCGCATAACACTGGATAACATTCGTTGTAACCTCTTCTTCGTTTTGCAGGATGCTTTGATAATCTATGAGATTCCCGTCCTATAAGCGATTTTCGCGCTTCTTCGCAGACCATCAGTGCAAGTTCTTTTGTGTGCGAGTCATTTTCTTCTTTGTGACTAGAGTATAACAGTATCTCTCCCGAAGTTATTCTTTTCTGTTCAGCTTTGATTTCAACGGGTTTTGACTGCTTAACTTGAATTATTGCAGTTAAGGTTTGCAGTTTTTTTGAAAACTTTGTCTCGTGATACCTCATTATATATATATATATACTCCGACACGTGTTATTTTTGTGATCATATTGTGTTTTAACCCTAATCTGATTACAATGGCTGGTAGTGCATTCAAATGTGGACAGTCGAACTGTTTGTTCCTCGTAGATGAAGGGATGCAGTTTGATGAATGCAAAAAGTGGTTCCACAAGATGTGTACCCGTCTCAGTCCAGCTGCATACAAAAGATGTTCTAAGCCCAACTCGCACTAGCTTTGTATGTTCTGCTGTACTAACAAGACGATAATAATCCAGGAGGCTATCAGCCTATTGGCTCTAGCCTGTAAAATGAACGA
>NC_031502.1:16068701-16087330 GCF_000237925.1 Schistosoma mansoni | reverse complement strand
CCAAAAACCGAGATCAAATCGTCTACGTCTGGAGTTTCGTTTCTCGCACCGAGTAGTGAATTACTGGAATTCTCTACCAGAACACGTAATATCAGCACCTCTTGTTGATATATTCAAGACGAGATTGGACTTCCACAGTGTAACAATAGGTCACTAGACCTCCTATCCTTATTACTGAAGACTGAAGGTCGTCCTAACAAAAGCGCGGTCAGGTTGGAGAGTCTTTTCGTCCTCCTGGTAGTTCCTATGGCGCTTAATGGAGTCAAATTCTTGCGTCTTCCAATTTACCTAAGGTATAGGTTATACAGCACGGAAAGTGCAACAACAGTAACCCACACTGGCCAGGTTTAGTGTTTATCCGTACTTATCTACTAATGATTAGACGTTTTCGGTAAATGACCCATCAGTTGCACGATTTACTATCGGTGATAAGTTGGTAAGATTCTTCTATTTTTCACTGCCTGGTTTCGTTTTTGAATTGTTACAATCAAACCACTTCGTTTTCGGCTGTTTTTACGACTGAATCCTTATTTTTTCTGCCAGGAATTCAATATAACACAGCTGGCTTATATATATATATATATATATATATATATATATATATATATATATATATATATATATATACTATGTAAATGTGAAAAAACCAGGTCTCTTTTAAGTAATCTCAGATTATGGTTTTCAGTCTGACATCATCCGTCTGTGGAAATAGGTTCATATCGTCGTGATTCGGTTGTCAGAAGCTGTAGTTTTCGTGCACTTGAGTTCGCTTCAGGGAAACAAAGACCACTTAGATCTTCAGGTTGATACGAGAACAACAAATTCCTCGGTAAAATCGCATGTCTGAGAGGAATATTAGGAGGCTAGTGGATTGAACCAAATCAAATACAAACGACGAAATAAAATATGACAACTAAATTATGAGAAAAGTTAGTCTTTTGAGGTATGATTGGCAGAACTCTTATCATGCCCGAAATCTTTGGCCTTTGCTTATTCATTACTTAGTGGTGTAGTATGTTTGACTGCACTTAATATGAGGGGTCCAAAAGTTATGCATCTATTACACATTTGCAGCAAGTGATCATAGTTTCCCCTTAATTTTGAGTGCTAGCATTCAGTATTACTTACCATAAGGTTTTCTCTAAGACTAAACTCATCGGATAGAGGTCCGTAAATGGTTTAAAAACATATTTCTGATAATCACTCGTGGATTGACAAGTTCTTTCATGTACTAAGTGGATAACACAATTATGGTAGAGTACTATTATGATTAAATTTGAAACTTTTTGAACTAGCTGTTTAAATGAGTTTACAGGAGATTTATCGATAAAGTCCATTTGAGACTCTTCGCGTGTATTTGGAACCAAAAATATCTTCATAAGAACTAATCTGTCATATTTCCCAACCCTAACTTACCGAACAAACAGTGTTCAGTCGAATAAGTAGATTATCATCTTGCTTCTTACTTTAATGAACGTTATTATTATTTGTCCTAATGTTAAGTTTGACACATTGTTACGTATTACAATTTGTCTCGGTTTTTGTCTGTCTTATCTAATAGGTCAATAAGCAATTCGCAGAAAAGCTGATAGCAGAGGTCCCTCCGATCGCTTGCAAAGAAAATATAACTAGTTGTGACGGTGGTGGTGGTGCACTTGGTCATCCTAAAGTATACATCAACTTGGTAAGTCAATATCAAGTTCTATTTGGTTTCATGAAAGAGCATTTGCATGGATATCTCGTTTAACTAGTCTGGTTTTACTATTGAGTCAGTGATCACTTGGTTATAGTACTTGGATCTGTTACTCCTCGCGGAAGAGCATAGGCCGCCCACCAGCATTCTCAGTCGAACTCTGTCCTCGGCAATCCTTTCCAGCTGCTATTCATTCTTTTGATGTCTGCTACCAATTTCCGACCCAGTGTGTTCCTTGGCCTTCGTTTTTTCTTTTTGTCTTTAGAATTCCAAGTTGGCGCTTGCTTCGTGATTCAGTTTGATGATTTCCTTAATGCATGCCCTATCCACTACCGGAGTTTTTTCCTAATTTCCTCTTCAGTTCGAAGCTGGTTTGTCCTTTCCCACAGTAGGCTGTTTCTGATTGTAACCGACCAACGGATCTGAAATATTTTGCCCAGACAGTTGTTTATGAATACTTGTACCATTTTGATGATGGTTGTGGTAGTTCTCCAAGTTCCAACTCCGTACAGTAGAACTGTCTTAACATTCGTATTGAAGATTGTGACTTTGATATTGGTTGACAATTGTTTTGAGTCCCATATGTTCTTCAACTGTAGGAATGCTATCCTTGCTTTGCTAATCGTTGCCTTTACGTCTGCATTTGATCCTCCTTGTTCATCGATAATGCTGTCCAGGTATGTAAAGGTTTCCACCTCTTCTCCCTGTGATTCCCCACAAAGTTTGATCTGGTTGGTGATCGCCATGTTGTATTTCACGATCTTGCTTTCCCCCTTGTGTATGTTCACGCCTACCGGTGTAGAGGCTGCTGTCACACTGTTTGTCTTGACCTGCATTTGTTCGTGTGTATGAGGTTGAAAGGCCAGGTCATATACAAAGTCTAAATCGCCTAGTTCACTGCAAGCTATCCATTATGTTCCCTGCTTCCCCAAGAGATGTAGAGGTCTTCATAATCCTGTCAACTAGAAGAAAAAGGAGGAGAGTAGGCAGCCTTGTCTGGCATCGGTCTTCACCTAGAATGCGTCTGTCAGACGTCCTCCTTGCATGACTTTGCAGTGCAGTCCATCTTAGGAATTTCGGATGATGCTGACGGTTTCCTCAGATACATTATAGCGTCGAAGGTTTCATAGAGTCATCCTATCCACACTGTCAAATTATTTCTCACAGTCAAAGAAGTTGATTGATAGTGATGAGTTCCATTTAGTCGATTGTTCAGTGATGATCCGTGGTGTTGCACGACCGATACTTAAGGAATCCGTCCTGTTGATTTCGAAGCTTGGCGTCTACTGAATCTTTCTTCCAGTTCAACTACACTGTTGGAAACTTTTCCTGGTACCGATAGTAGTGTGATACCTCTGTAGTTTCCACATTCGCTCAGGTCTCCTTTCTTTGGTATCTTGATGAAGAGTCCTTTCTAGTCTGTCAGTGGCACGTGTTCTTCCTCCCAAATCTTCATGAATAGAATGTAGAGCATGCTTGTAGTTACTTCTATGTTCTACTTCAGTGCTTCAAGTGGTATACTGTCAGGTTCTGCTGCTTTCGCACTCTTGATTTGTCTGATGGCCATCCTGATTTCTTCGGTCGTTGGTGGGGTGACATCTATAGGTAGGTCTGTAGTTGCTACTTCTATATCCGATGGATTTAATAGAGTTCCTTAAAGTGTTCTACCCATCTGTTCCTCTATTCTTGAGTCTCAGTGATTGTATGTTTCATATTCCCTTCTCTTGCAGCTTTTTCCAGTGTTGTTGCTAGGTCTTCCACGTATTTCCGCTTGTCAGCTCTAATGCTCTTCTTCACTTGCTTGTTTGATTCTGTGTTCTTGTTTTGCTGCTGTTCATTGCTGTTTTCTTGTTCTTCGTTCCTTGACTCTTGTTCAGGGTTTCGATAGAGATTTACTCCTTATGATGATGCTTGTCGCAACCCAGAACCTCCTGACACTTTGAAGTTAGTGCTTCTTTGATCCGTTTCCAGTTGTTCTCCATAGTGGTTTCATCTTCTCTCAGTAGATTATGTAAGGCTTAGAACCTACTGTTGAAAGCTATCTTGAATTCGTTGAGTAGTTTGTCAGTATGTCGAAGGAAGGTTGTATTGAACCATTGTAATGCTGTTTCCCCAGTTGTCCAGTGCTTCTTTAGCTTCAGTTTTACCTCGGCAGTCACAATCAGGTGATCTAAAGCTATGTCGGTTCTTTTCCTGGTTCTCACATCTTCCATGGATTTTCCGAGTTTTTATTGATCCAAATATTTTCGACCTGATTCTCTGTAATGTGGTCTAGTGAAACCTATGTTGCCTTGTGTATGCATGTGTAGGGGTAAATGGTGCCACTTATAATCATGTTGTTGAAAGCACATAGATTTACATATCCCTCACCATTCTCGTTCCTTTCTCACAGTCCATGTTATTCCACGATATCTTCATACCCGGTGTTGTCCATTCCGACTTTGGCGTTTGAGTCTCCCATCAGGATGATCAGGTGCTATCCTGAGCACTGCGCTATAATCGATTGCAGCTTCTCATAAAACTGATCGTTATCATTGTCGTTGCTATTATTGTTGGGTGCATAACATTCATTGTGATTCCCATCCCATAATTGCTTTACGTGCTTTTTTGGACAGCATCAGAGCAATTCCTTGAGTGTGTGGAGGATTTCCTTCATGACCAGAGTACAACAGTATCTCTCCCGGAGTTATATCTTTTGTCCAACTTGGGTCTGACTGATTCTGAGCACCGCCAAATTGTATCTCCTCATTTCCGCAGCACTTAGACTGGTTTTCCCGGTCTCCCACATTCTCCGAACATTCCATATACTTACTAATTATTGCCCTGGTTGTTAGAAGGGACGTCGGCCTCGTGAATTTCGAAGAATATGGGCTTTCACCGTGAGGCGCCATAATTCTTTCTTCAACTCAGGTGCAGAATTTAAATGGTCTAATTTGTTTATTCTGGTCAGCTTTATTTTGGAAAGGTTGTTTTCTACGATATCTATATATACCATAGGTATATAGGGTTGTTTATATTTATTTATTTAAACACATATATATTGGTACAAAAGGGCACCAGGTACATATGCGCCACACAAAATAATGAAAGTAGGAAGAGAAGGGATGAAAAGACAAGGCGGACTAAAATGTACAACCAGAAGACTCTTTCAAATAGGAAAGTAAGAACCATACTTTATGTAGAAAGTAAAAGAAGGTTGCAGCAGGATCGCCACTGGTTTCTATTCTGAGCCATATCTGATAACGTCTCTAGCCACTGTGTTGCACCATCTCTCGGACCCCAACCAAGGAGTCGTGAAGGACCAACAGAAGCTAGCCCTTTGCAGCTCTCTTTCATGCCACGACACCATGTCATACACTGACCTCCTCTCCGCTTTTTCCAACCAGTCCCAGGGTCGGCAAATAATGCACGACGTGGAAGTCTCTGGGACGACATTCGTAAAACATGTCCAAGCCACCGAAGTCGGTGTTTCAAGATGGTGACACCAATTGAATTATCGTCTCTGTGCCCGAACACACGATGCCGAACCTCTGCATTACTAACATGGTGTTGCCACTGGATGTCAGCAATCCTTCGGAGACAACGATGACCGAACACAGAGAGACGTCTAACATCCTCAACTCGGAGAGGCCAGGTTTCACAAGCATAGAGCAAAACTGCTCTCACCGACGCGTTGTAAATCCGACTTTTTACAGCCAGACTAACATCACGAAGGCGCCAAAGATGGCCCAGATTGGCATAAGCCATATCTTAACGTCTTTTTCTGGTGCCTATTTTAATACTATGATTCTCCTCTGAACTTTTTTTGGTAATGTTTAGCCACTGTATCAGACTTTCGGAGACTAAAACAAAAGAGACCTGGTCCACTAACACCCAAAATCTCTAACTTCGTGTTATGAACTGGCCGCCAACCAGTTTTCGCTCAGGCGAACACGTAGCAGTAGGTATATGAGCCACTGAGGCCGATGTTACAATTTGGCACGATCGCTAGCCCAAGGAAACAAAGCCGGGCGTGAACGTTTTGAACAAATGTCCACCTTTCGTCATGTTTTAGAACATATTTATACTTACCCAGCGCCCAACAATATATTTCCCGACATTAAGCCGGGACCCAACTTCGTAAATCGAAGGGTTTTGTGGTTGTTACGAAAAGAAGCACTAAAGAAATACAGCAACCTTGTACAAACTCTACTCGAACATTACCGGTTTAGTCAAAGGTTACAGCGAACTGTTACCAGGATTGGTAATATCACATGGTATAGATCAAGGTTGTTAGCCTTCTCGATTTTAATCCAACTTTCTCATGTGCATCCTTTGAGGGACAGTGCTTTTGTCGTCTGATTTTTCAGGAATTGACCTTCTTTAAGGAGATTCACTTACTGACGTATAACACGCGAATGACGTTCTCTTTACTGAAGACGATGACAAAATAGTCTTTCGATCGCATTGAGCAAAAATTGACGAATGGTTGGGTTGTTTCGCATTAAATAGTGTTGTTTCAGGACAGCTTTGCGTCAACACACGAACTAATGGTAGGGAGTGAAGTAGTTGAGCGTGTTGACCACTCGTCTTGAACGGTTTCATCAGCCCCATTATGACGCGACCTCAGCAAGGATTAAAGGCTCGGTTGGTTTTGCCGAATTGTGATCTCGACCAAAGAATTAGTATACTGTTCAGTAGTTCTCTGATATGTGGACTTTAGGATAGAGAATATTTATAGGTTACTACTATTTGGCTACAGATGTCTTCAAAGCACTGGCCATTTAAGTTTAGAGCATCGCGTTAGCAATGCTGAGTGTGGACCCGAGATCTTAAGTAAGAATGGTAAGGTAATAAATCTTCGACTGTGTTATATATTCCCTACCTCGACATACGATGTTTGCTGATGCACGTTGGGAAACTAGGGGCACCTAATCCAAGATATGGCACTAATCTATAGAGTCTTTGACTAGTAAATTAAGTTGTGCTGGTAAGTACAGGTTTGGCCTAGCGATTATCGTAATTAATAGTTGGAGATGTGTTGAACCGCTCAAAGTTACTCCCAATGACGCATTTGCATTCAATCCTTGCCTTCCGTTAGATTTTGATTTATGAAACTACTTAATACTTCTTATTCGACATATTCATTATTTCTGAAACATCCCTGTGCCTTATTCTGTCTGCTACTGTTACTAATTATACGACTCTGGCATTCGTCCTTGTGATTTCGTACTAATGCCATGTGATAACCGACGAACATATGTCCCAGGTTCTGTTTTGCTTATGACTGTTCGACGATCTGCGTTACCTCGATCACCGTATGAAGACAAATACTCGTTCTTATACTGGAACTAGAATCTTGTCCACGTTTTTGTTATTCTATCCTATGATTCATTTCAATTCTAGAAATGCTTATTGTGTTTCTTTAACTATTTTAGGACCAACCAGGTAATCATGCTTGCGGATACTGTGGTTTGCGATTTTACTTAGACAAAAAAAGCCACTGAAACATACGGCAACCATGATTTAGAAGAGAAAAATATCCTATTATGTGTGTGTTGGTGAATGTCCTTGTGCTTTTGGAAGCTTGTGAAGTGTTACTGAAAATAGCTTACAATCATATACAGTATGTTGTTCTTTACTATGATTTTTTGGCCGAGCAGTCGGAAGTACTGTTTATTTTTACAAAATGGTGTGTCTGAAAGACATCGCCAACTGCTGTAAAGATAATGGACATGGCACATATAATCTGTATGATGCCTTCAACTCATACATTAATCATAGTATCGTGGGTGAACGCTAGTAATCTAATACTTTAAAATATATCCTTCGTATTTGTGTAGTTTAGCTCATCGTTGCATATTTTGAAGACGTCATGAAAAATAGCTTAGCTCTTGCCGTGGATGAATGATAAAAATAGGGTATTAAAACAATGGATTAAATATGGTCGTAAGACTCAATAGTGCTTCCATGAAGAAAGTTCAAAGGTTATACCAAGTTATTTAAGTCTTTCAATCAATCTTGTACGTTAATTTAGGGGATCTAAAAGCTATCATGTATGTTGTCTGTATTAGGATAACTTTTTTGTAGACTTATGCGACCTCAGAAATCTACATTTGTACTGCAACTTATTTCATCACTTGCATTTCTTAATGATTAATTTTGTTACGGTGAACGCTAAAGTCAGAGAGTAAAGAAAAGTGTATTTGTTCCTAAGAAGCATATTAGTCTACGTGCAACAGGAAGAAGATTGTTCACAAATTCACGTAAAAAGACGGAATGGTAAATGTTTTTACCAGTCGGATTTACAAATTTTAAATTATTCACCTAACAACGCTGCCAAATTTATGAAGATGTAGCAAGTCCGAACTATCACTGTAGTTACGCGTCGTACAGCTAGGGTTGAGTATGCAGTCACATCGAACTGTCTATCCATAGCATATGCGACAGCTAAACGATCAAAATAACATTTGGTGATTTCAGCTGAACTATATACTTCGCTAAAAATGCAACCTGCGCATAGAAAAAGGATGGGACGACTAGCTTGTCGGTAGTTTTGTCACATCAAATTATACTGCAAACATGTTCAAATCCACCTACAGCTCAGGCAATTACTTCTTGCCATGATATTTAAGATAAAAGCTAGTCATTTAAACACATACCTGATTCATCGGTTGCTTCGATGAACCCACAGTCTTTCGAGAACGAGTTCACCATGTCTTACAAATATCATCCATCTCCAGACAGTTTCCACAAAACCACCGAAGAATTGTATTTAGGTGACCATATAAGTGTTTCGCCACTTGCTTCTATCAAGTGGGATTCTCCAGTCAAAGATATTGTCGAATAGAGTTCCAAAGTTTACTACCCGTACATGACAATTAATCGATCTATGGCCAACGTTTGCATACTAGTATGCAAACCTCTTTTGCGAAAGTTAATGGCGAAAATAACTAGTTTTTTTTCCATGCAGATGCAAAGCTGTATGAACACCTGTCACTTAAGTGCTAGTAGATTAGCCCTTTAAAGCTTTGTTAGGAGTTTGGATAACCAGACTAGGTGAAAACAACATTACAATATTATTTAAACAATTATAGAAAGTCTATGATCAATAACTGACGAACAGATTCGTGTACTTTATCTGTGCATGAGACTTAATGAAACATTGTTATTCGACGATTAGTTATCACTGGTACATAGGAGTCTTGTTAATATGGCTTTGATCGTACATTTATGATGATAAAACGATATTTGAGATCTTTTTAAAAAGATTATTCTTATAGGAAAGCTTACAGATTCCTGGGTTGCGTAGTGTTTAAATTTCTATCTACTGTAAGAGCAAAGACACGAACGTACACAAACTAATATATCAAAAACAGTAATGTTTCTTGCTTTTTCACTATGTTCAGTAATTGAATATAAAAATCATGAAATGAAGAGGTAAACGCCATGGAAGCTAGTAAAGGCCTTATTAAGAATAGAATAATGAACAAAACCAATATATCAATTACAGATACTTTGGATGGTTGATATTGAACTTCTGAAACATTGGGGTTATGGTAGAGATAATAGCTTTCTTATCTATATTGTTGACACTGACAACTTTTAGAATTTTTGTATTGGCAAACAGATTGAAGTAAACAATAAGAGCTATTCTGTGATGAAAAATACGTGTCATAAGACTTCCAGCATTACAGAAATTCGGGTTTCTCTTATAGAAGTGATCTAGCCTTGGAAACCAAAGAATACAGGACCAAAATTAATGGCTGGATTTGCACTTAGTCGAAAGATAAATGTCTGAAATCAGAAACCTAGCTTGTCTTTAGTTAGATTGTCACTACTACTAACTGCTATTTCATGCATGTCTCTACACTACCCTATATACTTGAGAGATCACACTAACTTGCTCACATAGTATCCAGTTCTTAAAAAATACCTCACGAGATGATGCTTTGATAGATATCCCAGTTGAAGACTAACTGTTTTAAACCATGAAAACATTGTTTAAGCACAGCTTTTTCACATGTTTAGCTAACTTTCCTATCTACATGTCTTTATGGATGAATATCGCCACAGATTTCTAACCAAACATGGACATATAGTAGTATTTAGAGTTAGCGGTCGCGACAAAACCGAACTACAGAAGCGATTCAGTGATTTGAGTGGAAATAGTGGCAATGAAATGGGGTTGATATGTAGGGTTTAGGAATAAGGGTTGAAGCTTGCGTGATGAAAGCCCTAACTCAAACCCACGAACCCTAACTTTTAACTCTAAATGCTAATATTTATTTACCAAAGTAGTTAATAACCCGCTTTTGATCCTAGTTAGTACGTAAGTGGCCTCAAGATCACCTTAACACCACTCAGAGATATTCCACTAGCGACAGTCTTAAATCGACTGACTACATCATTCAAGATAAAATAAGTCCTTACTGTCGCGATACGCTAATTCATATCGCTACCATATCCATATCATTACCATGAAGTTTGAATCGCTTAGTGTTGCACATGTATTCAATTGTGAAAATACAAGGTCAGGCAGCCAATGTTAATGCTTGTCGTTTTTAAAATATTTTAATGATCCGATCTCATTTTTTATTATCAACCATAGGTACTGATAGTACGTATTCTAGTAGAGAATTCCGACAATCCAGGATCCTCAGTAGGAAATGGAACGCAAGACGCAAATCGTTTCGTATATGTTCTCAAAATTTTTGAGACCCTTCTCAAACAATCGGCCCTAAGTAGGAAAAAGATAGGGAGAATAAGGAACGAAATTATTATTTAGGATATATTAAATCAATAACAGTGTACATAATGTAGGGAGTCCTAGCCAATTATCATAAGACATGTAATGTAGGCCATCCACTATTTTGTCCGTCGTCCTTGACCTCTTTTCATGTATGGAAAAGGCCTGACTGTTTGAATCCACTTTCCCAAATATATACTAATTTAAATCCATACATTTTCTTACTTATCGGGCTATATCTAGCTGATCAAAGCATGTAAATTATCGGGGCCTTAAGTATTGTAGCGGCAAATAAATACTCAAAATAAATAGTCCTATAAGTCTTCGACATTTGATTCTGACCTCATTAGTTTTGATATATACACTTCAGCTGAAGGCACTCAGTCGTGCTACTCTTTCCTTACAACCGTTAGCCATCTCAGACAAAACGCTTCCCGATATATCGCTAGCCTTCTAATTATATCATCGAACCACTTCATTTCTCACTTCTGATTTGACCGGGTTGATACACTTCGATTAAAAATGTGCTACGTGTGAAAGCATTGGCAAACTCCAAATACTTGTGGCATCTTTAGTACTGTCCTTTCGTTCTCAAAATAGTGACATATTGCACTCATCTTGTAGCTAGGTATATAAGTACTCTCACATGAGAAGCGAGTTAAGCAGAACAACGAAACTCAACCTAAACTGAAACCGTTTCAAGTAGTAACACATGGTTCTAATGCCAAATCAAGAGTTCGGACACCAAGTTATTTCATTTGATTATAGAATAAACTGCAATCACTTGTCTGTACAGACTGGTTTAAGATCGTTTCAGTGTGTAGCGTAATTAATAATCTTACTGGTCTCTAATTTCATCAACCGTGTACATATAACATACCTATATACTTACTTAGACCGGTTACTACTCCAAGAGCATAAGTTAACAAACAGAAACCCCCAAATAAATTTCTCCTAGATTTGTAACAACTTCGGCTGATTGGTTAGGATTTGACAGCAAGCATCTGGATAAATGTCACAACATTGTGGTCCAAGTATTCATTCTCTTCCTTACTTCGCTTCAGCATTATATTTTCAATTATTTTATATCGAATGTTGAAAAGCTTTGTGTTTCTGAAAAGGCGACTTAACGCTCCATTTTACGGTTCATGATCCGAATCATGAGCGAAACAATAAGTCAGGTTTCTTCAGTCAGCAGAACCAGAGTTAGTCACCGCCGTGAAAGGCTCACCATTCCCACTATCCCCAGTATCCTTTTGAGATCTTGATGTCACTCTTCAACTGTCAGAGATATTTGTCCTTTGATCTGGCAATTTTCCTCTTTTCTTGGAAATCCCAAGTTAGCTCTTGTCTTGTAGTAATCCAGTTTGACACTTTCCGCATATTTTGTCATATATATTTTCAGTGTTTTATCTTAATTTTCCTCTCAACTTTCAGCTGGTTTGTTCTCTGGCATGGCAATTCGTTGCAGATAGTATCCGTCCAATGGGTCATGAGTAGTTTTCGCACACACCTGTCTATGAATATATGTATTTTTTATGGAGGTGGTGGTAGTCCTCCGCCTTTCAATAAAACTTTTAACGACAGTATTGAAAATTCTGACTTTGGTATTAGTGGACAGTTGTTTTGAGTCCCAGATTTTTACTTCTAGGAGTGTTCCCTTTGTCTTGCCAGCTCGTGCCTTCACATCTGCATCAGACCATCCTTGTTACCAAGATCACTACCTAGATACGTAGACATTTCCACCTCTTCCGGAAATTCCGCATCAAGTGTGGTATGGTTGGTGCTGTGTTGAATTTCAGGGTCTTATTTTTCCCTTGTGTATATTGAGGCCTGATGCAGCTCTATTGGCTGTCTTCACCTGCATTTGTTGCTGTATGTAGGATAGAAGAGCTAGCTTGTCTGTAAAGTCAAAATCGTTCAACTGCATCCAAGATGTCCGCTGTATTTCGTGATTCCCCTGAAATGTAGAGATCTTAGTAATCCAGTTAACTTCCAGAAGAAGGATGAAAGGTGAGAGTGAACAGCTTGTTGCAGCCCAGAACCTCCTGACACTTTGAAGTTAGTGCTTCTTTGATCCGTTTCTAGTTGTTCTCCATAGTGGTTTCATCTTCTCTCAGTAGATTATGTAAGGCTTGGAACCTACTGTTGAAAGCTATCTTGAATTCGTTGAGTAGTTTGTCAGTATGTCGAAGGAAGGTTGTATTGAACCATTGTAATGCTGTTTCCCCAGTTGTCCAGTGCTTCTTTAGCTTCAGTTTTACCTCGGCAGTCACAATCAGGTGATCTAAAGCTATGTCGGTTCTTTTCCTGGTTCTCACATCTTCCATGGATTTTCCGAGTTTTTATTGATCCAAATATTTTCGACCTGATTCTCTGTAATGTGGTCTAGTGAAACCTATGTTGCCTTGTGTATGCATGTGTAGGGGTAAATGGTGCCACTTATAATCATGTTGTTGAAAGCACATAGATTTACATATCCCTCACCATTCTCGTTCCTTTCTCACAGTCCATGTTATTCCACGATATCTTCATACCCGGTGTTGTCCATTCCGACTTTGGCGTTTGAGTCTCCCATCAGGATGATCAGATGCTATCCTGGGCACTTCTCTAGGATGAACTGCTGCCCCATCTTTGTTATTTTGGTTGTCATCTTTGGTGAGCGCATAACACTGGATAACATTCGTTGTAACCTCTTCTTCGTTTTGCAGGATGCTTTGATAATCTATGAGATTCCCGTCCTATAAGCGATTTTCGCGCTTCTTCGCAGACCATCAGTGCAAGTTCTTTTGTGTGCGAGTCATTTTCTTCTTTGTGACTAGAGTATAACAGTATCTCTCCCGAAGTTATTCTTTTCTGTTCAGCTTTGATTTCAACGGGTTTTGACTGCTTAACTTGAATTATTGCAGTTAAGGTTTGCAGTTTTTTTGAAAACTTTGTCTCGTGATACCTCATTATATATATATATATACTCCGACACGTGTTATTTTTGTGATCATATTGTGTTTTAACCCTAATCTGATTACAATGGCTGGTAGTGCATTCAAATGTGGACAGTCGAACTGTTTATTCCTCGTAGATGAAGGGATGCAGTTTGATGAATGCAAAAAGTGGTTCCACAAGATGTGTACCCGTCTCAGTCCAGCTGCATACAAAAGATGTTCTAAGCCCAACTCGCACTAGCTTTGTATGTTCTGCTGTACTAACAAGACGATAATAATCCAGGAGGCTATCAGCCTATTGGCTCTAGCCTGTAAAATGAACGATTATGGGTGCTCTAGTAACGCAAGTACTGACAGTGAAGACTGTATCAGTGTTGTAAGTGCTGTTACAAAACGCGCTAAACAACCTGCTGTGAATAATGACAAAGTGAAACTTCCGTTACAACAAACCGGGAGTAAATGACCACCTGATATTGACATGAGTAGTCATACATCTGTAGAAATTGAGGACCCGGATAGTACCGTCTCCGTCCCCAATAGTCCCGATGCAGCTGTCCTGAATGACGAAAAATTGACCGCAGTAAGTAGGAAAAGAAAAGGACAAAAGCTAAAGACAAAACACACTTGGTTGACATGTCATTGGTGAACTCGCATTCTGAGTCACACAATGCACTATCACACTCGGATAGAACGGCAGAACATCACCCTAGTGCGACTGAGAGGAACTTAATATCGTCGAATATCATTGTGAGTAAACTGCCATAGTCTAACGATCCAGATCCTAAGGTAAGACACACCCATGACTTAGAGAAGCTCGGAGAATAGCATATTACCAGATAACACTAAAGGTGTTCAGGTCAAAAAATTGGTTAGAATAGGTAAAAGGGCCAATGACAGTGTTCTACCCCGACTATGTAGACATCTTAAGGTAATCCTAGGGTCGGAGAGGCAACGTGACTGTCTGTTAAGTAGCGCTCGAAGTCACGACAACTCTGACATTCGAATTAGACCTGATATGTCTCTTGAAGATAGAATAAAAAGGAAGACGGCACTAGCTGAACTAGAAACCCGTCGACTAAACGGTGACGAAAATCTCCGATTAGTGGGTTTTCGAATAGTCAGGTCTTGGAAGCGAATGCTACCAAGGCCTGTCTGGATAGGTCGTTCTTCCTCGGAGTTTTATATGCCAACGCCCGTAGTCTAAGACATAAATTCCACGAGCTAGGAGCATTAGTGGACAAATTAAGGCCACTCATTGTAGCTGTGAAGGAAACTTGGTTAGTCCACGACTTCGATTTCACCCCAGAATTATCCGGATATCGTTGTTTAAGAAGTGATAGACATAGATGCAGGAAAGGAGGTGGCGTCCTTCTATACATAGCCAATAGTATAAATATCCGCTCCTCCGTTTGCGAATCCCATGATGGTGGAAATTGTGATATCATTAGCTGTGAGCTCACCATCGGATGTTGTACATTTGTACTCGGTGTCATCTATCGCAGCCCAATCTGCTTAGCTGATGGCTTTATTTTAGAGCACATTCGGCTATGGAGTGCAAATAACAGATGCTTGATATTAGGAGACTTTAATGCACCTGACATTAGTTGGACTGAGATGATCACGAAAGGATCTATAAACTCCTTTGATAACAGGTTCTTGGAAACAATAATGGAGCATGCATTAGTACAGCATGTGTCCAAACCTACACGTTTTGGTGTAAACCAAGGCTCTTCTCTGTTGGACTTGGTAATCACTCATGAGACTGAGGATATTGCCAACCTAAATATTCGTCCCCCGTTAGTAAATAGCGATTACGCTGTTTTATCATTCACGTTTAGAGCTAGCGACATGATATACGATCAGATTAAGCCTCGCCCAAACATATGGAGAGCTAACATACCAGCAATTCAGGAGTGTGCTATTAAGATAGATTGGTCAGTAGATACTAGCGCATCAGTTGAAGAGGCGTGGTCTATATTTAAAGGCAAGTTTAGTGCAGTCACGTCCCCGTTCATACCACACTTGGTACCACGTAGACCGAATAATAGTCCACCATGGATAAATAAACAAGTCAAGAAACTTCTTAGACGTAGGAAAAAGCACTGGAATATGTTCATCTCTACTGGCTTAGGATAGTACAGATCCAGCTATTGTAAGATTAGAAATACTTGTAAAGCATTAACTAGTAGGACTAGACGGTCATATGAAAAACAATTGGTTAGGGATTGTAAATATATTCCAAAACGGTTGTTCTTGTATATAAAGAGGCGAACTCAGAGAAGTGATGGAATACCATCACTTTTGATACAAGAAAATCCGATAATTTTGGCAAGAAATGATACCGAAAAGGCCGAAGCTTAATCGGAATATTTCAGTAAAGTTTCTTCTACCAATAATGAGGAACGACCACCTATTCATTGTGATTGTGGCGTTTTGTTGATGGACCCTGTAGTTATTGAGAAAGTTACTGTCTTACGACTACTTCAGCACCTCAAACCTGATAAGTCCAGTGGTCCTGATGATATTCATCCTAGGATTATGAAAGCCCTATCAGATAAAATTGCTGAATCTTTAGCGGTACTGTTTGATATGTCCTTGCGGCAATCCAAATTGCCCAGAGACTGGAAAGATGCGATAATCAGTCCGGTGTATAAGGTTGGGAGTAGAAATTTAGTTAGTAACTATTGACCCGTCAGCTTAACTAGTGCAGTTGTAAAACTGATAGAAAAAATTATTAGGATGGCTGTTATAAACTACGTGGAAAGACATGATCTTTTGTCCAAGGAACAACATGGTTTTTGGAAAGGCCTATCATGTTTGACAAATCTCATTGCAAGAGAAGATTGGGCTGAGACAAAAGATCGCAATATTCCTGTAGATGTCATTTTCATAGATCTAGGTAAAGCCTTTGATAAGGTTTCCCATTCTGGTCTTAAATTAAAACTGGAATGTTTTGGAATTCATTATGCAGTCATAGACTGGATAATTGTTTTCTTCATGACAGGAGACAGAGGGTAAGAGCAAATGGAGCTCTCTGATTGTGGGAACCAGTAAAAAGTGGAGTCCCTCAGGGCACAATCCTAGGTCCTCTTCTCTTTTTACTTTTTACTATAGCTAAGTCATCCGTCCTACTATTCGCCGATGACATATAGATTTGCAGACCCGTAAATAGCATGTCAGACAGAATAGTATTACAGGAAGATCTCAACTCATTAGTGGCATGGATGAACAGGTGGTCACTAGAAGTGAATCCTAACAAAAGTGCCGTGATACAATCAAACAACTACGATGATTCGTATTACTACACAATATGTGGACTAGTGTTGCCCAAAGTAAGAAACTATAAAGATTTAGGAGTCATACTAAGTAATAATCTCAAAACAACCAGTTACTGTAGGGTTGCTGCTGCAAAAGGCTGTAGGGTATTATGGTCTATTTGTAGATCTTTCCGGTATTTGGATGAGGAAATGTTTAGATTATTATACCCAACTTTCGTACGGCCACATTTGGAATATGGGATTCAAGCAGCGAGTCCTTGTTTCAAATATGAGGCGGATATGTTGGAACGAGTCCAACGCCGCGGGACAAAAATGGTAAAAGGCCTATCTGGCCTATCTTATGAAGACAGACTGAGACATCTCAACTTATTTCCGTTATCTTACCGGTGAATACGGGGTGATCTAATATTGGCATATCGCATCCTGAGCGATAACCTTGGTACTAACATGTCCTATCTTTTCCTTCCATCTAGGGCTGATCATTTGAGAGGACATTCAAAGAAAGTCCAAAAACCGAGATCAAATCGTCTACGTCTGGAGTTTCGTTCCTCGCACCGAGTAGTGAATTACTGGAATTCTCTACCAGAACACGTAATATCAGCACCTCTTGTTGATATATTCAAGACGAGATTGGACTTCCACAGTGTAACAATAGGTCACTAGACCTCCTATCCTTATTACTGAAGACTGAAGGTCGTCCTAACAAAAGCGCGGTCAGGTTGGAGAGTCTTTTCGTCCTCCTGGTAGTTCCTATGGCGCTTAATGGAGTCAAATTCTTGCGTCTTCCAATTTACCTAAGGTATAGGTTATACAGCACGGAAAGTGCAACAACAGTAACCCACACTGGCCAGGTTTAGTGTTTATCCGTACTTATCTACTAATGATTAGACGTTTTCGGTAAATGACCCATCAGTTGCACGATTTACTATCGGTGATAAGTTGGTAAGATTCTTCTATTTTTCACTGCCTGGTTTCGTTTTTGAATTGTTACAATCAAACCACTTCGTTTTCGGCTGTTTTTACGACTGAATCCTTATTTTTTCTGCCAGGAATTCAATATAACACAGCTGGCTTATATATATATATATATATATATATATATATATATACTATGTAAATGTGAAAAAACCAGGTCTCTTTTAAGTAATCTCAGATTATGGTTTTCAGTCTGACATCATCCGTCTGTGGAAATAGGTTCATATCGTCGTGATTCGGTTGTCAGAAGCTGTAGTTTTCGTGCACTTGAGTTCGCTTCAGGGAAACAAAGACCACTTAGATCTTCAGGTTGATACGAGAACAACAAATTCCTCGGTAAAATCGCATGTCTGAGAGGAATATTAGGAGGCTAGTGGATTGAACCAAATCAAATACAAACGACGAAATAAAATATGACAACTAAATTATGAGAAAAGTTAGTCTTTTGAGGTATGATTGGCAGAACTCTTATCATGCCCGAAATCTTTGGCCTTTGCTTATTCATTACTTAGTGGTGTAGTATGTTTGACTGCACTTAATATGAGGGGTCCAAAAGTTATGCATCTATTACACATTTGCAGCAAGTGATCATAGTTTCCCCTTAATTTTGAGTGCTAGCATTCAGTATTACTTACCATAAGGTTTTCTCTAAGACTAAACTCATCGGATAGAGGTCCGTAAATGGTTTAAAAACATATTTCTGATAATCACTCGTGGATTGACAAGTTCTTTCATGTACTAAGTGGATAACACAATTATGGTAGAGTACTATTATGATTAAATTTGAAACTTTTTGAACTAGCTGTTTAAATGAGTTTACAGGAGATTTATCGATAAAGTCCATTTGAGACTCTTCGCGTGTATTTGGAACCAAAAATATCTTCATAAGAACTAATCTGTCATATTTCCCAACCCTAACTTACCGAACAAACAGAGGTCAGTCGAATAAGTAGATTATCATCTTGCTTCTTACTAAAAGGAACGTTATTATTATTTGTCCTAATGTTAAGTTT
>NC_031502.1:16053473-16068501 GCF_000237925.1 Schistosoma mansoni | reverse complement strand
GAGGACAGTGCCTATTTAAGAGAGGGGGCGGTGTAACGGAGTTGAAATTGCTATGTATGATATACTAATGCATTCTATTTTCTTTCTATTGCAGGGCGACCAAACATAAACTCTTTAGAGGAAGAAGAGCAAGCCCTATGTACACTAAGCTTACAGGATGACTCATAAGACTACTTTGTAAACTGACTCTTCCCGCTATACACTTGCGCACCGCGCTTTTTGATTTTAAAATAAAGAGGCTCGTGATTCCCACTGTGTTCTCTCTTGGTGTGAAGTTCTCGTTTAACATTGTGTGCTGTGCTGTTTTTCAGATCTGTACTGTTGTTCTCTAACTGCTGATTCCACGTGTTACACAGTTATCAGCTGAAAACCGCGCCAGACCTCTGTCAGCATTCTGATTGGTCCATTTCTTTTAACATTTTGAGTGACAGATTTACATAACCTTCCGCATTCACGCCATCAGCTCGTCGTTAATTGAAATATTGTTGACATCGTTGTTCATTTCACACGACTCATTATTTGTTTCAGTCTCCGATTTCATAATACGCGCGCCATTTAAAAGGACAGTTATGTTGTTTCTCGGTCAGTTAAATTGACTGCTTCAATCGCAAATTGCGCATCAGAACTACTGTTTACACCTAAATTGAATTTATTTCAGTTAAACTGATATTGTATATGTATGTTTTGATCTTTCTTCTGTGTAGTTACTGCATCAAAGCATCCTTGGACGTTTTAAACTTGATTTATTTGATCAAGGTTTGAGATTTGTCTTACACATCCATTTTGTCTACCATTATAGTTAGTTTTTAAGATGGTTGGCTCTTCTCACAAGTGTGGACAGCCATACTGCTGATTCCTTGTTGCAGAAGGAATGCAATGTGACGAGTGTAAGTAGTGGTTCCATAAAATGTACATCCATTTGAGTCCCATTGCCTATAAAAGGTGCTCAAAGCCCAATTCTAATTTGCTCTGTATGTTTTGTTGTTCGAACGAAACATTGCTTATTTGAGAAGCAATTAGTCTTCTGGCATTAGCTAACAAAAAGGTTGACGAGGCTGTACCGGTAACATGGTTACTTATAACGAAGAATGTGCCAATGTCTTAAGTGCTGTCACGGCACGTGCCAGACATCCAACTGTGCAACACGGAATAGAGCTTTTTTCCCGAATCAATTAATGAGCAATACACCACTAGATATTGGTGGTAAAGCTGCTACAGCAGCAACCGATGGTCTGGGTAGAACTACTATCGTCCCGAGTAGTTCTAATCTGGATGTTGCGACTGATTGGAAATAGATGACGCGAAAACGTAGAAGAGAAGGAAAGATAGCCAAAGAAAGCGCCCGTTTAGTTGAAAAGTCCTTGTTGGACTCATATTTTGCGTGTCAGGTTACTCTACTAAAGTTCGAAAGTAAGGCAATATATAGCCCTATCGTAGATGGGAAAAGTTTGGCCCCGTCAAACATTGATGTGATTTATTCGCTCGATTCACACAACACTGTTACGAGGAAAGCTAATGGTAAGACACCAGCAGTTAACAGGCAGGATCTGACTTCATGATGGAAGGCCGTAAACACGACTTTTAAGGACATTAAACACGTTCCTAGTTTAATTATTCGCAATCTGGAGGAGTTGAAAGACAATGACCCTGCTAAAAGACACGCACACGATCCGTGGTTAGTGGTGTCTGTTATCAGGAGGAGATGTTTCGAATTTTATATCCCACCTACATAAAAACACACCTAGAGTACTGTATCCAAGCAGCTAGCCCATGTCTGGTAAATGATACTAACCCACTTGTGCGTGTCCAGCGTGTGAGGACGAAATTAGCGAAAGGTCTTTCTAAGCTCCCCTACAATGAGAATTTAAAACGCCTTGAACTTTTCCCCTTGTCTTATCGTAGGACGCGAGATGACCTAATAATGGCATTTCGTGTCTTTAATTATGATTTGGGTGTTAATGTCTTATCATTTTGCTCCCTTCGGCACTGAATATCTCCGAGATCATAATAGGAAGATTCACAAACCGCGATCTAATAAACTAAAGGTGGGGTCCCATTTTTCTCATCGAGTGGTCAATGACTGGAACGCTCTATCCGAACAAGTGATATCAGCCCCATCAGTGAACATTTTCAAGGAGAAACTGGACCTTCACTTGAAGGCGATCTGTCAGGATTAACACAGGTTCACCAACCTACTATCCTTATTACTGAAGATTGAAGACAATTAGTAACTGCTGCCTTCAAATTCTTTAACAAGTATACTTTGTCACTTCTCCAAAAGTAAAGTTCTATCACACTGTGGAAAGGTTTAATAATATGTAGTATCCCATCTGACATCTTACGTATGTTTTGAGATAAGCTGTTTTCTTACTAATCTGGAGCCTATAGACTCCTAAAGGAATTAGATATTGTACGACAGGGAAAAACACTACTAATTACCTTACTTCTTCCAAGTCCATTGGAATATTTGGAGGTTATGATGGATTATTGTGTCATATGTCTAAAACATTTGGCTTTTAATTATGTGTAATAGGTGGCCTGCCTGAATATCTGGGCTACCTGTTTCTGAAATCTAAATGTTTCAACAAATTATCTGTTTTTTACTTTCTTTCAACACCTCACTATGTACAATAATCGCATAACCTATAGAGGCGCGTTTATGAAAGACTTACTACCTTTCGCTGCGCAATTTACGAAAAAGTACAATATGCAATATGCACTGAAGAGAATGAACATCAATCATACGCCGATTCCTGAACTGCTAAATTCTAATTTTCAATCACTATTTAACAAGGTGGCCTATCTTTAATTCCTACTAAGTCAAAACATGTATCGCAATTGTGGTGTCATCACAATTCAAGAATCTTGGTTAACTGATTTACAGGACGATTGCTTAGTATCACTACGTGATTACAATATCTATCGTCACGATTGGTCAAGCAATGAAAAGAGGTGTGGCGGAGGTGTAGCTACGTTTGCAAACGTGAACTGGTGTCGATCTACTTATGCATGTTTCAAGTTTTTAAAAGACTTTATCGACACGCCAACTTTAAGATGCCGTTACAAACACCTGAATAAATACAAATATGCTTATGTTACTAACATCTATGTGGTTCCAGACTCCACACCTACTGTGCTATCTGTTTCCTCTAATGAATTCACTGAATTTGCTATTACTGACCACATATCATCTGAAGTGTTGAAAAGACTTCAATGTATGCACAATGTCATTGTGTGTAATATACCTGATAGTACGAACCTGAAGGTTGCTAAAAATACCCTACTAAAAGAATGTGGATTGTCGCAGTTATGTAGTGTAAGAAGAAGATTACGTAAAGCGCAGACTAAAGCCTCTTGTCCCATTCTATTTCAGTTTAGTAGTATCATAGAAGCCAATCACCTCCTCAGAAGTCAGTCTTTACTGAGGCGTTTTCCAACGTTTAAAAAGGTTAGGATCACCCATGACAAGACTGCTATTCAACGTCGAAACTTCAATGAAGTGCAAAACAATCAACCCAGCCTACGTGGTAGCAGCAGTTACAACGTCGACCATCTCATAGTTCCTGAAACACCACACCCTCCCCCTCTCAAAAACGGAGGCACGTCGCACACTGCTACTAGTCCTAAGAACAAGACTGAACACCAGGCAGCTGTGACCATTCATCCTAAGCCCGAACCCTCAGCTACCTCAAAATGCCCACCCACCTATGCCACTACAATGCCCAAGCACTGCCCTTGTGGCTTCGATAAAAAGCCAAAAAACAACCCTCACAGGTATTGCTCTAATAGCTATAACCGCTCAAACAATGTAATGCGAAATAATACAAAATTCTCGCTTGACTTCGCCTACAAAATTGTCTGTGGTGATTCCAACCTTCCAACCACCAACTGGAAGACATATTCTGGCCCACTGTGCTATGAAGGAATACGTAAGTCCTTAGATATACACAGTTGGCAGCAACATGTGCACCTGCGCACAGGAAATCAAATTCTGTCACAATGTCACACCAATATCAATGGTAGTTGGCGAAGAGTTTCATAATAGAGTTCACAAAGTAGTCCTCTGCACCCTTCCAATTCTTGCCAAGTGCAACAAATTACAGACATTAAATACGCGTTTCCATTATAGAGACTATGCAAACGCTGACTAGGAAGACTTCCGGTTTCTAATAAAGCATTCTGACTGGAACAGTCTCTTTCCCAGTGATAACCTTTTAGAAACGTTAGAAACATTCAATACTGCCACCAAATCTGCATTAGACATTACCATTCCCTCTAAAGTGGCCTTTCAACCAAAAGACCAAGTCAAAGCTGCGAAAACTAGGAAGGACGTACTATATATAAAAAGACTTCACTGCCCTGAACCAGATATACTCTGTACTCCCTGAAGTAGTGCAAAATCACCACAACAAACATAAACAAGCAGTAGAACGTACTGCTCTCACTGCTGCATCTAAAGCCCAAAACTTATGTCGGCTCCTTGCAAAACGCATAAGAAAGAACGAAGATCACAATATTCACTATTTACTGCACGATGGCATGACGTATTATGACCAAACCGTAATATGCGAACTGTTAAGTGAATGGTAAGCAGAGATGGATAGTGGCTAGCAGTGGAATCCAGGACGTGCGTTTCGTTCTATTTGGGACTCGTCAGCTGGATGTATCTGCATCTCAGAGTTGATGTTCACTCTGGGACTCGAACCCAGTACCCTCGCTTCAAACGCCATCGCGTTATCCACTCGGTCACTGAGTCCTGATAGCCACTTGCTTGTGAGATGGGGTGAAGTTTAAACTCATCAGTTATTGTTTGTTTGAATCTTCCCATCGATTTGTTAGGACTGCAACTGGTCAGTCTCTAGTTGGCATATGTGCATACTGTGCTTATTGCCTCGATATAGCCTTAATTCACAAGCATGGTAAGCAGAGATGGATAGTGGCTAGCAGTGGAATCCAGGACGCGCGTTTCGTCCTATTTGGGACTCGTCAGCTGGATGTATCTGCATCTCAGAGTTGATGTTCACTCTAGAGACTGACCAGTTGCTATCCTAACAAATCGATGGGGAGATTCAAACAAACAATACTGAATGAATGTTAAGTGAATGGTTTTCCTAAAACGGGAACACATCTAATACCCCAGATATTAACATAAAGTGCATCAGCAAAAATTATCTTAGTGGCATAAACTTTGATATTAGGGGTATACACACTGCCATCAAAACCCTTAAGCCAAATGCGAGTTCTGGTGCCCATGACATCCCATCAATCCTCCATAAAATGTCAGGACCGGATATACAGATGTTATTGCTCAAAATATACACACTATCTTTAGAGGCGGGTACATATCCTGAAGCCCAAACACAAATCAGGTCCTAGAAACCTGGTCAAAAACTACAGACCTATAAATATCACTCCAGTTATATCATGCATAATGGAAAAAGTGATGCAAAGTCAACTATCTGGTCACCTACTTAAGGAAGATCTAATAGACCCATTACAACGTGGCTTCATTAGAAAAAGGTCCTGCAGTACATGTCTGATAGACTTCTTTAACGAGGTTACTCGCATACGTGACCAGAAGAAGCTAGTGATTAGACTATATTTCGATATAAAGAAAGCCTTTGATAAAGTACCTCATAATATTCCAATCAATAGACTTCAGTTAGTTCGAATTATAAACCTCGTATTGCACTGGATTAAATCTTTCCTCACAAACGGTACCAAATAACCAAGATTAACTTTACAACACTTACACCTCGACCAATAACTAGTGGTGTTGTGCAGGGTAGTGTCTTTGGTCCATTGCTCTTTATAATCTATATCAACAATATATGCAAGTGCTTTACCACAGGTAAGACCTACCTCTACGCTGATGACTTAAAGGTCATCTATAAACTGACATTGGTGATGTACGTAGTACTATGCAAACAATCCAATATGAACTCAACAAGGTAGACAACTGGTACAAACGCTGGGGGTTAGAGCTCAACACAGAGAAATGCGGTTGGCTATGTATTGGAGACACGTCTCTCAAAATAAAACTAGCACTTAACAAAAGCCCACTGCCCAGAGTGACATCAGTAACTGAACTAAGGGTACATTACTCGGAGAGTCTTAACTTCCCTGAACATATCTCAACTAAAGCATCTCAGATGCGGAGATTGCTTGGCTTCATTCCTCGTAATTTCTTTCAAAAAGAAACCAAAATCATTTCTTATAAAGTCTGCGTAAGACCCATCGTTGAATACTGCTCGTTCTTATTTTCCAACCTATGTCTATCCGATATACTTAAGGTGGAAGGAATACAGCGAGACTTCACTCACAAAATACTGAAGAACGACCGACTCATTGACTACAGATCCCGATGCCATATCTTAGGACTAGAACCCCTCTGGAAAAGAAGGCTTAGGTTTAACTTGATTCTCTATTTCAAACTCCTTAAAAATCTTAGTCATTCCACATGTAATATAGTTCCCTCCCAAGGCTCACATGGTTGCAACCTTCGAGACAGTCTAAATTGAGAAATACAGATCAAAAACTCGGGAAAACTTCTTCCTCATCAAGTATGCAATTTTATGGAACAGTTTTCTTTCTGAAATACGCATGGCAGATAAATTCCATACGTTTGTAAAACTTATCGATCAAGCTCTCACCTACACAGATCTAGCGCAAACGAACACATCCGCGTCCCACACAGACATCATAGGCTCTCTACATATATAGACTAAATTGCCTTATTTTCCTACTTTGTAGTTGTATTAGATACTTTCCCATCCCTAATTTTTTCAAAATTGAAGTAAACAGGCAACTCACTGGACCTATCAATACTCGGTCGCCAAACGACGCTCACAAATGCCCTAAAAAGTCAAAAGAAACTCACAAGTGACTACCTACCACCAGTGGTCGTACATCTATAGAACCTGTTACCCAATAACTGGTTAAGACAGAACAAAATTACATCCGTACGAATTTAGTGTGAGTTCCTTCTTGTCTATCCTTTATCATCTTTTTACTCTTCTGTACACTATATTGCCTTGCCGTTAACATTATTTCACCACTCGTTATCTTACCTTATCTGTAACTAATATATATCTACACTTTTCCGCCTACTTTGGTAAACAACTATCCTGCATTATGTCCTTCTTAATGCCCATACTCTGATTGGCAACCTATACTTCACACTATAGTCAATTAAAGCATTGCATCGAAGCCTTACGCACAGTCCATAATTTGTAACTGTCTGATAAGCTTGTAAAATGGTACTTGTAGAGATTGTGTTTTCCTACAGGATGTGAAACACAGAACATTGTGTGAGGTAAGATCTATATCCGAAAAATAAGCTTAAATGAGCCTAACACCACAATGGGAGGGAGGGTGGAGTTACTGACCAGCGAGCATTGACGGTGAGGGCGATGACTTCAATCCTCCCTTGTTTGTGAGGCAGAACGTTTTGTTTGAATCAGGCTCTTTAGGGATGAGAACAAGTAAATCAATGTGTAATAATGAGGCTGTTCTCCTACACTCACCATTCAGACTCATGTTTCTAATTTTTATGCTGGATTAGCTATTCTGCTAAGACAACCTATAACATTCTAATTTGGACTTTTACATGAAAACTGTATGGCGGGCATCGGATGATGAAAAAAGACAGACCGTTAAGGATATGGTTGCTTTTTTACTCAACACTATACTTTCTATATGCACTCTCTATTCTAATAATTAGTCTTCCTCATCCCAACCTTCCCTTCCCTTCCTTCGTTCGAACCCACTACACCTTGATAAATATCATATTTCATTGTTCTTTATTACTGCATTCTCTCATCTGGAGCTCCTGATCACATTTCACTCTAGCAACATGAGCTAGTATCAATTGAATCTAATAATTTATCATACCACCATCTGTTCCACTACTAAATGTTAAGCATTGGTTATCGTTCATATCTGAATTCCTTGCTGCTCCTCGGTTTCTTTTTTCTCTTCTTTTTCTTTTTTTTCTCTTCAGAGTCTTGCTCTGAGGGCGATCCAAAGTTTCCCAACTTCAGTGAAACTATGCAGGCTACATAAACGAAATTTAATGGAGCCAGACAAAGTCAAACTGTATTGACGAATATAATTAGTTCACAACTGTCTTTATGAGTCAAAAATGAGGATTCTGCTCAAAATACTCCTTTATTTTAAAACCAAGAATCGACAGCCTGATTTCATAGCTAGAAACTCATGATTTGTCAGTTTAAATCTCTCAACTATACCACCGACTAATCAGAAGTATATGTCATATCGACGGTAGGATTTCTATTTACAATATATAACAGTATTGAAACCTAACGATTTCGGAATGTAAGGCGGAATGTTGGATTTAATATTGTCAACTTCAACAATAAAATCATGAAATGATCCTATTGTCTTTTGAGGTGTCTTATTCAAAGTTCTAGTTTGTGCTGTATTTAATGGTCAACAGTGTCAGAATTAGTAGTAGTATCAGGAGCATGGACATTGACAGATATTTACATTCAGTAATAAATTGCCAATTGTGTTCTCACCGAACCATTTGTGAGTACTAGTGCGTGTTTCGAACAGATCTATGGATTTATATTCGTTTAATTACAACCAATACATTCTATAAGTTACATCTGGCATCATATTTCAGTTTGATAATGTACTATTAGATGAAAATTTAAACTATAATGTGCTTTAGGAGTTTATAAATAGATTTAAATTTTGATTTTTGACCAGAAAGTATATCAAATTTGGCAAAATTTTGGTTCATTTCATTCTTTGGGAACAGTTACCACGGCCTACTGCGAACTTTACCTTTACTAGTGAGCTAGTTTTCTCGCAGATTTGGAAAGTTTCATCGCCGTGCAATGCCAAAACAAGCAAATTCAAACATAAAGAGACCTAAAGATTTTTAGACTAAAGCGGTCACACGTATTCGGAGTTGGACAACGCCTTTACGCGTAACACTTTTATGGTTGAAATCATGAGTCAATTGAAGCTGGACCACCATGGAAAACCTGGAAGCACTGGACGGCCGTTTCGTCCTATTGTGGGACTCCTAAGCAGTGCGCATCCACGATCCCGCCTCGCGAGATTCAAACCCAAGACCTATCAATCTCGCTACAAGAGGTACTTCCTGAAGTTCTAGTGAGAAGCAGTGACCAGTGGAGTTCAACCGGGTCTGTTGTGAGGTAGTAACTCACATAAGACAATGGTGGACGGTTGCTCAATTTCGTTGATTGGTTGAAGTTAGACATTAACACAGTTGGATGCCGGCTCAGTGGTCTAGAGGTTAAGCATTCGCGCGTGAGACAGATAGGTACTTGGTATGGATCTCGCGGGGCGGGATCATGAATGCGCACTGATGAGGAGTCCCTCAGTAGGACGAAACAGCCGTTTAGTGCTTCCAGATTGTCCAGGGTGGTCTAGCTTCAACTGACTCATGATTTTAACTATAAAATTACTAAAATCTCCACAAAACCCCTTCTGATAACACCTTTTTAATCGAAGTATACCAACCCAGTCAAATCAGAAGTGAGAAATCAAGTGGTTCGAAGATATATTTGGAAGACTATTGATATATCGTGGAGCGTTTGATCTAAGCTGACTAGTAATTTAAAAGGATGCGTAGCACGGCATATGCAGTCGTGATCTGGCGCGGATAAGTGACCGAACTCCTTTAGCTATAATGTGTCTAGTAAGACTAATGAGGTCAGAGTCAAACGTCTAAGGCTCACAGAACTATTAATTTTTGGGATTTATTTACTTCTACAGAGCAATCCACCAAAATTATCAGGGAATCATGAAATTAATATGAGATCTTTAAAAGTTATCTGATTGTCATTCTAAGGATTATTTTGATACTCAGATCTTTAGTTAATTCAATTAACATACATGACTTATAACAAGAACTGTGCAGTTACCTCGGATATCAGTGAATCGAAGTCGTTCGATAACCTAGACGTCTTGAAGAGCAGAGTGAAATCTTTCCCACTGTAACTATGCATCATATGTTATAAAATAGATATATAAGTTCGGCGAACAGGAATCCCATAAATCATTCTAACGACTAATGTTCGTCTACAAAAACTAACTCTGGTCTTGATAATCTTTCAAGTCCCATTGCTGTGTACTTTCAAAACACAAGATGAGTAATGATGTGTTTAGTCAAATCCAAAAGTTTCGCAATACTTTACAGCTTTATTCATAATTGTCTTGTTTCGGTTGATGACTGTTTAATTCTGAGCAAATGAAACGTAGATATCGTTCAGCGTAGGATGATTTCATGTTAACGAAAATTCTATCAAATTAGTTTTATCTGTCATTCTCTTTATTCAATACGCTCTAATATTGAAGTGGCCACCAAGCGTTTATAATACACAAAAAATACAGTGTTTTTATTAACATTTCATGTGCTACTATTTCTGAGTAAACATCAACTCCGGGATGCAGGTACCTCCAGCTGACGAGTCCCGAGTAGGACGAAACGGGCGTCATGGATTCCACTGCTGGCCACCATCCATCTTTGCTTATAAACCTATTTTGTTCATTTGTACCACCACACAGTTAACATTCCCAAAGAATAATCTTTCTTATTTCGAGCTAATTATCTTCGCCTTCTGTCTCATATTCTTATCGCGAGTTTGTTAACTGTAGATGAATTCAGTGAGTTGAATGTATTAACAAGTCTAAAGACCAGTTTATAGACCTTGACTACGGAATTACTCATACGGTTTGGCTTTAATCAAAAGCCTTAAATACGGTTTATTTCACACAAGAACTGTACCTCTCATCGTCGCACAACTGTAACTTTTTGAGCCAATGACTGCTTCTGAAAAAGGTAAACAACCAATCAGAAAAATAACTATGTTGCAAGTGAAGTTAAACAAAAACTTCTTCTCCTTCTCTCTTATCATACTTTTTTCTGTTTGTTCATTGATGTGGAATTCCTGAGACGCTAAGCAAAGGCAGATGATTTTCTTCACAGTTTGCTTTTTTCTATTACAAACTAGGTTGTCTGGGAATATGGGATTTACTCTTTATGCATCTCTCTACTACCAGATCAACAACTGCCCTAATTCTGAAGTTAATTTTACTTTCTAGTCAACATAAATGATTTTTATTAAACAGTTTTTCTACCTTATATTTCTTGTGGTTGATGGTGTTGGGAAAATTGCAAATCTTTCTATAGAGTTATCAGAATGAAAGTGATTTTAAATAAATTTTACCTAATAAAAGCACCATCCTTAACTTCTTCATTTCTGTTATTCTACTTGGTTTATATAGAATTCTGTTAATTCTATGTATAATTCAAGCTCTGTACAACTAGTTGCATAAAATCTTTCTTAAAAGAATCCAACAAGTGGTTCAAATTTCCCAACACATATAATCCTTCAATATACTGGATAGTAAATATCAAGGAATTTCTCACTCATACCTTTTGCCCCTGGGTAACGGAAGTAATCGTTACTCTTAAGGTTTTCTAATTGAGTTGTAAACTTTTAAATATCAACCATTTAATAATACATACTAGTTTCTTTCGTTTATTTTATGTATCCTGCTCGAAAATTGTTTTATGATCAGAATTTAGTGACAAACACTTTTACTCTCTAATTCCCAGTTTTATTGAAAATATTATCTGGATAACTTAGGAATGTTTTTTTATAATTTAGAGTTCGAAAAAGGAACTTGATTGTCAACGAATTCTTTCAAAGCTTATTGATGATAAAACGTTCATCAATACACCAGTCACCTTTCTCAGTAAAAACCTAGGAGAGAATTTAAACAATACTCAATTCACAGAATAATATGTAAAAACTTTCGTCTAAATTTGATCGAATAGTTTCACAGTATTTGAGTACCGAGTTCATGTGAGATATTAAGGAGGAAGAATGTATCTGTAAGATATCAGCGAAAGAGTTTGATGTAAATCCAACGTTTCACCTGGTAGTCTGGTCCAAGCTTTTTCAAGGATATATATATATATATATTCAATGTAACATAGACGAGAGCTTGATATATTTCTATGCTTAAACACTAAGAACCCACTTTCAGTTTTATTGAGACTGCTCCTTTGACTGTTTACAAAAGTCTAAAGCGACTGTCACACCCAAAAAGAAATTTCAAACTTCACAAAATATTTTCAATGTAAATATCAAATCTATGGAAAATAAGAGGGACTTTAATAGGAAAAATTATTTTCATTTTGCTAGGTAAAATAATTTTTACTGTCTACTGGCATACTAATGTTCTGGATCTTCTCTGTTACAAACAGTGTGATTATTCAAATTAGTCTTATTAGTAATCCCTTTACACATATCGATCAATCTTTTCAAGCATTCTGATTACTAAGACGCAATCGGAATTCACAGACAAGTGTGAGGCTCTTCAACTGTAATGTTACCCAGTAGGTGGTTATATTTCGTTAAAATATTTGGTTGTCGTTTAACTTTAATGCCAATTTGTATCTCACATAGAAAGGTTGTGACTAACTTTTATAAAAGTATATATAAAGTTTTAGATTTTGTACTTATTGAGGTCTTTGGATTTAGTGAAAAGATTAGATTCCGAATTTCATTGTTTCACGTATTTTAACTAGTCAGTCAATAATCTATTTACGTGATTTTATGAAGGCTATTTGACGAAAAGGCACTATAATTTGCCAATGAGCAGTGGGGAGGTGATCGATCTTGATTCATGGATTTTCAGTATTGCGTGCCCAAACTATGCATGAGATCAAACTTAGGGAAGATCTGTGACGAGCTTTATAAGATTCACTTTTGCGTTGAAACATAAAAATCCACACAACTCAACTCTAAGCAGCTTGTGATATACCATGAAATTCACTCAGTATCAGAGGTGGGTACCTGCATCACTCTCAGATCGAATGACTCCACTGGTCAGTAATTCTTACTAGAACTTTATAAAATACATTTAGAAGAACTTTCTGAAAAATTACTTTTATCTTATCGGTTGACGCATATTAACAATAAATTAAAAGAAAGCAGAAGGAAAAAAGGAAAAAAATTATCATGGAAAATATTAGCATACACACGTAAGTTCGACCTTCTTTTCATGCACTGCAATGATAAACGTAAAAGTATCAAGAATCTACATTCAGTGACATACACTGATAGTTAAAGATAACAGAACTTAAAACAGTCACAAATTGCTAGACTTATTAGTTTGGAAATCATATCAATTGAACCGATATATTAAGGTCATAAATCTTTTCGAAAATTGAGCTAAAAATTAGTACAGAATTAAGTGTACGAAATACTTTCAAGAAGTATTAAGTATGGTTGACAAAAACTGTTGAATGAAAACTGAGGAGCAGAAGTGATTCCCAGTTCAAATCAGATAATTATTAGGAAAATATTGGAATTTTCAGTAGTCAGACTGAAAAACTCAAAAAAATTGTTTGACTCATTTGACAAGAAACTCGAAATTACACATTCCATTTCATCAGCGATCTTCACTTAGGACGTATGACTTTATATGATCATTTGGAATAAGGACAGATTGTAATGGATCAATGAACTTTGATATCAAATCATATGTTTGAGTAGAATTCGATAATGGTGTTTCATATACATAAGATGGAAAGTTGTTCAATGACCTATTGGTTTCGCGACAAAACGACTCAACTTTAGAACTTTCTGATGAATATTCCTTATCGTTTATGTTTGATAACTGCGTTTCTGAATTTATTGTGGCTATTCCAGCGGACATGTTATTCTGCTTTTTCAAATATGGTAAGGCTTCTTCAAGATTTTTCGTATGAGTGATAGCTTCTTGTTTTTCTTGACGTCTCCATTTAGCCCGCCTATTTTGAAACCAAACCTGAATCGCATAAATGTAAACTAATATGAATTAATTTATTAGTGACAAGTGATTACAGAGGATAGTATATGTAAGATATAATTCGCAGTATCATCAAAGCCATCAAAAGTTTACTCATCAAAATGTCTTCAAGAAACCGAATATTACTCTAATGTAGTTTTGCTCTGTTGAATCCAAAGTTTACTTAAGTCATAAAATCTAGAAACAGTTAAGAATCACACAGAATAACTATATCCGATACTTTTCTAGCTAATACAGCAGCGCTTAATAGAAAATGCCTAGGAACCAACAACTGTATATTTAGTTATATTAAACTTGAACGGTTCTATTTAGTAGGCACTTATTTACAAATAGCTATGTCACGTAAGCAAAAATATACTTCTTTCCGAAACAGTTTGAGATGAGTGTGATATTTATTCATCCATATTAAAAAATCATCTAAGATATTGATAGTTTAGTAAACTATACTTACTCTTAGTACATATAACTTATCTATATTGTTACTTATTATATTGATTCTACTGTATTATAAATTCGATGAAGAATACTAGTCAGTGACCTATGCTATTCCACGAGGAATGATAGATGTTAGTAAGTCAGTAAGTAAGTAACATGAACTATACTCTAATTCACTCCGTATTGTTTCTTTGAATCTTCCAATTGATGTTTTAGGACTGCAACTGGTCAGTCTCTCAGTGACCGAGTGGATAATGCGGTGGCGTTTGAAGCGGAAGGTACTGGGTTCGAGTCTCAGAGTGAATATCGACTCTGAGATGCAGGTACATCCAGCTGACGAGTCCCAAATAGGACGAAACGCGCGTCCTGGATACTACTGCTAGCCACTATCCATCTTTGCTTACTATACCCTAATTGTTAAGTATTATACAAAGTATAAGTATATAAAGAATAATCAAGTACACAAAATGTAAATGCATATATGCTCTATTATTATTATGATTGAATTACTCTCAAAACATCAAAACAAGGTATGAAACTCTTTACATTTTACAAAACTAAGTTCACAAATAGGAGGTTTCAATACTATTATGCAAGAAAACGAATGACAACAACAAAAACAAACAAACTGATAAATCAATTATAAACAATGAACAGGATATGACAACATTAGGAATGAGATATTGATTATTGTTTGTTAGTATAAATGCTGGTGTACGGCTGATGCTCCTCC
>NC_031502.1:16027630-16053273 GCF_000237925.1 Schistosoma mansoni | reverse complement strand
TCAAAGCCATCAAAAGTTTACTCATCAAAATGTCTTCAAGAAACCGAATATTACTCTAATGTAGTTTTGCTCTGTTGAATCCAAAGTTTACTTAAGTCATAAAATCTAGAAACAGTTAAGAATCACACAGAATAACTATATCCGATACTTTTCTAGCTAATACAGCAGCGCTTAATAGAAAATGCCTAGGAACCAACAACTGTATATTTAGTTATATTAAACTTGAACGGTTCTATTTAGTAGGCACTTATTTACAAATAGCTATGTCACGTAAGCAAAAATATACTTCTTTCCGAAACAGTTTGAGATGAGTGTGATATTTATTCATCCATATGAAAAATTTAATTTACTTACAAGTCTAAGTCATTCTATTTCATATCGCTTTATCGGTAAAGTAAATATGGTGGGCTAAAAGGATTGTTGAATTTTGTGTGATTCAAAACTACATAATGGAAAGTATCTTTCTAAGACATGAGTATAAACATTATATGTAAAAATTATATTTGAATTAGTCTCAGCGATTGAAATTTAAATAACACCAACTTGTCCGGACTTCTTCAGGGTCCAGACAAGTTAGCTGGACGAAACGCCGGAATGATTAATTTAAATTTCAATCGCTGAGATTATTTCAAATATAATGACTTCTCTATACTCGGCGCCCAATTTTTATCAAACAATTCGTTCCAATATTGACAAATATTCATATAAATTATTTTTCAATCGAAATGAATTATCAATGTGTATAAACAACTGTACATTGGAGTTAGAGTCCACTTAAATTACTTTTAAGAGTCACTCGTCGACTCGTAAATCAGTAGAAATAAGGGAACAACGAAATTCCACATGACTGATAATTCGCTTGTTCTGAAATAAGTTCGAATTTGATAGATTTACCTAATATAACTTGACTATTAATACATTCTTAATTTTACCGGTCGACTTGGATTAAGTAGTAGGATTTTAGTAAACAGACAATGATAATGAGTTAACATTACCTGAACGCGAACTTCTGGTAGTCTAATTCTTGCAGCTAATTCTTCTCGATTCAATACATCCGGATAATGACTATGTTCGAAAGCACATTCTAATTCATGTAGTTGGAAAGTTGTAAACGTAGTTCGATTACGCCTGTGTTTACGATCATGTGAGTGTTGTTGTTTTTGTTGGAGGTGGTGGTGATGGTGATGATGATAACCAACGTGATTGCAATTTTTAGTTCTACATTTAGCAGTAATGTTGTTTGTTCTGGATGTAGATATTTCAATACCTCCATTAGACAATGATACTCTCTTCACCATTTTCGATTTCAGTGATTTAATTTTAACATCCATTTTGTTTGATTCGAAATTTTTACTTTCATCCATGATGTTAGCAGCTTGATTCGCTGAAATTATCGGATTTGAGTGACATAGGGGAAAGTGATTGTCTTCACTAAACATAGACTGGTTCGGAAATTTATTTTTTATTTGAGAATTAAACCAGTTAGAAGTTGAATTTAACTGGATATAATCCATTATATTTGAATCTTCTGATGAAGAAACACCTTTACAAAATGAACAAAACGGTGTTTATTAAAACAAATGAGACTGTGATTCATTTACGATCAACAACCATGTTCACATACATGCATACATGGTAACTTTAGTATAAGCTATCCACAGATAATGGTGAAAAAATAGATTCCATATGGTGTGATATTTTGACACTGTCAACCAAAAAGCTTCCTGAAAGGAGCGATTGTCATTTGAACTATTAGTAGATGGAAAACAGTTTCAAAGAATTTTTTTCATATTTTACGTCGCCAATTATCTTCACAACCATCAAAATTCAGTTAATTCTCCTAATACCCATCGATTATTCACTTGCCAAGTCATGTTAACTTAAAGGTTTATGAATCTGAGTTCTCCTTTATTGAGTTCATAAGTTATACCGAAGGAATCTTCCAAGCGTGCACATATACCGACAGGGACTAATCTTTATCAGATTTTATCATTAAAAACAAGAAAATACAGACAATAACAAACAAAGAAAGAAGTCCATTGCGTCGTAGTATAGACAGCTCAATAAAAAAATGTTTTCGATATAGTTATTTGTTAACTCTGTGCAACTGTATTTATGGCTATTTAATATATAGTATACATCAAGGCAAGCCCTAACATGGAATCCGGAAGGGAAGCGGAAAAGAGGAAGGCCAGAGAACACATTACGCCGGGAAATAGAAGCAGATATGACAAGGATGAATAGAAACTGGAAAGAACTGGAAAGGAAGGCTCAGGACAGAGTTGGATCGAGAATTCTGGTGGGCGGCCTATGCTCCTCCACGAGGGGTAACAGGAGTAAGTAAGTAAGTAAGTAAGTAAGTAAGTAAGTAAGTATATAGTGGTCTATAATAAATTAAATACAATAAAATAAAACATTTGAGAGATGGCTTTTTTTTCAGGTTCATTGACAGTAACTTGAAGCTTAAACATAGAAGGGAAATAACCTTTAAGAATGTCTAGCGTTAGTAAGTAACATCGTTTGAATAAATGTTTTCTTCACTTAAATATCTTTGTCCATCCAATAAATGATCCCACAATGGTTGAACAAGTTCCTAGTTATCTGAACTCTGTAACCCAGTGGAAAACATTATCGTCTAAGTTGAAAGATATTGGGTTTCAGTCATCGTATGAATATGAACACTTGAATTCATGAGCATCCAGTTGACGTGTTCCGGCTAGGACAAAACGAATGCCCTAGATTTCAATTCTAGCTACGATCCAGATAAACTAATTTATCGACAAAATCACACAAGTTTCATTTTTGACAGTGAGATTTCACAAACAAAACACACTTTTCTAGATTTCAGCATAGTCTTTTTGTACTTCATGGATTTCACTAGAAATGTTCACAATATTTGTTGAAATAAACAACATAGTTGTCAAACATGTTATTTTTTAATAAAGCTCTAAGGTAAAGTGCTTGCAAATACCAAGGGAAATGCTCCGAAATCATAGATGAAGTTGTTTGTAACAATCTTGATTGAAAAAGTGATTTTAAACAATTTTGGAGATTGGATCTCAAAGAACAATTGTCTTTATAAAACTTTTCATGACCTTAATCAATACTCTTTGAACCAGCTTGATTGACAGAAGATGAACTTCTTGATGTAGATATTTTCAGAGAGTACGAAGTTAGGTTAAGAGATGTCTTCAAGCAATTATTATTATAAACAGCCAAAAGATAGCTAATTAATATGTTTATTAACTGAACGAACTTTAATATCTACATAAAAGGTATCCGTAAAACGTTTAATTTGTAGTTCATAAAACAGTGGAACTATATCAAATCAGTTTCCAGTGTTATAAAGAAAATTACAGCTTATTTCATATCAAGATAATTCTTATCAGTGTGGACGCCTAATGCTCACATTATTTTCTGGTAGCCCTAAAAAGTTAGGATAAAGTTTTAGATGTGGCGTTATAAGAGAGCCAATTATGGTTAATGAATTGAGTTATTATACTAATTATACTTTGTTTTCACCGTAGTAACTTTATGACATAATAGATCCACATACAACATGGAACTACCATATACGGTCGTATCACTCTCAGGTTTAAATATTATAAGAGAAAATTTATGGTCAAAAATATTGTTAAACGAACTTTGTTCAGATGAATGTTTGATTATTTCATATAACTGTAAGAGTATGATGGATAGTACTATCAGTAATAAATACAGTAATTGGATTAAGTAATAGAACGTTAGGACCTTCAATTTTTAGAAATATACTACTTAATTTATGAGAGCCTATTTGTTAGAAAAATCTTCAAAAACGCAAAGAAGTCAGGCGATAATCTATTAAAAAATCTAGTTTAGTTCCAGTGCACAAAAACATGGAAAAGATTGAACTTTCGACGTTCAAATTTTGCCATGTGCATAAAATCATTCAATAGGTAGTTGACGAAGTAGTCAATAAATAGTACTAACTATTCATTTCAAAATCAGAGTTTATCAAAAGGCATGTGGTTTTTCAGGATAAAAAGGTTATATTTCTTACTTTAAAATATGAACAAATACGTACTATTTATTAATTTTAGTTTTTATTAAACTGGTCATCATGTTTTATTTCTTACAGAGATATAATGTCAACTGAAAACTTCATTTAAACTTGGGGCATTCATTTAACGGAAATAATGTTTCATGAGATGAAAGTAGGTTTCGTTTGTGAGAAATTTCCTGCTGGTAATAGTAGAATATAACCTATGAGATAGATCAATATTTCAGGAAAATCAATTTAGGATTAAACTCATAAAAGTTGTTACGGTTTTATTGAAACGAATATTCCGAACGATTCGCTTCCCTTAGGTATTTAACAAGATCTTTCCCAGATTCTTTAATGACATCTTTGATTACCAGATACCTCGAAAAATCGGAATCTGTTTTATGCAAGTATGACCTGCTTGAAAATGTTAAAATGAAAGTTTTGAAGCATTACTTTAAAAGCCATACTTTAGTGAAGTACTTATTATGAAATCAGTGTAAGCAAATCCATTCAAAAAGACTAACAAATTTAGTCATCACATGACAGTTACAGTGAAACACTATAAGGTGAGTTACGAATTCAGTATTACAGAGTCAGACCCCCATAACGGCAACATAATCTGAATGAGTCACAATCGAATACTAACAATAAGCCAATGAACAATTATGGATAACCGAGATTTTCAAAATGCGATGTTTCTTAATAAAGAGGTGTCCGTTTGAGCTAACTTAGCAAAATTAAAGTTGCTTAAATGGAAATCGGGGAACAAAACAAAGTTTGGCGTGATTTAAAATTACTTCTTACTGAAATAATTAACGCATAGTATTGTGCACACACTGATCTAAAATTAAATTTAGATTTCACAAAACTTAACGAATGGTCCATAAACGTTATCAGTTATCCTTCATTTTATAAATAAAAACCACTAACCAGGTGAAAATCTCCACCCAAGTCATTCATGCATAACCTTCGAAATACTTTCGTTTGTCATTGCATTTTCGATAAAGTTCCCTTCATCAGATAATCGTATACCAGTAGAAAATTTTCTTATCAAGTAATTGTAAGCTAGTTGGAGAAAATCAACGGCTATTGCCTGGCTAACTTGTACAATATTTGTAACATCTTCGCTACAACAAGACTACATTCACATAAATGGCATGTTTACGTCTCAACTAAACCAAATGCTAATATGTGCTAAAATATTTCATATTCAATATATGGAAATTAATAATATACTTGTTGAAAATAACAGTTAAAAAGACTACTTACATAAGTTGTCATAACTGTTGGATATTTTAGACAAATCAGCATCATTTAAATCCTTTCGTTTACTAAATCCTAGCAAGGATGCAATTCCAAAAAAGGAATTCTGAGCACAGACTGTTGATATATGTTTGAGATTATCACTTTGGAAGTTAGAATAATAATCAGATGGTAAGGTTTGATTGAAGTTACTTGATTGCATTACTGTTGAAATAAATAATTGTCTTATCACCATAAAGTTGAACATTTATAAGTAACTAGTCAAAGTTTGCCAGCCTCAATGCGTGTGACCAACTCTCTTTTAGAGAAATATGATTGGCTAATAAGTTAGATGCTCCGAAATAAGTTATGAACACTTATTGGTTCATTAAAAATTCCTTATCTTTCCTGCTCATTATTTGAGTACAAATACTTTTTAGTGTCTTTATTGGTTCATAATTTTTACAAAGACCGTCAGTAGGAGAAAAATGATTGGTAAATATTAATAGGGTAACAAACAATATTTGTAAATTATTTAATAATCATTAATTTTAGGATACTGTTCCTCATTTGAAAACATGGTTGTTCTTCTTACACATAACTTCATTAGAATTGTTTGTTCGATGTAAAATGATTGATTTCAGATCAAACCACTGATATACTACAGTTCTATATTTATCGAATACACTAAGTGAAACGCGGAGTGTTGATCCGGTATTCCTTCTCGTTTTGAGGAAAGTCAGAGCCACTTTGACATTGGTCCATATTATGTATACAATTACCAAAGTATTACTAACTTATGTAACCCTAGTATCACTCATTATTCTTCCCAAATCTTTACCAATCAAAAGCCCTTCGTAAGTGAATGAAACTACTTATATGATTAATAGTGAATAAAATCCTGGGAGAAGTTCAAAAGACCGTATGTAATATGGAAATATTTAAATTCAACGCATTTTGTCAGCAACTTCGATGGTCACTCAATATTTAAAAAAGGGTATCGGTATTCACGTATAAAGTACGTTTATTTTTGGCAACACTTCTTCAATTAATAGTTCACCTCGAAGAATAAGAACAATAATCTGAAGTGTTGTAGCTAGATCTCTACTACAAAACAGGTTTCTTTTTTCAACTCAATCATCTAATTTAGATGAATTGGATTCAAAAGTGTAAAAAGTAAAATACCATCAGTCAGTGCTTTGTTTCTGAAGAGATTAATTAAGGACCGAAAACATATCATCGTATAACTATTAATATCGATATCTGATCTAGTGTCCTGATTTATTTTAAACCTCATATAGATTAGCAACAACGAAACATAAACTTCTGATAGATCATTTAATTAGAAATTAAAAACTCATATAATAAAACATCATTCATTGCATATGACTATTATGAAGCATCACCTTGGGTAACCCTACTGGAATTCGGACAGAACATGTCCTAAATGGATAAAGTTGATTTGATTTGTGAGTGCTTTTTATAGATTGAGTAGTATTTAAAACGTGGAAAGTTATTAAAATGATTAGTTCAACAAGTGAAGTTCTTTTTTGTATTTTAATAAGATATCCTGGATCACGTTAATCATATGTAACGACCTTCGTCAATTATTTGAAGGCTTATTTCTTTCAGAGATATGATGCTTACATTTTAGGATTTCTGTATAGTCTGTGAGTAATACTTGATTCTGATAATATAATTATACAAATTGTTATTCTTCCTGTCTTAACTGTTGAATATTCGTTTAACTACTTGAACCCATGAGTTGGTTGACACAATTAAAAGCATGTAGACAATAGATGAGAATTTATTTGACATCCAAAGTAAATCAAAATGATAGATGAATACAATACTTACTACATGATTTATTTACGGTTAGATATGTATAAACCTAAGTAGTATTTAACAGCAGTTAATCAATAACTTACTGAATTATCGTAGTCATACAATATCATACAATTAACCATCTATGACAGACATATAAATAATGTGGTTACTCTTTAAAATGTGAATATCCGTTATAGATGATTAGGAAGAGAAATCAATCAACTAAGGCCTTGCTTACCATGGTACTTCCACTCCATCTTGTTTTGAATGGACATCCAAAGAAAGACTAGACTTTCGTACTATCAGTATATCCAATATATTTTTGGGACTTAAGTAACTCATTCTTAGTCAAGATGAACTTAGAAATGCAGTCAGATCTGGAGAGCTAATAAGGTGGAAGAACCTTTGAGTGTTTTGGCTGAAACATGTTACTATCACATAAAGATACGAACAATGGATTTTAGCTATCTAAACGCTACTTCTCAGGATTCATACCGTACTAGAAATCACTGGTTGAATAATTTAGATGGAATATATTGTAGGTCTCGTCGTAACTCACTTTTAAATAATGAACATAACAGTTACTTCACATTTTCTTCCTGAATTCGTCTATGTTTAGTGCCGTTTCATTCTAGGTCTTTCTTATTTCAATTTTTGCTTATCTGTGTGATGATGAAAATTTTTGGTATATTTAATAAACATGCTACTGCACAAGATTCTAACTGTTTCTTCCACATGTCTTTTCCTTCCTATAATAGTCAAACTGTGAATTAAGGCCTCAATTTAATTTTTTAACTATACAGTTTTTCAAAAGTTGAGATCATGGGTCAATCGAAGTTAGACCACCATGGAATATCTGGAAGCACTGGGCGGGTTTTTATAAAATTAGATACAGTGTTCACTTTTAATCTCAAAATACGTTTGATACATAATCGTACATTCACAATGATAAAGGTTAACAAAAATGCTACAGTGAACTATTTTTCAGGTTTAGGGAAAGACAACGAACATGTTATGTAAAGCTCCTAAACACTGAAAAGATAAAAGGTACATAGTAAACGCATTTTTGTTTCTTTGCTGATTTTGTTTATAAAAGAGGATTAAATTTACTTCAAATTGAATTCTGATTGCATAGAGGAAATTTTTCAAATGAATGTCTGAACTCGTAATAGTTATGAGCAATAATACGGATATATATATATATATTTCTGACGTGAATCGACATGAAACTTTAGTTGACCTTAATATGTGGTACTGAAGTCCTATCAGCGTTAAAGCAAGAAAAGACGATCCAATAATTAATATCGATTTAACAAAGAACTATGATTCAATGAAGTTCAATAATGAGGAATTAATAATACCAACAAGTCTTTATGGATATATGTATCGACATGATCTACTTTACCTGGACTCTATGGTTAATTAAAAGAATTCGTCTGTTTTAATTTATGGAACGTTACAAATATTTAAGCTCCCTTCAACAACTATCAGTTGGATGTTTATAGTTTATTGAATGTCAAGTTCAATTTGATTGATTTAAATTATCTACTCATTTTAAGTAAGCTTCATGCAAACTTGAAAAATAACAGTATCATAAGTTTCACCAGGTTATTTTGCATGTAGAGTATGAACATTAAGGGAAATGACGAATTACTGCGAAGTGAAGAAAATGATTTTCAGCTTTTAATGAAGCTTTATCACTCTTCGTGATATCGACCCTAGATACTTCGTTCACTTAGTGATACTCAGGAAATCCTTTTTTAATATAACTAAAAAGAAACGTAAAGGAGTAATCCTGAAACTACTAAGTAAAAACTAGGGTCTGATCATATACCATCCGATCTGATTATTGAAAATATTCAGTTTATAGTATTATTTATCTGAACACAATTGTCTAATTGAGATTATTTTATAATTCAGTGAAAAGACTTCTGCAGTCATCCTTCATAATGGATACTCAATGATATTACTGAAATTGATAAGAACTAGCCTTTAAATAACTTGGAAATATATTTGTACATGATCGATCAATAGTCAACTTACTAGTGGAATAAGACCAAGACCTTAGTACAGATTTGCATTAACGTTGATGCGTGGCATTATATCTAATAGTCCTCCTCTAAGTAAATAAGCCATAAAATACAATTTCTGGTAGATATTTAGATGCTCGGTTGTATATAGTACTTGCCAAATTAAATTATTCCATTAATATGGTTTAAATAACATCATTAGATTGTTCTCTCTCTTTTCCCCCTTCATTCGTTTGATTAAATTAACTTACATCAAAAACAGTTTAAAGTTAAAATAAATGAGTAAGAAAGTAGAGAAAAATAATTCTCCTTCTATCTTATTAACAACTTAATTAATTGATTGAAGTTTGTTCTTACAAAGTTTATTTTTATCTGTAACAAACTGGGGAATTGGACTACTTTGTCTATGGGCATAAATGTATGCAATGTTGACCAAGTTCATAGGATTATATGTCCAAGTTTGATTGCGTGTATTATATTATGTGTAAGGCCGAAATCTAAATATATATATATAACGACATTAAGAACTGGAATTCCATGGGTTGATGAAAAATAAGTTATTAGTTTTACTTTTATCGTTTGTAAACACACAACATAACAATCGTAAGAACTTCAAACTCCTTAAATCTTTATTACCCTTAGATTTCTTTGATGAATTAAGATTACACTTCAGTTAAATGATGTGAACTGAAGCGTAACATGGTGTTTAGAAGAAGATTATCAATTTATTTGCTTTAATACAAAAAAACGGAAGTAAATTCAATTATCAAAGGTGATAAATATTATTCCTTATAGGAAATATATTTGTGAGTGATAATCAGTGGGGTATTCTATGAATTATTTCATATTAGTTAAGTTGTGGTTTTCCTTAAAGACAATATAAATATTTGGAAGAATTTAAGATAGAGGCTAATCAGTTCATTTGTGGAAATTCGAAATCGAGTAGTCACAAGCTCCAGTGATAACATCTGACACTTAATATATAAGAGGTAAATGCCTCAATACAAGAAAACTTTAGCGTTTCATATCAGAACACAGGATCGGATACAGAGGGACCATTGTTAAATGGATAATTTGGATTATACTGTAACTCATTTTCGAGTGTAATCAGGGATATAATTCTTTGAGATAATGGTCTATTACACTTGATATTTCGCCTAATGCGACAGTAAATCATTCACTAATGAACATTTATATTAAGATGATAGAATAAATGAGCAATCGTCGTTACACTTACATCGTACGAATGAACAAGAACAATAAGTTTAATTTAATTGGTTACTTCTGATTGAACGTAAAAACGGCAAAACCTCAAAATAATGTACTGCAGAACATCAGACCACTTAGTCTGGTCGAAACATTGTATTTATAGACCAATAGACATTATCAGTATTTGAGATCTTAGTGTAAAATTAGTTGCTTAATATTTAGTGATTTGCTTTCATAACAGAATAACATAATAAGAAATTATTAGGCCAGATGAAATTTTCAAACGAAAAAGTAAGCGAGGCAACTAAAATTTAACCGTCCAAAAACGATGAGCTCTCTAACAAATAATCTGTAGATGACTGTCACAAAGTAACTTGTGAGAGGTTATGAGTTGCCTCGAAAAAAACATTTGCAGGTATATGAATATATAAAATCTTTTATTTCACTAAGTATTTTCCTTATGACCATTTAAGTATACTTTTATAACTTCTTGCTACTGACTCATAAAATGTTCGCCTATCATTTTCGTGTTTTACTGTGTGAAACTGGAGTCGCTCACCCTAACACTGTCGTTCCTAAGTGAACAGATAAGACTTGGTAATAGCAGTGATACTTGTTATATCGTCTATTTGGAAAGTGCATTCTCTGCACATTGGTTGTTGAGCACTTTTATTGGATTTATTTGTGACAAGAATCTATAGAAAATGAAGGAAGATTTATAGCATGTAACTTACAATTAAACTAAGATTACTTCAATGGTCGAGCATTAAATTAGTATTTTCAAGTGACAGTCTTTTTTAATAATTAATATAATCAATCCATGGTTCAATCTAAGTTTCGCTTATCCTTTGAACTTCATTATAATTCATAATTTGCAAATAAGCATGAACAACAACCATAGAAAGTTTTGATTTTTGTCCTAAATAAATGGCCTAATGATGCAATAAAAACACATGAATATAAGGTTAATAGAATTTGGGTAATTATTACTTCATATCTGATATTCAACTGTTTCACTTTTTCTGTTAACAAGGAATGGTAATAGACATAAAGAGATTGAGGAATTTCTTATTATTCTGCACTTGTAATTAAGTTTGCTTGATTTAGCTTAACATACTGTTTTTAGTAAATGGATAGAGTCTTCGTTAATAAATTCTCCTTTTGTGTTATTTTGATTAAAGACATTGGACCACCCCCTAATTTTTCTTTACGTTTGTTTGTTTGTTTGTTTTTGTTTCTACTCGTGAAATCTTTTGAAAATCTATTTTGCTTTTACCCTTAAACACGGGCACATAGAAGCATGCACAAACACAAGATGTTAATTTTCATTTGAATTCTTTTTAATGGTTAATTAAGCAATTGTTATACCATGTTAAATGATTTTTGTTTTTGACTTGAGTTCCCTCTTTTTTTTTCTTTATTGAAATATACTACTTTTTCTTATTTATAAGAGACAATAAGGAAGATGCTGACTTTTAATTAACTAACTGTAAATTGATGATTTAATAATTTATTGGTTTGTAAATTAACATTCCCATTGGACTATATCTTGTAAATTATTAAGATCATAAAGTGGTCTACACACAAATATGCATCAATGCATACATGCAAGTATATGAGTGCACAAACAAAAACTTACCTCACCCTAATAATCATGTCAGGTTGAGTAACGTTTTGAAATACTTATTTCGCTTTTCTCATGTTAACTTTTATTATCTCAAAAACTATAATGAATAGGTGATGTTGTAGATGTTTGTACAACAAAACAAAGTAATGTAGAAAAAATTATGTTTGAGATAAACCTAATGAACCAGCTAATTGAATGATTGAACACTTGTTTATGGGTGACTTTCGTAATATTTATTCTGTTCTGATTATCTTACACAAATTCATCAAGGGGTAACATTTTGATCTGTGTGCAGGTTCTTTTCTGTTGAGATATTTTTTTTAAAAACACTTATTGAAAAGCAATAAATGTAACATTTATTTACACATCTGATTTTTAATACACAACTTTAGTGGAACTACTTTTTAATTTTCTGAAAGTATCATTAATAAAATGAACCTTTCAATCAATTTCTTTGTTTCCGGTTTCTTAGAAGGAATGCGGGCACATTACTGATGATAGAACTCTTCCATAGTGGGATTGTCAAATATCGATTAAAATGTTTACCTAAACTTTTCTTGAGCTTCATAAGCCTAAATATCAACTCCCAGAAGGCTTTAATATCTTTCTATTTCAATTTGTCCATTTGAAGATTAGCAGTAGTATCTCTTCAAATAAATTACTAAGTAAATAAATTCACTTTGCACATTTATGAAGGTTAAGCTTTTCTGATTTAATATTATCAATGTTGTTCACATAACCAAGGCATTCTCACCTAATTTTCCAACCACATGAACAGATAAAACTCACTTTAATGATACACTCAATGTTTTTCAGTACTGTAGTATTACAAAATCGCAAATATTACAATATATAAAAGCTTTTGACAGTCGTGTGTGAGATTTTAATTTGATTCCTTGGTGTTTAAATACCCCGAAATGCTGTTCATACTTCGATTTCGAGCTGCCATATTGTAAAGATATGTTCCTTTTTATTTAGATCTTGTTGGCTGAAATTATGATTAATAATAAGAGGATTCAGGGAAAACTCCTTTATAAAGAGAAGCAATCAAAATATGGTGGTTGATTTTATTAAATGAACAATATTTGTTAAAAGAGACAATGAAAGTGAGTATCAAGATATTTAAACAAAAAATGTTTATGCTCACGGTGACCGATTAATTTAGTTTGCAAAATATACTTTAGAGAACTTCAGTAGCTGGTAATATCTCATTATTCATTGAAATAAAAGTTACAAAATAATGAAGATTTATCAGAGGGGGGGTTTGTGGAGATTTTATATGGTTGAAATCATAAGTCATTTGAAGCTAGACCACCATGGAAAACCTGGAAGCACTAGTGAGGTGTGATCGTGGATGAGTACTGCTGAGGAGTCCCACAATAGGACGAAACGGCCGTCCAATGCTTCTAGGTTTTCCATGGTGGTCTAGCTTCAATTGACTAATGATTTCAACTATATAATGAAGATCTACCTTGAAGGTCGATTTGTGAGACCACAATTTTATAAAATCACACTAAATTCACCTTTTTTGAGATTCATTTGAAAATCAAATATTTCGCCATAAAATTTTATTAGGTAGACTTAATGACGATGGATAACAGTAAATGTTAAACATTTTAGAGAACAAGAAGATTTTGACGTGGGTTTGTTCTCTGAGCTGGATGGTTAGGTCGTGGAGCTTTCATCGTCCTTCTGAACGACATCATCAGCACAAACTTCGGGTAGAACAAGAACAGAACAAGAAGAGTTCAGCATAATAATATAGAATTAAGATACGAAAAACTTAATAGCGGTTATTTATCCTTAATTTAATCGCGGTACAAAGAATAGTTTTGCTTTGTCTGCTCGAGTACTTGTGAAATAGTTAGATATCTTTCAGTTAAAAGGAATTTCATGCTTTATGACTAGAGGTTCATCACTTATTAATTACGCACATATCTAAGACAATTTCTATTGTATAGTCAGCTATATTCAATGTTATTACGTAGGCGTGCTCAAATTTATTGTTAAACTGCCGTTACTCATCGAGAACATAAATTATCCATAGTGACCATAATAGTTATTGGGCTATCTTATCAGTCATACTATAATTAGATGTCTTGAGAAGTAATAAAGTAATATGAGGAGCTTTCACCTAAAAAAAAGTATTCGCAACTCTTAATTCTTAATGATTCTTCAATAACAAAATTACTCATTATTTACTCTGATTTTAATTTGTTTGAATAATAATAACTATTTATTAGATTCCAAAGTTTACTTTAAGCCAGCATATGTCAATCAATTAAGAGTATCTCATGAATTCATTTCTTTACAGATGACTTATTAAACTTATAATACGACCTCAACTTACATTACTTAAGAGATTTTAGATTAACTTCAGCTAGTATGAAGTTATATGTAATAAAGGCATGAAATCATAATGAATAAATTGTGGTTTTATAGGAGTATTATTTTGTTATAACTTTATGGGTATACATTATTAATTGTATTGTCATACATTGGAATAATAGAATAGGCGAAAAATGATGTATATTACCTCATAGTTACAATTTGACGTCTACTTATAAGGATATATGGTGATAAAAGATAAACGTTTCACTGAAATTTGATCTTTTACCATCTGGAAGATCAATTAAATATTCGCAAAGGAAATGGACAGCATAATTTGTTTATATTGTACTCATGGATACAGTAATGGGAAATATTTCTTTTTATTCATATGGAAATAGACAAAAATTTTTCATTGAATAATTTAACTTGCCCCCCCCCCTGGCAGTACGTATATTTACTATCTTCACTTTTGTTGACAGTCACAGAGTTAATTGAAGCAATTTACCCATTATGAACAAATTTATTTAAGGAAAAAGGAAATTTGCTGTTTTGTAAACTTATATTTCATTCATTAGAACAATACTTATGGATAGAATTAACTAATTGGGCCAGTATTGTTATCTTCAAGGGTGAAGATTATTCATCAATATTATCTGGAAATGTAAGGGGAAACTATTCGTTGTTGACTTAATTATAAATATAGTAATTTAAGAACACAAAAAATTCAAAAATTTGAACGTCCTATTTATTGAAGATTTATGTAAATCACAACACTGTGTAGAGCATTAAATGTCAAACATTTATCTTGTAATTTCACCAAGTCTTTTAATCATGTCTACTGAATACATATCCAATGAACTAACAACTCGATAGTCTTTAAATTAACAACGGTGAAAGGGAAATTATTTATTCTTTCATATTATACAAGATAGAACTATTAAAATATCAGCTTAATTTACACTCATTATGTACTGATTACAGTAACATTCACTTATTGGTCAATTTCTGTTACCTAATTTGAAAGTGCATGAACTATTTAAGCATTACGTTCAGTTCGTTGCTGAGACTAGTTGTAAGTAAAAAGGAGGTTGATTACAAAACTTGTTTTATTTGTTTATATTTGACAATTTTACATTGGGGAAAAGTGAATTGCTTTGAAATCTCTTTACTTAAGGACCATCAACAAATCAAATCTATATGCACTATTACTTCGAAAGTATGTTTTTTAAATCGTTTACTCCTGAAATCCAATAGGTTTTCAGGAAACAGTCAATTAAGTAATCTATTTTGGTCACGTAATTTAAAGTAAGGTGTCAGAAGCAAATTGTTCGAATTTATAGTAAGCAATCGCAATAAACTTTGCTAGTTTGGATTTGATTAACCAGGTGAACACTTATTAAAACTGAAAAAAGTACTCATATGTTTTGTGGAAAAGCCACAAAATGTCGTAATGACATCAGCTTTAAGATATACCTGAAGACTTTACAGTATTTTGTATATTTTTCTTGTTATATATTTTTCTGAGCAACCAGAAGAGAATGGATGTGGTGTGGAAACGATCGTAGACTTTGCAGACGAATATTCAAGAGTAATAAACACTGTAGAGTCAGGTTTTGATAAGCTTACTGATTATTTACAGATGTGATGTATGTTGAAGTGGAACTTATGGTAATTAAGTACATTTTCAGTGAGAATTCATTATTGTATTCAAAAATATATCATTGGTTGAGGCAGTCACCACCATCGCAGTTCTCAGCAATTTCTCAATGGAACATTTAGAAGTCATAACAGATTCGACAAGACCATCAGAGTTTACAGTAAATATATAACTGATTCTGTATTATAATATCATTGGACTTTTAACTATTGAAAATACACCAGAAATGAAACTAACTGTCATAACATCAACTTAAAAAGATCGTTTTCTTACTACTACTACTACATTATTATTGGTGATAAGTTATCATAAACAAATGATTGTTTTAACTGCGTAACCAAGGTATGGATTCGATTAGGAAACATAGAGTTAAGGTCGAAATCTAGAATAATTAACATAATCGCTATGATTTAAAGATATATATTGGTGAGATGAAATAGGTAATGAGATATTAAAACTTATTTACGAGTTCTGCTGCCTCATATTCGTGAGCGAATTATGCTTGCTAAATGATTATGGAAGCGAGTTGTACTTTAGATAAATCAAATCTGTAATATCCTTGTAATAAATGATGTTAGAATGAAATATTTAACCAGTAACATTAATGTCAAAATAAATAATTACCTATGATAACATTGCAACATATGAAAATGTTTGCCACAGATCAGTACATAAAATCATATGGATTTAAAAGTTTGAAGTAATTAAACTTTCTCGATTACGCTACTAGGTATGTCGATAACATAGCGAGATCCTAGAATCATTACGAAACCGTGTGGAATACGAAGAAACATATGTGACTGAAGTACGTAACATTAATATAGGCGTTATCTCCCGTTTAAACTTCATAACTCCATTCTAAAATTATTACTAATCAATACAAGTTCACTTCTAAATAAATTTTCGACCCTAAAAACAAGAACCCTATTAGCCAAACCATCATTTATACTTGGAACACCTTCGACCTAGTTTTCTGTCAAGATATTATTTCTCTGTCCGTGCAAATAAACACAGAGTTTAAAAGCGGTGATCATGAAGTGGCCGTCGGTTCTATCATTATTATTATTATTATTATTAACCCTAATAGTAGCCTTCTCTTACAAAAAATCAATTAATAACGGGATTGAAAAGTGAAGACTGGGACTTTCTATAAACCGTGTTAAGGTGTTCAGATTGAAGTAACTTCCTCTCTAGTAATAGTCTAGAAGATGAACTAGACAATAGTTCTTGTCTGTATTCCATTGCACTAGTAAAAACATACAGGACTATTAAGCCTAATGATTTATGCACAAAAGTTAAGCATCGCAATAAGTTAAACGATTGCAAAAACGTTACTTCAAGTTGAATGATTTTTCAGCAGTTGCACAAATAATTATAAATCTTATCCAAGTAAAAGAAAACTTATAGGTTAAAAGCCAATTGATGAAGATTTCTCAGCATTTTGACAATAGTTTAGATGTGCGAAACTTAGTTCTTCTTTTCAATCAACGCGTTCAAGCATCTAAAAATGTAGATGTCTCTTGAATCTTCTATAGTGGTCTGTTTATCAGTAATTCTATAACCATGACAAGCCTTTTCATTGGTGTTTTTGTGACCAATGATAAACTTCTGTAGAAGGTTAGATCAAAGATTATGGACATGACTAGAAGCTTTATGAGATTTATTTCTTCCACTTATCTCAACATTAGTGAAGCCACAACCTCCCTTAAGGTCTCAGTGAGTCATCGAGTATTCATGTGCACTTGATATTCCATTACTTCTCCTAAACATGTCTACACTGTCTTGAAAATAAGACCCAATTCTAACCGATGGAACGCCACAAATATAACAAAACCTTACAAATCTGGAGGTAAGGTCAACTTGGACAACTATTGGGCAGTTAATATTACTTCATTTATCTCTAGAACAATGTAAAAAATATTATAATGTGAAATTAGTTGATTCTCTTCCAGGCACAAGTGATGTGATACAAGGTAGTCTTTGATATACCTTTTGCAGCTAATATAAATGATATCTCCGAATGCTTCAGGAAGATTAAACCTCTCCTGTGCATAGATGATTCACTTTCTCTTCACAAGCTTCGCCATATACAAAGTATATCCGTACGGAAATCAGTAAGGTTACCTTATCGTGCTCGAAATGGAATTTGGAACTTGTCACTGCAAAATGTGAGTGGGTTCGTTTTGGTAATCCTTTTCTAGACTTCAGCTTCACTACAGGTGATAAAATACTAACTAGGTCCCGTTCATTGGTAAACTTGTGGCTCAGATATTCCCATGGTCTGTCCTTCTTAGAGTAAACCTTAACGCAGACTTCCAAGTCTTGATAAATTCTGGGTTGCAAACAATACAACCTCTATAATAATTTACAAAGTATACGTTCCACCAATTCTATAACATTGTACTATATTCTGAGTAGTATTCGCATCGAAGACAAACTCAGATTATTATCCGCCTAGCAGTGCTTTACGTTCCGTATTTTCGGGAGTGATTGTACCTTGAACTACATATCCGAATGCACTAAATTATGTTTAGTCCCTTATGGAAGCAGAGACTTAGACTGGGTCTAATCGTTTTCTCCAAAATATTCAATATGTCGTCTTTCATATCCACTGATGGGATCCATGATGAAGAATCACCTATTTATAACATTTGTAATTTTCTTCAAAAGTAAAATCATTTCATTATAAATCTAATCTCTGTATGAATTACTTTGTGCGTAAATTTTGAGACTCTGGAATAGTTTCCTGTAATCCAACTGTGAAAAAATTACTATCATAGTTTGCGCACTATATCAGTGATTACCGCTTCACTGAAATGGCCCTGAAAATGCTTACACCACTAACTATATCTTACTTCGTTAGTGAGATTATAGAAACAGTAAACCTTTGATCATTGTCATTACTGAGTATACTTATTGAGCTTCCTTCCTTGCTGATATTTTACCCTTACGCTATCTCTGACTAAGTTGACTAGTTCAAATAAAATTTACTCAAATTATTAGGTTAAAAAGCCATCTAGAAAATTTATAGCGATAGGCCTATCACAATAGTTTTAGCAAATGTTGCTCTTTCCTCTTTGTTTTCTTTTTCTTCTCACCAGTTTTCGACAGCTATGGATACCCTGTAACGAGACTGGGATAGCCCTTAAATATAACATGACGTCCCAGTTTTTCTACTGAGAAAATTATTGGTCCCAAATTGCTGATTTACATTACTATAATACCAGTAATAAATGTCCTATCGAAGCAATTTATCAACTACATCCTTTCAAACGATTTACCCTTATATCTCTGTACGTTACACGTTATATTCCTTTATTTATCAACCTATGTATATAAGTTGGAACATCTTCTACAATTCTTTCCGGAACATTAGTTATGTACTACTCAGTTGTGGTCATCCTATTTTTATGTATTTAGCTCCTCATTGAACTACTGTTTTTAATAATGGGAAAAATATATTTTAAATAGCATCCATGGTATACCTGTGGCAGAGAATTTTATGAACGTCCTAAAATAGTTAAATGATAAGCATTATAACCATGTCACATTTAGAACTCCAAATATGTGCCGAATTATATTAGTGTTTCCCTTTCTTGATTTTAATTAAAAAATTCAGAAGAAATTTTCTTCGGTTTTTATTTCGTCCAGAAACTATTTTATTACCAAGCATTTTGAAAATTGAGGTTATTAATTGTTAGTATACTACTTATTTACCGTCAGTGACATAAATATACCAGAAAACATTTTACAACAGTGAACCAACTTATTTTTTTTAAAAATTCAACTAATATTTTGGCTAAAAATTAATGGTAAATAGAAAGTCAAATAATATTCTTCGTCGTCCGATTGAGAAGTGTATCTCTTGCCGAAATGCTTCTGAAAACAAGAAAATGTGATAGAACGGATTAGCATCAACATAGAACATAAGATGCTTAACATCCATATGTAACTAAAGAAAAAGCAAAGTCGTAACCTAGTCAAGAGTTTGATCCTCTAGCTCACACGACTAGATTACCTAGTGAGTACTAATTTATCCTCAGTAGTAACTGACGATATTCCTCAGCTTTAATTATCAACTCTGTCAATAAGATTCAGTCTCACAACCAACGTTATCTAAAATAGTCTAATTACTAACTAATATTTCGATTGTTCAACTGGTAGGTGTCCGTTTTTGATATGATCCTAGAAATCACATATTTCATTGAAGTCATGCTTCTGCAGTAGCTCCAAGTTTATCCAGTCAAATTGAAATATATTTTAAACACATTTCACTAGGTCTAGGTTGTACCTTTTGAATTAAATTGATTGTTACTTTTTTTAAAAAGACATGAACTGATTATTAATTACTTTATTACCTGTCAATAAACAGACATTTAGAAATATGGTCAGTAGTTTTTTCGTACGTTTGCATATCATCAAATGAATTCCAGGCTTTTGAGCAAAGCTCTTGATAGTTCAATCGTTTTTAGATAGTGATAAGAAAGACAAATGCATATGATTCCTCATTTGTACTATTTCAACTATAATTCAGCCAATTTGCGATACTTGTGTGACATAAGGAATATAACGTTGAGAAAATTCACTTCTAAACTTTTGAAAGGATTTAAGTGAAGGGATCAGAATGAGCTGCGTGACCGTTTGAAAAGATAAAGTATTTTCGAGAGTATGATTTATGACAATAAGCAGTTTGGATTATTTCAAGTGAATAATGTCTACAAATGTAATTCATGAAGTTCAGTACTTTTTAAGGAATTTTTTGAATAAAACAAAGACTTACTTTGATTGGTAGGGATTATAGGTACCCAATTTGTCAGTTGATGGTGTTTGTGGTTCGAGATAATGTAGTCTAACTGATCTTGAAGTCGCTGTTTCTTTGGGAGGTTGTATATTAAAGAGAATGTGTCCTCGATCTCCATCTTCTTGGCCAAGTGGTGGGTAGCAGAACTTGCAAAATTGCAAATGAATTATGAAAATCTATTATTTGATTTATTTAAATTTGAATAAACATATGTTTATACATATACATACACATAACTTTGCTACTACATGCCTTTTCATCAAGCTAATAAATATGTACTTCTTTTGATGGTTTTCCTGAAAAATATCTACAATTTAATTGGCGGATATGTATAAAATTATAGTGTAGAAAGGAACTTTGAACTCTTAAAAATACCTTGACTTTCTCTGCCTTTTCAGCCATTCACAAATTAGGTGTAAAAAGAATAATTTATTGTGGAGAACAAACACCATTACTACACATTTATGTTTCTTGTAGAAGCATAGCATTTTTCAGGGTCATTTAGTGGTTCTTTTGTTTTGAAATTGAAATATGTCCATTAGAGTGGTTCATCCACATGACTCAAAATCATGTTCGCTGTTGACGCGTTGTAGCTTCGAAGTTAGTTTCTCAAGTGCAATCTAATTATTTGGACATTGTTCATATGCACCACTGGGAAAGAAGTTGCAAGCAATCATATGATGATCATATCTAAACCAGCAAAACACTTAAACTCTCTCTAGTAGTCTGAATATATTTCTGTCTCTGATTCAATGTCATTCTTGATAGTTAGAGATGAGGGTTAAAACACATGTTATTTGAAGCTCTCAAACTGATTTTTGTAAAAATCTCCAGTCCAAATACTAAAATTCAACTGAATTTAAATGATTGGACTACTTATCAACTCAGTATAATCCTTTTGTACCATTCGTTGTAGTGTAAAAGAGATTTCATAAACAGTTGTGTCCTGTAGATAATTTATTAAGAAATCTTCACTGAAATCAGCGGGGATCAGACCACAGTCAGAATCTTTTCTATTTGTGTCCCGTGACCTTGATATTTATAACTTAAACTTGACTAGTGCGACTCATTGATACAATTTTAACCAGACAGTCATCAAGATATAAACAGAGGATCACGCTCTATAGAAAACATTTGTTATTGGATATCAAGAACTAGTGCATTAATTATTCAGTGTTCTATGAGAATTGCTAAGAATGAGTCCAGCGTACAGTTGTTTTTTGTGGTACTGAAATGAGGATTTAACTGTATCAAAAAGGGAATGATTTGTTTGGTTAAATCTCAGACCAACGGTAGGAATAAAAAGTCAACACGTACTTTAGGATTCCTCATCTGTAAAAAATGCAAAGGCACACTGACGTGTATTGGTTACTTCGGGACTTGAAGGTGTGTCTGGGTGAATAGCCCGTTTTAATCGAATGATCAATATTATTAAAATATTCAACGATTGATCTTTTGATGAATCTATGACTACATCGTTAAGCCTTTTGAATAAAAACCATTAACATAGATTGGTTTCACAAGAATGTATGAAATAGCTCACATACTTTGAAGCTATTGTTCTCGAGACCCACTACTTCAAGTTAGGAAAAGTGGTTATCTGGAGAACGCTAGTCTCTGTAACGATATAAAATATGTTCCACCGTAGAAGGGTGAGGCCATTTCATTTCGGATTTCAGCAGCATGATTACTTTTAAAATAAATGATTCGCTACTTTCAAACATCATGTACTCTAATTATATATATATATATTATTCAGGGAGTTTAAAGACAAAATATTACAAATTAGTTGACATAAGTCAAAGAATCACTTACTTGATTCATGCTGTGTGATACACAACGATCTGGTGGCGTATCTTGACTTTTAACATATCCAGAAATATTCAAAGCGGAACCACTCGTTTCTAGTCGACCGACGGTCACTCTACCTAACAGTTCAGCTGGTGATTTAGGTTGATTTTGTAAACCGTTCTGTGAGCTCTTTGTTATACTAAAATTATATAAAAAAACCACATATTTTTCAGGATCTTACACATGAAAATAAGAGTTTACGGAAGAGAGAATGTAGATTTAAATGATGACGTAGAATAGAGAAAATTTGGTTGTAAAACGAAAACCTCTTTCCATCAACAGAAATTTCATAGCATTTTAATTCATATTTATTCAAACACTGTTTCCCAACAATATTCAGTTTTTATAATGAACCTCGCCCGTTATGAGAAGAATATCTTGCCTCCTTCAGCAAAAATACAATTCAAACCCATATTACTGAGTATGTCTTAAAAGACTTTGACCAGCCTAGTTTTGTACATTAAAATGCAATTTTAATAAACGAATTATCCTGGGATACACTAAAATAATCATTATAAAATCACATAGTACGCATCTGATAATTTTTTATAGTGGCTTAGAACATTAACATACATTTGGAAAGGTAACCAGTTTCTTCTGAATATATTTCACTTGAGCCAATGTGTGAACAGATAATACATTCAGAGTTTGTGGGACAAAATTACGATACATTCTGCTGCCATTAATAATTCAAAAATCAATAGAGGGTTTGTTAATTTATTTGATATCAGCAAATATGAAGACTGATGTCATTAAAACGCTTGACGAATGATTGTACAGTATAATGTATGCATATTATAGAAAAGTAGTTCATAATGTAGTACGTAATACATCAGTTACATTGATAAGTGTAGAACCAAAAACCAACTGCATGGCTTGACTGTCCCATTACAAACATCAACTGGAAAAGTTTGATTAGACAATGTGCCTTGAGGAATATATCACTGATTACTATCGGGTTGTCCATTAGAATACTTTTTGATGGTTATTCCCGTACCCCAACGAAAAACAGTGATATAAGATGTAACTGTATAACAAGACATAGATTACAACTAAGAAGTAATACATCTGGATGCTAATAGTTGTAAATAGTTTTTTAAGTTATTCCAAAAATTCTTTGCAAATTGTATTCAACCGCCTATTACGAAGCTAGCACGTAAATGAAGTACTTTTAGATGTTAACCAAATCCCGTATTCATGATACTTCTTGAAACTCTGGGCATAATTTACAAACACTATGATCGTCTCCTTCAGTTAGTATCAAACCTTAAACGTCTACTACTTATGTGTGCTGATAGGGTGTCAATGGTAAGTCCGTTGGGACAAGTTCTAGAGGGTATTTTAAAACTAACCTTGAAATGACCAAATTTTAAATGAGGGACTGATGAAATTGGATATTATTCGAGGTATGGTAATGATACATTCATTGCATCTAATAATCAACAGCACATAATCAACATGATTCAACTTTCCAACATAAGAATATGCAGTTTACTATGCAACATGTAAAGGATGCCAAGTACCAATTTCCTGATATCGTAACACAACTGAGGGAGGATGGCACAATTACACATTCCGGTAATAGACTTATAATAAAGTTTATTTAGGTTTTATTAACTTTCGTCCATCCAGTTACAAAAACAAATTAATGAGAATATCATTTCATAGAACAAGGGTATGTTCTGTTGAAATAAAACTAATGGACGTTAAAAAATATCTAAGGAATAACACGTGTTCACAGAAATCTGTTAAGAAGTGCTAAATATCGAAGATAAAATACCTTGAAGAAATCACAGTTAACAAAAGTCCCACTTTTGTTGGACTTCATTTCGAAGGTGACGATATTACATGGATAGTCAGCCGAGGACTAAATACTTAATTAAACACGTATCCCGCAGCCAACGTGATGGTCTCGTACAAAACATGTTTGTTGACGAAGTCAAAGATCGATAGGTATCCCCCAAATAAAAAAACAAGGTAGTGTTTTTTGAAGAGTTAGTGAGACTTTGCTTGCTCTAGCCTTTTTATTTTTCATTTTTCGTTGTGTGCCTAAGACTAGACAAATGTGTTCGAAAGAAAACTGACGTGAATCTTTCTTTACCGTGGCAACATTATGATTATTTTATTACATCATGTTGTAACCTTTCCTCACATTTTGATTGCATTATTCTCAATTATTTTACTTCCTTAATTTTACTAATAAATGACATCCCAAGTCATGTTATTCTGTATTGCCATTAACCTGTGTTCAGTTATTTCATCGCGCAATTAAATAACTTTTTGGTTCTATGCACTTTAGTAACTCTTTCGGTACCCTAGAATCTTCATTTGGACATTTTTTTCCAAACTCGTCAACTTAATTGGAAACTTTGCTCCACTAAGATGATATTTATTCACTTTTGACTTATATCACCAGTATAAGTTTCTTAATCTGGTGAGGTAAAAAAAGAACTGTTTTTAATGCAAATATCCACTATTAGACGAGATTTCATCGATTTTTCAGAAATTGTAATAGACCAGTGTCAATGTATGGTTTGTTCTCAATAAGTAACGGAATTTCTTCATTAATTTCAAAGTACCTATGAATGAAAAGCAGCCGAACTATGGTCATTTCTATTACCAAAATCACCAGAAGAACAGTTTAGTTGGTCATAAAAAGTGATAATAGCGTAAGCTAGATCTATTTCTAAAAATTCCGTTTGTCTACAAATCTGAAACTTGGAATCCTTTTTCTTCTAGATTGTATTCAGTTTTCATTATCATGTAGAACTTATTTCAACACATTGTTTTGAACAGTCATTAGGAACCCATGGGATTATGCGTCATACCTGTAAACGCGTACCAGTAAATTAAGTCAATAAAACGTATTAAGATTTTTCTATCTCGCAGATATTCGGATCTACTTTACTTAGCGTTATAATAGGAAAAGCCACCACCATGTCACTTACACAGAGTGAAATAGTTTACAGTATGGTAAATAACCTTAACTTCATGGCCACCAATGTCCAGATATCATGAGATTGGTTATTAACAAGTAACGAGTA
>NC_031502.1:16020791-16027430 GCF_000237925.1 Schistosoma mansoni | reverse complement strand
TCGGCGTTTGAAGTGATAGGTATTGAGTTCAACTCCTAACATGAATATCAATACAGCAACTCAGGTCCGTTCAGCTGATCGATATTAATTAGGACAAAACAAATGTCCTCGACTTCACTGCTGGTCACAATCCAAGTATATCAACATTCTAAATAGAAAAGGAAATGCGGAAACAATTTTCTAAGAATGCACATATGGTAACAGATACCAATTAATTGAAGCCCTTAATATAAAAGGCTGAAAAATTTACATCATTACCAATAAGTTTTCCAAACTGTCATGGCAATTCAATACCGACGATTCGGTTTCATTTTATCTTCCTCAACTGGAATGCTATTTTTTAAGCTAAACATAAATTATCTTCACGACTTATCACAATATGACATTTTTAGTTAGTGAACACTCAAGACAACATAAACTACAAAAATTAAAGGGGTTTTCGGTTAAAATTTTGTAACTGTTTAAAACTTTTGAGTTTCGAGATAGTTCATCGTATATGCAGGAAAATATGACAGTAGTAAACTCATTTTATTAACAGAAATTTAAAGTACGTAAGATAGAAAAATATAGATATGTGTTACCATGAAGTAAAAAGCCATCAGTGTAATTTCTGTAGAGAGATAAGTGCTTTTTGATCGTATTACTGGAGGTTTTCTAATTCAGTGGTTGAAAACTAAGGATGATGTTACCAAGAGTTAACGACAGTTAGCTAGAAAATCCATTTGTATCTCTCTCTACTTCGAAAGTATTGTTGAAATAGACTCATTTCCTTTGTCTTATAGTTCCTTTCCTGTTCATTGTTGTTTATCTATTGCTGATTTCTCTCTTCCAGAGTTATTGTAGATTGTGATAATTTTTCTTGAACCACCTCTGTGGTGTATGCTACCTTTTTATTTGTCATTCTATCAGAAACATTTACACGACTAGAAACAATCAGTGTCATAGCTTTCCGATTATGCAGTTTATTCTTTAAAAGAAATTATCAGTTAAAGACCAATGGCTTACGTAATATGAATGATGACTTTTATATTCAGGCGAAAGTTTATTTTGAATAACATAACCATTTGGCTTCTGGTAAGATATGTTGCCTACCCAGTTTGAGAAAGACTCAGAACCATTTTTATGACAAAAAGGTCTAAAATCACTCATATAAGTAGTTTGGCTTGTTAATTTATCAGTTTTACAACCTGTTTGAACAGTTTTAAACGAGTATCTAAAGCAGTTGCTGATTGCGTCAAAATTGCTTATACTACGAGTAGATCCAGATTCCTCCTTACGACCGATAGTAACTTTGAACATATCATCTGAAATATACGAAAGGTCAAATTTTTAATTTTAAGAACAAAAGATTGATACTGTCAGAAATGAAAGTGAAGTTTGACCTCTGTTCGTGACTGCAGTAATCAGAGTAACTTCAGGTATGTTTATTTAGTGCAATATTTTAAAAGTGAAGGAATATGCAGTCTCACTATCTAGTTACATTTATCTTCCATCAAATAACTAGTCATTTCCGACTTTTCACAACACATTTCAAGTATTGTTCAATAAACACAAATTTGTAATGAAAAAATCAATCTGGCGATAAAAAATGAACTTTCATTTCGAATCAACATGGGAGAACTTCGATGATTACTCTGGGTTTATGATAGGTTTATTTACTTTTTATTTCCTTTTACGAAAGTAACTAGTATGCCGAGTAAATGGTCCGAAATTTCATGTAAAATACTAATAATTTGTTTGGTAAAAATAAGAATGGAGAATATCTAGGAATGTGTAAAAATTCGGAAGTGCAATGCTAACGTTCACCGTGCATTCAAACACATGTGCATAATGATTACAATGAGATTCAAATAAAAGATAACATGGACATGACTGTAAATTATGCATCCACAGTTTCTAAGCTGAATAATTGGTTCCACTTATTTTAAAACCTCGGGCATTCATATGCTCAATATATCAATAAAACTTATTGCAGTGGGTTCATTAACTCAAATAGTTATTAATTTTGAAGGTAATCGACACCTAGGAAACACAACACCATCAAGATAGATCGTCCTCCCTCAATTAAACCGTCTGTTATGTAAAAGAGTTAGAATGATTTTTAGAGTCAAAATATATGGTATAATGTGTCATAAACGTTTTTCTAATAACTCTCATTAAGGCGATCAAACATTATCGTTTGACATCTTATAGACGTTCATTTAAGTGGTTTTACAAAACTGAAAAGATAAACCTAAGCACGGTAAATGCATTCACTCCTCTATAATTCGTGTTTAAAAGCTTTCGTAACTGAATAACCCTCCAGATACTATTTTATTTGATTAAAGCGATCGTTTTTTAGTACTTAAATTTCTTCTGATTTTCGATGGCTGAGAGCTTGCATTGATGCATGGCTAAAGGTCACATAACCCTATCATACTTGGTTAGTTTCTACATCGCCAGGAAATAAAAAATATCCTGTGTGTTAATGTTTAGATATGCCAAGCTACAAAATAATGGCCATAAGGAACCAGTTTAATAGTGACAAGCTATTAGCCATTCAATAAGTTTTACTCGCATTGATGGTCAATGACTTGTTATCGGTCATATTTTGTATTTATTAACTTAAGTTACAAGTTATAGCTTTGCTTTAAGATTATGGATCTAAAACGATTAGGTTATCTTTTTATCGTCATTATCTTGCAGGTTTGTTGGCCGTAACCAGTACTTAAAATAACCTAGAATGTCTGCTCTAGCGATCCGTAACTGGGATACACTCTTTTAATCAAAGTAACAATCTGCTCAAAATTTAACAGCTATTGTTCTGTTCAACTGAGTTAGTCACAATTAACGAAAAGCATTGATTATATGCCTAGTCTCTGATTTTTGGCACACAAAGGACTGATGTAGTTTGGAGCCAATACTTGCTAGACAAAACATTATGAAATCTGTCTAAGAACAAAGTCAGCAGATTATTTAAAATGAAGAGAAAAAAGTAGAAAATGTAGTCCAGATAAAGACATAGGCAGAGATAAATTACTTCAGTTTAAAGTTACTTTATCGCCAATTATGAAAACAGAAAGGCCTGGAGGCATGCTTGTAAGTTTTCAAGTTGAGGAATGTGAAATAGAATTCTTGATATCTAATTTATATGATTTCCTCAACTGCATTCAGGAAGTCGTGACGTGGAAGCACATATCGATCCAGCATAGTAAGACTAAAGGCAGAAACGTAAGATCAGATAAAGAAGTCGCATTACTGACTGTTTTGAAGTGTGACGGCTGTGAAATGTTTCTTTAGGACAATCATCGTTACTTAAAATTTCTTATGACCTTGAATGGAATGCCTTATATAAGCGCTAATAATTTATTGTCATATAGGGTTGCGATGACTGTTAAAGAAAAAGAAATGACAAAAACCTCAAATTCTGGAGCACACTCTCTCTAATAAGGACCAATATACTTGTAAAGACTACCCTATAAGCATATCAGAGGAAAAACACAAAGCCTAAAAACCACTAAAACTATGCTTTCCCTATAAATTAAACGTATTGTTATCCTGAGTTTTTAAATGTTTTCAATCTAGAATTTCACTCAACTCAGAATTACACTGTTGGATTTGTTAAAAATAGGTTAAATCATCTAAACAAAGTAAAAGTTGACTTTAATCAGTACTGATTAAGGTTGACTTAAGAAAGTCCTAACGGACAACTACAATAACTAAAATGTGTCTAGGACCGATGTTAAGAAACTTAAGAAAGACAAATAGATTTGGATCCAATGAAAAAGTCACTTGACTACAGTCGGTAGAAGAAGTAAACTAGATTTACAAAACGGTCACTTCTCAATGTGAATTGCGGTGTAGTATAAATTACCACCAGTCATTTAAAGGGATGCTTTCCTTGTACGAATAGCAGCACTAAAGTTTACCTAGTAATTTCTGTCATCATATGTGAAACAAAGCATCGCAACTGATATGCAACAACCATCAAAAAGCTTAAATATGTTCCATGTCCATAAAAACAACTAAATAGTACTATCCATATCTCAAATATATGTAACAACGACTACAACGATAAAAAGACATATTTATTCTTGCCCTCAGAAAATAAGAAATCATGCTAGGTGGCTATTTAATCATGATATGTAAGATACAAATAAATAAACTTGAACCTAGCATTCATTTTCTTCTTGTTCCAACTAGACGAAAACGACTCGGAGAACACAGAACGTTAGTCCTAAAGCCATTGGCGTACCATATCTCTATGGGGTTCATTTCTTCCCAACAATAATTAGTTGTTAAAACCTCTCTGAAAAAGAAGTGAAGTTTGTTTTCTGATTTATTTGTCCAATAGAATACCGAAAAAATGTGGAGAGAGGCTGAAAAATGAGAAAAACAGCTTTCTGACAACCTCCTCAACTAAAAGTCTAAGACATGAATGTAAACGGCAAACGTTAATACAAGGTACATTTTAAACGCCGAATGAATCTCGAACCTTAATCAGCTTTTTGTTAGGGGAATGTGAGGCTGGAGATACAACATATAACTTACACGGTCTTGATTCAATTCGACCATAACGGACCACGTGAGTCGTAGGATGTGTATTGGGACCCTGAAATTGTTTGTGTCAATCCACGACATACATGACAATAGTTTTCATTTTCTACGTTACAAGAACCTGCTTTTCTTGACAGTACAAATTTTTCTTTCGGAAGTATCGGAGTAAGAATATCCTTAGCTTTCTGGTCTAAAATATTATTTTCTGTCTATAAACTTATCGATAAAAACATGTACGTTTACCGAAAATGCTTTTGGCACCTTTGTTTCGTTCACTAGTTGTTCTGCAAGATAAGTTAAAGTTTCTTTCCCAGATGGTATGGAATATGCCAAGAAATCTTTATGATTTGTGGAAAGGTAATTACTGCTCAGTATGTTTCTGTTGATAATTATCACTATCGATCTTGAAACGAATACCTGAAGGCTGGGTTGTCCTTCTCATCGAGTTTACCGTTGTATCGAATAAATGGTCTTATATTTGATACGAATCCTGAAGTACGATATACGTTTGTATCTAAATTATAATCACCACAATACTGAATGTGTGGTGTTGTATAAAAGGTAATATGGTGGATAGGATTGTTATTTTCGCCTCCTTTTCCTTTTTGTAAGTGACGCAACTTTGTCTGAGCACAACACATCACAGACCCCAACGACCTTGGTTTTGTAAATGTTATGTTAGTTGTCATGTCACCCAGCTCCAATACCCAATATTACTGTCTTAATCAAAAGGGAACGAAAATATTTATCTCCATATTTGGTTGCCTGTCCAACATATTTATGACAGTCTAATATAAACAAGATGTTTGCCTTTTGTGCTCCTTGTCATGTAACAGTATGGTCTTAGGTCTTTTGTCGAGTCCAAAGTTAGCAGTCTTGACACTTCAATGGGTTGATGTTAATTGATTCAGAAGTTGTTTTAGGTTTGGCACATTGTAGCTGTAAATAATTCCCCAAAATCAATAGCTCATTAAGTGTTCGACATTGGATGCTGACCACGTTGTTTAAGTGGACTTGTTTAGCTGAAGGCTTTCGGTCATGCATCCGCACCAGATCACGTTTCAACACGACGTGGGACACAGCTCCTACGTTTCATTAGCCAGCTCATAGAAAAGGTCCTCAATATATTGGTAACGAATCAAATATATCTTTCCTGCCTCCTCTCGTCTGACTTCTGATTTCTATCTGACTGGGAACGACCGAACATAGAAGGTGCTACTGGTATCCAGTTGTAAAACTAGAATATCCGTTGCATCACCATTGGTGAGACCGACGTGATCTGGTACACCAAGTCAATATACTGTGAGTCTGTTCCATTTTGGAATATTATTATTCATTGTTATTCTTTATTTGAATTTTATATATTGTGATATACCTTTTTTCGCGAATTTTTTTTCTCGGATATATTTTACTTAGACATTTTTCGATATCTATATTACTATGACGGAACACTCTCCTAAGGTTCTTAAGTTTAAGTCTATTCCCCCTATTTCGATTCAGTTAACGCCATTTTGGCCCGACAATATCGAGTCCTGGTTCTGCTATGCAGAAGCCGATTTTAGCATGCACGGAATCACGGACTCGCGCACACGTTTCCTCGCGGTAGTTAAGGCGTTACCGCGCGAGTTTAACAGGTACGTAACACCTAGTATGTTTACTAGTGATGTTTCCGAACCTTACGAATCGCTTAAGCTATCGATTTTAAAACGAGGAGACCTAACTGACCGACAACGGTTAGACCAACTCCTTAACAATATCGACTTGCAACATGGTTCTGCGACGGACATGTTGTTTAGAATGAGAGAAGTCATCGGCCAACGAACTTTCGATGATGGCCTATTTAGACAACTTTTCTTGTCTAAACTCCCTCAACAGGTGCAGGCAGTGCTTGTTTCATTTCAAAACAATGCCATAGATGAACTAGCTGCATCTGCCGATCGAATCTTGGAAATCACTAGATCTTCTAAGGCCGAGGTTTTTTCCGTCAAAGAAAAACCCCAATCGACCTCGACTGACATGGCCGAACTATGTCACACGCTCACACGATATCTTAGAGTTCGCAATGACCGTAGTCGGTCAAAAACCCCGCGTAGAAGTGCCTCA
>NC_031502.1:16015566-16020591 GCF_000237925.1 Schistosoma mansoni | reverse complement strand
TTACTGCTGAACCGTGGTCCGCGCTTTCGTCGAACGATGGGTAGCAAATTTCGGCTGCCCTTCAACCATCACTACAGACCGCGGACGCCAGTTCGAATCTGGACTTTTCCGTTGTCTGACCTCACTATTAGGAATCACGCGCTTCCGAACGACCGCCTACCACCCACAAGCAAACGGGTTGGTAGAACGTTTTCATCGACAACTAAAAGCTTCATTATCAGCTTCAAACGTTTCACAGTGGACAGACGCTCTTCCACTCGTCTTGCTAGGTATCCGCAATGCAGTGAAAGCTGACATTGGATACACGGCATCTCAACTCGTTTACGGAACGACACTCCGACTCCCAGGAGAATTCGTGGATCCTTCAGCTTCTTCATTGAACATGGATCTAAACTCTTACACGAGTAGGCTTACAAACGCTAGCGTTCAGTTAAACCTGCTCACACTCGACCTCAATCAACTGATGTTTTCGTTCAACCCGAATTACGACATAGTACACACGTCTTCGTTCGTCGAGACTCACATCGACGACCCCTCGAATCAGCATACGAAGGACCCTTCAAAGTTCTTCAACGCGAACCTAAGTACTATGTAGTCGATAAGAACGGTACGAAAGATAGCATCAGTATCGATCGACTCAAAGCTGCGTACCTAGAAGGAAACCCTAGCTACGTCGATTTTCCTTCGGTACAAGCAAACGACACAGCTACTACACTCGTAGTACCCTACACGACAACCGACACACAACTTGATACTTCGTCAACGTCGATAGAAAAACCTAAAACAACGCGTTCTGGAAGACGAGTAAGATTTCCAGAACATCTTAACGAATATTGCACGTAGGACATAAGCTTTATCTTGAATTACCCTTTCAAAGTTTATTATAAATTTTTTTTAATATGCTCATTTCTTTATTTATATAAAAAAAAAACAAAAAAAAAACACATTTTTTTGAGCGTATATATATATATTTATATATTGAAAAAAACCAAAAGAAAACCTTTTTTTCCGATCGCTTTTACGCTGTTTGTAAGTGTATCAGTTTATTTTTTTCCGCTCATCTTGTGTCCTTACGCAAGTACGAGTGTATTTTCGACATGCACTCACACGTTTTATTTTTCCTCTTTTCCGGGACGGCTGGAAAAGAACGACGAAGTTTCGCAAGGAACCGAAATTTTCATTGTACTATATTTCTTTATTGCTACGTTGTACATTTTGGTCCCATAGTTTAAGGAAAGACGACCAGACGCTGCTAAACGAAGCAAGCTATCAGAAGAGTGTTTACCAACGACAAACTCGTTGGGTTTAAACTTCTGGCTGGTCACGTCTTAGGGACATCACTACCTCACTAGGGGGGAGTGATCTGTAGCTGTAAATAATTCCCCAAAATCAATAGCTCATTAAGTGTTCGACATTGGATGCTGACCACGTTGTTTAAGTGGACTTGTTTAGCTGAAGGCTTTCGGTCATGCATCCGCACCAGATCACGTTTCAACACAGCGTGGGACACAGCTCCTACGTTTCATTAGCCAGCTCATAGAAAAGGTCCTCAATATATTGGTAACGAATCAAATATATCTTTCCTGCCTCCTCTCGTCTGACTTCTGATTTCTATCTGACTGGGAACGACCGAACATAGAAGGTGCTACTGGTATCCAGTTGTAAAACTAGAATATCCGTTGCATCATCAACATCTCAAATATTAGCGAATGCATTATTCAGGTCATTAGGATTGTTTTAACCAGTAACCCCTTTGCATATGGTCCCAAAGAAAAATGAAGGTGATTGGAGACCGTGTGGGGATAACAGATCCTTCAACCGTCAAACCGTGCCAGACGAGTACTCAATACCTCAGATCCAAGATTTTACAAACGGCTTGCAGACTACAAACATATTTACTAAGATTGACTTGGTCAGTGGATACCGTAACATCCCAATATCTGAGGGAGGTATACTTAAGGCAGCTTTCACAACACCTTTTGAACTGTTCGAGTTTGTACTCATGCCATTCGGCATGAGGAATGCGGGATAAATATTTCGAAGATCCTTAAACAACCTATTTCGGGATATTCCATTTGCACAGGGGTATATGAACGATTTGTTAATTGCATGTCTGGATTTGAAATCACGCGAACAGCATCTAAGAGAGGTACTAAAACGGTTAAATGAAAATAGAATTAACATACATCAAAGTAAGTTTGTTTTCGGTGTTCAAACTCCATAATTTTCCGAACACACAATAAGCTCAGAGATGATTACACCGATCAAAGAATAAGTGAACGCCATCAGACAATACCCCATACCAAGTTCTCTGACGCAACTTAGAAGTGTTATAGGTCTAATTAACTTTTCTCGAGGATCCATTCCCGGTTGTGACCATTGGTGCAACCTTTGACATGTTCGCTTGAAAGAATACCGAAAGATTTTAGTTTGACTTCTGACGTTGTTGAGGTAATTACTCAGCTAAAGGATAAACTCGCTGAAGTATCTACGTTGACACATCCGAATTCCCTTTCCCCACTCGCTTGGCTTGTGGATACTTCAGACAAAGCAGTAGGCGGCATCCCTAATCAACTGGTTAAAAACGCATGAAAACCGGTTACATTCTTCTCAAAAAGACTCGCTACAGCAGAGGCGAGAAATTCTACTTTCGGACGAGAAATTCTGGCAGTTTAACTAACTATTAAACATTTTCGACACATTTTGGAAGGCGAGGATATCATAGTTTGTGCGGGTCACAAACCGCTAACTGATGCATTAAAAGCTAGAGATGATAAATATTCTCTTGGAGAGGTCCACCACAATGGCTATATATCACAGTTCACAAGTAATATTCGACATGTCAAAGGTCAGGATAATCAGCTGGCAGATGTGTTATCTCGACTAGAACTGCACGTAATACAACAGTCTACAGTAAGTAGGTACTATTACCAAGTTTTGATTTGATATTTTGAATAAATTGAGCACTGTGTAGATTGTTATAAATAAATTAATATATTTGTAATATTCCAATGAGTAGAAAAATTAGATTTTCTGACGTTTCGTTACTCAGTGTAAGCCACTTCTTCAGAGAATAAATAACCAAATTCACAATAATCTAAGTTTAAATAGTACAACGGAACAACACGAATATTAGTTGATCAATCAAAAAACAGGTCTGAATAAATCAATGTCAAGTCATTTCATTTCGGTTAAAGTGAGTCATAAGGGATATGTATGTAATTTTGTGTGTGTGTATGCATTGTTAATGATGAAAAATGTGTGACCTTTGTCCTTAACATAAAACAAGCAAAGATTTAGGCCATGACAATCTTTAGTGGGATCATTCGTTTCCCATATTAGTTGTTGGTCTCTTTCGGCCAGGTACATGATTGGCTGCACATCATTAATTTGGCGACAAGCTCCCAGTAGTACAAACGGAACTGTCCCGACTGTCTTAAAGATTGTGACATGCTTGAACCTCGGTCGTTGTGGTGGCTTGCGCCTGTTTTTATTATCTGTCCACATTTTGGCAAAAGCCTTTTTTTGATTTTCGATACTCATAATGAGCCATGCTATGGCAGGGTCTTTTGGCGTTTCACATTTTCGTGTGTGTCGTGTCTTAGGTGATCAAGTTAAGAGGCCTCTCTCTATCATTGTACCTGAAATTTGTACTAAGTGAAGCAAGGTGTCCGGGTTTGGTATATTCTGTGCCTATCTGAAGAAAAATACTAAGTTTTATCGTATTGATGCTGTTGAACTGTTTCACTGATGATGTTGTTGTCAATTGGGAATTGAGATTGACGTAAGAACCATTGGGGTGACCTACAATCTGATATCTCCTTTCTATTCTTTGCTTGTCCGATAAAGACGTAAGGTTTATTAATTAATATCTGTAAATGGTGTACGGTTGTGACGAGAGGAGACACAAAATTGGGTTGCGAACTTTGGCAATTAAAGAAGGCAACATTGAGCATAACTCATGGCACCGAATCCCCTTGGATTTTATTTTTCACCTCATGAAGTAATGTACCAGATGAGCAAATCAAAATCCAACGTCATTAAGATGAAATTTCGGGAATCATAATACCGTCGTCATAACAACGTCTACAAACCAAACACAATCTGACTGACAAATAGAAACGTTTACCGATAGCCAACGTGGAAACAATGAAATATGCCAAATAGATTTTAACACTCGCTACATAAGCTTTAGCTCTTATTTCCTTGTAACATGGAACTGATACAGTCCATTCCAATAGGGCGTGCAACACAGAGCTCAGGCTACAACAATATTAAAAAATAGAACCAAAAATTTAGGAGAGAGCCTAACGTCACGATAGGAGTGGGGTGGTGTTGCTGACCAGCAAACAGGATGGCATGGAGATGGCCTGAATCCATTTCGTCTTTTTATGGCTGCTGATGATCTATCATAATATTGCTAATTATTGATACAAACGCTACTTTACAATGACAACGACCTCTTCAACTCACGTCTTATAACTGTGAATTGGTCTCACTTTCTACTGAAAAATCCCACTACAAGTTAAACTGTACGATTATGCCAAAGGATGAAGACAAAAACGTTAATTTACATGAGTGTAAAAGTAAAAGTGACGAGAAACGAATAGTAGTAAATGAAATTTACTTAGTATTGTTTGTTTGGATCTCCTCATTGGTGTTTTTAGGACTGCAACTGGTCAGTCTCTAATTGGCATATGTGCATACTGTGCGTATTGCCTCGATATAGCCTAAATTCACAAGCATGGTAAGCAAAGATGGATAGTGACTAGCAGTGGAATCCAAGACGCGCGTTTCGTCTTATTTGGGACTTGTCAGCTGGATGTACCTGTATCTCAGAGTTGATGTTCACTCTGGGACTCGAATCCAGTACTTTCGCTTCAAACTCCATCGCGTTATCCACTCGGTCACTGAGTCCTGATAGCCACTTTCTTGTGCAACGGGGTGAAGTTGAAATTTACTTAGTATTATTTGTTTGGATCTCCTCATTGATGTTTTTAGGACTGCAACTCTTCAGTCTCTAAT
>NC_031502.1:15793855-16015366 GCF_000237925.1 Schistosoma mansoni | reverse complement strand
ACTCTGAGATACAGGTACATCCAGCTGACAAGTCCCAAATAAGACGAAACGCACGTCCTGGATTACGCTGCTAGCTACCATCCATCTTTGCTTACCAATAGTAGTAATTGTTATGAAAAGATCATCAACATGTCTTTTGTTTATTTTGACACTTTCCTTTTTATTTTAGAGATTTATATAAACCTAAGTCTTTAGTTCTTCTGAATATCCTCCATTCATACAGTTCTAGAACCTTGGATAAAGCTATATCGATTTGTTAGAATACTTTCAGCTTATATACTCTAACTTGTCTAAATACACTTGAGCAACAGTAGGTCAGATAAAGGAAAACAATTTCAAGTGACCATGTTTAAATTTTTCCATCACAAGTGACTCGAACCCATCAATTACGAACAATCTCTGTTTTGCTCTTCTTTCTACTATTTTACATTCTCCCCTTCAGTGCCCTTGCGATACACCAAAACAAAACGTGTGTGGACCATATGACTTTTTCCACCCCCCTCCTAATTAAAGCCTCAGATATTTGGAAAGATTTGTATTTGTATTTACTAAAGTGCGTTAAAATGGTTATCTGGATAACACTGTCAAGACGTAAAAAGTAATGTGTGAAAATTAGTTTTTTAACACGCGGATTATGCGCTTACCGTGTTACTTCTTAATGTAAGCAGCCATGAACTTTACTTGCACTAAATATCAACCATCAATCCTTCTTCGAAAAGCGGCGACCCATACATTCGACATTAGAGTTCTAATAGCATTGTTAACATTCTCATGTATGCGTACTAATTTCCATATTCCAAAGACTAGTTTATTTTGTAACAGACACCTTGCTAAAATGATGGCTCTATAAACAACCCATAAGTGCCATCAGAAGCGCTGGACTTTTTGATGCAACGGAAGCAAGCCGCAGAGAGTGCGAATAGACAGCCACCGATACCGGATTATCTAACTTTCAGTTGCTAGTCCTTAGCTCCAGAGTTAGCAGTCAGCTGTCTGAAACAGTACACTTTCCCAACAGCAAACCGATTATTGGTCACATTTGGGATATATTTATGCACAATTCAAAATGAGTCAATCAATAAGACAGTCTCGCCGTACAGTAGCCCTAAATTTCAAAATTTTAACTAAATCAAATTGAGGCAGTAACCTTGACGAGGCACAGCTTACGTCAGCAGATATCGTTGGTATTGGATAGTAGATGGAACCATCAGGGAGATCCTATGGAGAATGCACTAATTATGACGGCTATCGAAGGCAACCAGATCTGCTGTACAATGTGCTCATTCCGACTTCATGTCGAACCTACATCTATCGAATTCTCGGGACACTGGAGTTTGTTCAACCCTGTTTTCTTGAGAGAGATATAAATCTCTTCAGGCTGACCTTGTGAAGAGTGGATGATGGCACTTGGGGACAGATTTTAGGAAGGTAAACTTTGGTACTCGGGATTTTTCCCACTAAGGTGAATTTGCACTTCTATTCATCAGTCAGTTCAACCGATTTAACTACACGTCTCTTTGTTTTAAGGGAGGCATTACAATATACTCAACCATGGACTGGTGTCTTTCGTCTTGAACACCAGTGGCTGGTTTACGTCGTGTGCGACACGGGTTGTTCGACAAAAAACCAAGCTTCCAACTAAATAATTAGGATCATGCTTATAATTCTTGTTTATTGAACGCTATACTCAGATCCTAAGTTAGTCTCGTAACCTTCAAGCTAGAACTATACAGCGACTTCAACACGAGGGAAAAGGCGCAAAATATACGAGAAGCACTTAACTGCACAGGTTCATTTATGTACAGAAAATACAGGGTTTTATAGTATTTTAAAAGTGATTGGGTTTTCCTGTAACTTCTGGAATGCTACTAAACATAGTATCAGTGTAATAATCAGCTTATCAGAACCTCTACATGTGACTTTTTATTTTCGTGATGTTTCTAGCAAAACTTCTAATCAAATGCTGATTGGATGAAATGCTTCTTTGTGTTTCCTAAGCTTGTCACGTCTACTGCAAGAAATTTTCAGGATGATCCCAACACATACTCATACCCAGATTCCTACGATTAAATCCAGTGAACAAAATATGTCTGGAAAAGACATTCTGGACTCCCGGTACTGAAACCTACCGGGAATAGAGGACACATAGGAGTGTGACACGAGCGACTCAGGATTTCAAAATAATTTCTGTAGTAGCAAGATTCATGCTCTTTGTGATACCTCAGTACAGGAGAAGTGCTTTGGGTTCATGTTTGTTCACTCTTGCCAGTGATTTTGGTATGTCTTCTCTTAATTTCGAAAAGATGTATGGAGGTAACTAGCAAATGACTACATTGAAAACAGTAGTCTCGAACTTCATTAGTGCACTCATTTTGTCCAACACAAGCACAACCAAACACGCGACCATAAGAGCAACAAACTGAGCTAAGACATTAATGAAACTACCACTTGTTTGAAAATACCACCGTATCAGTTAACAGTAATAAGACACGACCGAGCGTGGAAAAAAGATAGCTCGCGAAGACTAAAACTAGGGAACAGAAACGCTTGATAAAACTCTTAGATTTCATCTAGTGTTCTAGTGTCGGAGAGTACCTTATGGGAAATTAGAGCAGCCCTTAATAAAGAACAGTGAGACGAATACCGTGCAATGCTATGAAGAGGGATCGCTTCAGCCAAACAATGCCCCCTTTACAAGAGCCAGAACATGGCAAGAGATAGATACCATTCATTCATAGTAATTTTAAATTCAGCACACGTTACAGAAGAAGTTTTACTGACATCTTGAAGAGATCATCAATTGAGCAATCCTCTCGAATCGGAGTTAGACACGACCAGTCATGGTCGTCAGAGATGTCACTATAGTTTGAGCAGACACTCAAGGACCAACAGGGATGATGGTTTACGGAGTGCCTAAGTTAATAGATAGTAGCCGAGATGAAGCCCACGAACACTACATGCAACAGTGGCGCTGGCTATCACGTAGCGTGGGTCTTTACACCCCTACCACAAATAGTGTGTCCAGAGTAACTCGTCTGTTACTCCTCAAGACTATTGGTTTTCCGTATCCTTTTTCCCGGAAATTTAGAAACCGAGAGAGTTTAACCTAGGCACTTTAGGCCTTATATAGCTTTATAAACGATCGATACAGTCACATCAGGTTGACCAGATCGGTAAGGCTACAGCAGAAAAGTCTAATAAAACACACTTTGGTGTCAATTGAAATTCATCAGCAATCCATAATACAGAACGTGGACACTACAGACCCCCAAATAAAACACTCTGAACAGGAGAGAAACTAATAGCGATCAATCTGCGCAGAGCTAGCCAGCACACTACAGACAACAATTTGCTTGAAAAACAAAAGACGGATGCTGTTGTAGAGGAGCAGCAGTTGATGGAACACACCTTCAAGTACCTGTATAGCAACGTAAGTGGACTAAGGGGTCAGTTAGGAGATATCAAGAACATGTGTTTTCATTTGGATCTATACACAATCGTTCTAGCGTAACTATTGACCTCCCGTGACATTAAGGGGAAATTACTGGTGTCTGTAGGGCAGAACATGTTAAATTACGGCTCCTTATGTCAAGTGGGATGTCATGAAGCAACGGTATTGATGCAAACTTATTTATGCAAGATACCTTTTTTAAATCGTGTTTAGAACGCTGAATTGGCTCCATTTCCTACCGAGTAATCCTATTACAAGCAAGCTAGACAATTGTCTATAAACGAAGCCCACTCCACCTTACCCTATAAAATCTAAAGACAAGAAAAAGATTTCAAATAGCTTCGAAAAAAAAGGAGACAGCCATTTGTATCGAAATACTGTTTTCAGCACTTTATTTTATAACTACACATAATTCCATACTTCTTTTTGAACTACCTTCATTTATACAGTTCCTTATCCATTCATACCTTGTTCACACTTATTTTTCTTTAATACATTAGTATGCTCTTGTCTAATAAGTACTTCAGTAACAGACAAATAGACTAAATGGTTATACCTTAACTATTCCTCCATGAATATTGTGTACTATGCTTTCATCCTTCCTTTTTCTTACACCATTTTCAGACCCCTGGAGATACCCCACCGAAAACAGATATGGCACGGGTGACTTCGTCCTACACCGTTATTAAAGCCTCAGATATTCCGGAGAGATATAAGGTCGAAGCTTCTAAAAGCCCTCAACTTCGCATGTATCTGTTCTCGACCATAAGCTGTATGTTGCAACGCTACCTTCATAAAGTGCGCCAAGTGTGATATTGACATGTTTCTTACGAAATCCATTTACATTTATATCTTATAAAATATCGACCCAGCTGAGTAATTTTCTACGGTGAAAATTGTAACTTCTGTTAACAATTTGATCTTGCCTGTAAACCGGCATGCCTCATGTAACAAACTGTTATTTGAGAATAAATTATTATTATTATTATTATTATTATTAGATAACCAATTGTATCTTTCATTATGCAGTTCTGTAAGAAAAGCGTCTTCCAGGAGAGGTACTAATAGTAGTCACATGGCCGCACCAACCAACTTTCCTCAGTATTCCTTGTTGAACAGAGTGTAAACATTCAATGCACACCTAGGAACTAAATGTTTTGCTGAAGATACGAGAATAAAGGTTTTTGCATGCCTCTCTAGTAGTTCAATGCGAATATGACCCACCGTTTCGGTAGCGGAATATTGGCACGCAAGGACAATACATCAGATTGAGGATACAAGTCATCATTTTGACTCGGATAAAGCTCATAAGGTTATCCACCATATTCCACCACATTCACCACATGGTTTACTAGTTATTCTGTTGAATATCGCCGAACCTAACGGAATTCCTTTTCAAAAACCTAGCTTCCGCATCCAAAAGAAGTATGTACAAGCCCCTTTGCTACATTGGCTATTGGTATAGGAGTGGGTTTTATCTGAGCTTTGAACAAACCATTTGTTCCAAAAATATTCTAACAATTTTCTAACGGAACAACATATATAAGCGAACTGTGCTGTTTTATATTAGATCCTCACCAGGCTTTACTCTAATATACAGTTATACCTTTATGCATATACGAAATTATTAATTCTAATGTCTTACATTTTCGTATTTCCACATATTCTCATTATCGGTCTCTTGATTCTTGAATAGTTATTATGATAATGGCCATTATTCAAGATGTTTTGTTGGTTTTTTGTTTTGCGATGTAGCAACTGCTTGTTTTACCAAAAATTACTTTGAATATTAGAACTATCCATTTTCCAAATACTTAATTTTACTTCGTAATCACTGTGACATTATACAATTATTACGTAGCGCAAATACCGGATGAACATTATATCACTGTTATAAAACGCACGCTTTCGCTTTAGCTGCGTTCCCAATGTAATTTGATCTGATTTTCAGTTGTTTTTGACTGACAGTCCTAGATAGATCACCTTCCAGAAAACTGTTAGTGAATTTTCGTAGGTGTTTTAAGTTGTTTGCGTTTCGTGGGTCTGAATGTTAATGAAGTAACATTTTGACAGTTTAAGTTCTAACAAAGTACACACTGCCTTTTCTCCTATTTTTATGAAGTGTTTCAGAAGCCCAAGTGAATCCATTTCGTTATTCACGAACCTCCATATCTTTGCGTTGTCTCGGGTAGTTTGGCATGCAGGAAAGAGGTGGATCTGTGAAACCCATCTTCCTTATCCTCACCACAAATATTGTGTTCACTACCGCTCCAAAAACCTTCGAAAATTCAAGGAAAAGAAAATGAAGTCGTTTCAGAAAATTATGCAGCTGCCTCGTGCTTTAAGAAGATTGGATATGCAAGACCTGAATTTCCTAAACTGACTATGAGCTTCACGGAGAATATTGTTTTCAGCAAATGTATTCTCTCATTCAGTTACTGAGAGGTCCTTCTATTACCTCCAATATTATTGTAAGTAATTTGAATCATCTGTGGCAGACTGAACCCTGTGCAATCGTAAGTGGATTGTTTCTGAAACTTTAAAACAAACCCGCAGCATCCCTTCGAAGTCCGCAAAGTTATTGTACATCCTGCCATAAAAAGAGACGTAAATCTCGTAGACCAATTACCGAAAAGGGCGAAAATATGAATCTTGCGAACATAGAGTGGCTTCCATTTGAAATGTACTCCCAGCCAAAGTGATCACACACCAACAGTGGATAGCTTCAGGAGGAGGCCTGGCGATTTCGTACTCATACGTGGATTACCATATTCGATTTGGACTAGTGTACCAGATATATTTCTCGTAAGCTAATCACTGTTATCATTAGAACATTCTTTCGCATTTTTCCTACCTCGCTTATTATCACCTCTTTTCCCTATTTTATTGTAAAAATTTGGTCTTCCTACACTATCGGTAATACCAACTAATTAACTTATTTATTATTTGAAACAGTCATCTTATCTAAGCGTTCGATTTTTATCTTTATTTTTCATATTAAAACAATGCAGTCATCTCTATGACTGTGTGATGGTGTCGAATTTCAAGGACCACACGGGCCTGAGACAAACGCACACACTCGGACTACAGGATACACAAACTCCTAAATGACTACCGTGTAATGCCGCGCTTCGTTAATCGTCCACCTTGATAACCGTCATAATTTTATCTTAACGGTGCATAAAATCAGAAGACAGAGGAAAGCAGCAACTACAGTTTATTGTCGAATAACTCAGGTCAGAAAGCTAACAGCACCTGAGCGAATATCAACAAGCGAGCGAGCAGCAAGCGAGCGAGTGAACAAGCGAACAAGAGAAGGAGGAATGGCAAGCAATTATATAGGCAATTTATAGTTAAATTTAATAAGGGCACAGAAAACAAAACAAAGGCTGATAATAGTATTTGCTTGCATACATATATGAGGAGGAGTATGAGTCATCGAATGCTATTTAAGCAGTTAACATTTTGGCTAGTGTCATGTGCTCTAGTTGTATAACAGTGCAAAGAATATGCAAATTGTTACCATACAAATGACGATGTCTGTTAAGTTAATAAAAAAGGCTTAACCAAAATTGACTACAATCGAAAATGATTGTAAGATGGTTGCTATAACCAAACTTATTTGAATCAGTTCTGTCGAATAGAAAAACTAGTACCCATCGTACATTAAAACCACGACCAGTGTCCCTTTGATTTCAACGTCTCTGGTGAACTTCCATTCTGAGTCACAGAATACACCTCCAAAGTCCCAAATTAGGACCATACTTGACCCTAGTGTGGCTGAGAAAATCCTGGTCTCATCAAACATCATTGAAAACAATTAGGTAAAATCAGAATAACTGTGATCCGAAAATTAGATACTTGCAGAATTCAGGAAGGGCTGGAGCATTTATTCTTAACATCTTACGGATGATTCTACGTAAGTTTAGACAAAATAATTAATAAGAATAGGTAGAAGGACCAAAGTAAATGTCAAACCTCCACCATATAGATTGCTTGAGGTAATCCTAGAATTAGAAGATAAACGAGGGATTTCGTTAACTAGTACTCAAAGTCAAGATGACCCCGACTTCTGAGTGAGACTTGAGGTGAATCCAGAAAGCTGAATAAAAAGGAAAGCGTCACTAGCCAAACTATAAGCACGTCGACAAAATGATGAAGAAAATTCCAAAATAGTGATTTTTTGAGTATTAAGGTCTCGGGAGCAAATACTACTAAGGTTTTTATGGATAAGCTTTTTTCCTAAGGAGTTTTATACAAGTGTTCACAGTCTATTAAACGAATTCCACTAACTTGGAGTATTAGTAGACGAATAAAAACCACCCGTCGTAGCTGTGCCAGAAACTTGGCTAGTCTATGGCTTTGACGTCACTCCAGAATTATTGGTATACAACTACGTAAAGAGTTAAAGAAATAGATGTATGGAATGGGTTGGAGTACTTACATGGATAGACAACAATATAAACACGCCTCCTTTATGTGAATCTCATGTTGGCGAAATTTGTCAAGTAGTTGACTGTGAACTCACTTTTAAAGGTCACACACTTGCACTTGGTGTCGTATATTGTATTTCACTCTAGTGAATTGATGACTTGATTTAAGAGCACATCCACCAATGAAATGAAATAAACAGATTTCTGATATAAAGAGATTTTAATGCACCTAATATTAACTAGACAGAGATGGCTACCGTAGAATCAAAAAACCCTTTCGATAGTAGGCTCCGGACGACAGTAATGTAGGATGCTTTAGTACAGAATATCCGAATCCGAGCTTTTCTGTCCTAACCAAAGACCTTTGTTGAACTTAGTAACGACTCGTGTGACCAAGTATATTGTTTATCCAAATATCCTTCCATTATTAGGAAATGGGAATCATACAGTTTTGCCACTCATGTTCGGAGCTTGTGATATAATATGCAATCAGATTACTCGTCGTTCAAATCCGTTTACAGCAAAACACGAAAACCGAACTGAAATGTATTGCAACAACGAAATGAGCAGCAAGCACTAGCTCATCAATTGTGGAAGAGTATAATAATGGTCTACTTCGTTAATAATACTACTACTTTAATCGTAGATATTCCACCAAGTGACTAACTAATCTATAGGATCTTACGTGGATGTCATATCATTGTCTACAATGACTCGTTCTCTCGCGAAAATCAGTAAGATAACATCTAGCACTTCTGAAGAACTCATTTCATCTGGGAAGAGAGAAATGTTTGATACAATAAATGGGAGGTTATTTGACTGCGCCTGCATGACCGAGTAATACCATTTTGATTGATTGTTACCGCGATCATCATCACTGACCTTCTCTCAGTGTTAAGTGTTATATATGAATTTTCGCAGTTATCTCACGTTCATTTTTGAGGGTCATGTGGTTAGAATCAATACCACTACAGAAGTATGACCCGTATTCAGAGGTACACTTAATTTAGTCACGCCCACATTTATACCATGCTCAGCACCACATAGACCCAATAACTACTCAGCATGGTTAAACAACGAGGTCGAAGAACTTCTTTTACGAAGGAAAGGCCATTGGAGTGTTTTTATCTCTGTAGGCTCTGAAAAGTATAGACCCAATTATTGTACCACTAGGAACACTTGAAAGGCTTTGATAAGTAAGGCTTGAATTTCAAATCAAATAAGTAGGCAAATTCAGAAAAGTGAAGTTTCACCACTTTTAATATGAGAAAATCCCTTGAATATATTAATGAATGATGTTGCAAGAGCTGAAGCTTTGTCAGGAGATTTTAGTAGACTGTTTTCTACAAACGATTGTGATAGATCAACAACTACTTATGGTTGAGACCATGAATCAATCAATGTTAGACCACCACTGAAGACCTAGAAGCACTGGAAGACCGTTTCATTCCAATATGGGACTCCTCAGCAGTATGTATCCAGTTGTAATAATAGCGGCTTGTTGATGGATCTCGTGGTTATTGAGAAACTGTCTTATGAATTGAACATCCCAGACCGGACAAGTCCAGTAGTCCTAACGATATTTATCATATGACTACGGAAGCTTTAGAAGATGTTGGTGTCTAATTTCTGACCATAATGTTTGATATGTCTTTGCGGCAGTCCAAACTACCAAGAGACTAGAAAAGCGTAATTATCAGTCCGGTTTATAAAACAGAGAACAGAGACTTAGTATCTATCGTCCCGTTAGCCTAAGCAGTGTAGTTATCAGAATAGGAAAGAAGGTCATTCAGATGGCTATTTTAAACTATGTGAAAGGGCACAGTCTTTTATTCAAGAAACAATATGGTTTTAGGAAAGGCCTTTCATGATGACAATCTGCTTATTGAGACAGATCGGTCTGCAGCAAGTGATAGAAATATTCCTGCAAGTCCAACTTCCATGGATCCTAGTAAAATTCTTATAAGATTTCTCACTCGGGTCTTAGAATAAAAATGGAGGGTTTTGGGATCCATTATGAAACCATAAACTGGATAAGTGACTTTCTTAATTGCCGGAGGCAATGGGTGCAAATATATATTGCTTTATCAGCGTGGGAATCTGTAAGAAGTGGAGTTGTTCAAGGCACAACCCTCCATCCCCTTTATTTCGATTTTGTGTAAATGGCTTGTAAACTGTAAGTCTTCTGTTATACTCTTTCTAGATAAATAAACACTTGGAGACCTGTACGCGATGTTATATTTCAAGGACTAATATAGATCGATTGACCTCTTATTCTTGCTAGCGAAAACTGAAAAAAGGTCTGGAATCGAAAAAGAGTAACAAAAATCGAGCTCTAAGAAATCTATCGGCAATTACAAACTTGTTGCAAGGATATTGGATATTGTTTTTAACCCGGGTAATAACTTTGCAACGTTACTTTGCAATTGGCTACCAGGGCACTTGTTCCTTTTTCTTTACAGGTAGGGATATGTTTTTACTGAAAGTCTCAGAAACTACTGGAAGGTCCATTTAATATTCCAAATGCCTTCGAGTGTAAATAAGTTAAATGCTGATATAACTCACTCATGAATAGTCCAGTTCTCACTGTAACAAATTGAAGAGCTCACGCAATATTTTCCTGGTTACAGGCTAGCCACAGTGTTCCAAGAGACCAAACCTTTCTAGTAGGTTTCAGGGAGAATATATGGGGCTTGTGCGTTACCTTAAAAGCGAAGTATATCCAAGTGCTCACTTGTATAACATGCTTTTATGTTACGTTGCCTAACTCTTTAGAACAAGAAATATTTTTTCTTTTCATTAGTCAAGTTATCAGTTTCATATAGATCTAGTTTGATGACGAAGCCACTTTAGACGCATCATGAAGCCATTTAAGTGGTTTTCAGATATGTTACGCAAATACCTGTATCTTGCTCAACGGCCTACCGGATCTAAGTTTACAGACAGACTCTTCCAAGCCGGACATAATCGCTGTCACAGAAACTTGGCTGACTCAGTCTGTAGATGGTAGGGAACTTGGTTTTGAAATTCTCACATTGGTAACAGCCGACAGAATCCAGAAGCCCAAACGAGGAGGAGTAGATCTATTCATTAGGAATACTATCCCGTTTACCGTTATTGATAACATCCCATAAAAATGGGACGTGGGAATTAGTTGCCTCTTGAAATACAAATGATGAGAGCTGCTGATTGGTTTGGTCAACCACAGTTCGAACTTTAAGGTGAGTGAAGTCTTGCCTGATGATTCTGACACTTAGTCATTAGGCGGTCAATGTTTGGCCTTAGGAGACTTTAATGCACCTACGATAGGCTGGAAAAATCTGAGAACTGAGTCGTCAAAAAATTCTTCCTGTCAAAGGCTAGTTGATGCGGTTATTACATGTGGCCTAGAGCAACACGTGAAAGAAACCACTGGATACGACTCAGACTTAAAATCATCTTTACTAGATCTCATATTAAACCATTATAAGGATGATATCACAAATCTCGATTGTATGTGACCCTTAGGTAAGCGACCTTGCAGTTTTATTCCTTGATTTCATATCGTTGTCAACAACAATGTGCCAGTCCAACACATTTCAAACATTTAAAAGGCAAATATTCAAGAAATTATACACTCAGCATTCTCAGTAGATTGGACGATAGAACCAAAATCCTCCTTTGAGACGGCTCGAAATGCATGCAGAAATTTATACATAGAATCTACTGCATCGCATATTCATTCGACCACACCAAGGAGTCCTAAAAACTCCCCACCGTTGTTCATTAAGGAGGTTCACACCCCTCTCTGTAAGGGAAAATAAGCGCAAGAGAGATTTAGGTTACTGAGTACCGACGAGACAAAACCTCAATATCAGGAAGCTCAAAATACATGTGCTTCGACCCTCCGCAAGTCTAGAAGACTGTGAAAAGCTTGTTAAGGAGTCTATAGAATACCCTAGACGCTTATATTCATAAATAAACCAATGGGCTAGGAGAAGGGGCACCATTATGTGGAGATAATAGTACTACATCATTAGCACAGGACGATTATGTTAGTGCTCAGGTATTCTCAAATTACTTTAGCAATGCATATATCGGAGAGATGTCCTCCCCTTCGATTCATACAAATCTCTCCCTCTATACACACTCCGGACATTGTGACAGTTGAAGAACTCGATGTCTTTGGTCTGCTAAATAAGCTTGATATAGGTAAACCCATGAGACCCAATGAAATGCAACCTAAAGGAACTAATAACTTTTACCGCAAATCCTTTAAACATATGTTTCAATCTGCCTGTAACCCAAGGTAGATTACTGAAAGACTGGGGGAATGCTATAGTGAGTCCTGTCTTCAAACCAAATACGAGACACAAACCTGAGAACCATCGACTGGTAAGCCTAACCATCGTGGTTTTTTAAATTTAAAGATTATTAGGAAGTTGTTTAAGTATCTCGACGAAAATCGGGTTCTTTCCAGAAAGTAGCATGACTTTAGAACAGGTTGTGTCTCACAAAGTGACTTATAGCTCGTTAAAGTTGATGTGCCCTTAAAGATCAAAAGTTGCCCATTGATGTAACTTACATTGACTTCAGTAAGGCTTTTGATAAAGTTTCTCACTGCCGGCTGTTATTTAAGTTAGGTAATATCGGGATTGAAGGCAAATTAATTATGTGGATAAAGGATTTCTTAGTTGGGTGTCAACAAGGAGTACGTGTGAACTCCAAGTCGTCTGACTGGGAAACTGTGCTTAGCCAAGTTCTTCAGTGTACAGTTTTGGGGCCATTGTTGTTCTTCCTGTATGTGAATGACCTTTCCAGTCTCCTATTATCACCGGTTTAATTATATGCTGACGGTGTCAAGATATAGAGAGGGATAAAAGAATGAAGGTGATAGTGTAAAGCTTCACATTGACCTGCATAAATGATCTGAATGGTCTGGAACCTGAAAGTCGCCGATAAATGCTTCCATTCACCAAATATGTTTTTATTTATTTATTTAAACACATATTGGTCCAAAAAAGCACCAGATAAATATGCACCTCACAAATCTCATTTGATTTGTATGAGGGCTGTGATACTGCACAGGTACCCAAACTGAAGCACGTGGTTTTCTTAGGGGGCCACGCCTCGAGCCTTTGACCTAAAGGTCTGATACACAAGGCAGTGGAGCATCGTGAGGAGATGCAGTCCCATGGTAGCCAGTGATCAACGATTGATTCGTACGCCATTTGTTCCCTCAGGATACTGGAGCCCATGTGCACCATTGGTTTGGAATCAGGGTTTTCCAACTCCCCGTCGGTCTACTCCAGGTGACCGTGAGTTTGACCACAAACGAAGGCTGTTACGTAATGAAATCGGGCAAAGCTTGCGTAAGGACCGGGAAGCCTGGTGGTCGGAGCGTGCTAATGAGATGGAAGCAGCAGCTGTATCTGGTAACTGCCGGAAGCTCTTCCAACTCATCCGAGCCACTGGCAGCAAGAAGTCTGGTGTGAGTGAAACAATCTACGAGGATGACGGGATGCCAATCACTAACATCTGTCGACGTCTTGGACGATGGGCGGAATTTTTCGAAGGGCAGTTCAACTGGCCTGCTGCTCCGGCAACATCAACCAGTTTGTCCTGCCCCCCATGGCCGGTGACGACTGATCCACCAAACGAGGCGGAAGTCCGCAAGGAACTCCAACTCTTGAAACGTTACAAATCACCAGGCCCAGATGACTTACCTCCGGCTCTTTTTAAAGATGGTGGTGACTTTCTGACTAAGGAATTGACTGTGTTGTTTGGAAAGGTTTGGGAGCAAGAAAGTGTTCCAACATCTTGGAATGAGTCAATAGTCGTCCCTATCTTTAAAAAGGGTTCACGTTGTTCCTGCAATAACTATCGGGGGATAAGTCTACTTTCGATTGCGTCCAAACTATTGGCTTCTATCATTCTTCGTAGGTTGTTTAAAACCCGAGAACGATTGACTCGCGAGGAGCAGGCTGGTTTTCGTTCTGGTCGAGGATGCATTGATCACATCTTCACCCTCCGCCAAATGTTAGAACACCGTTATACTTATCGCAGGCCAACAATCGTAGTGTTTCTTGATATCAGAGCGGCCTTCGATTCGTTGGACAGGACTGTTCTCTGGGATTGTCTATTGAAGAAGGGTGTGCCTGAGAAGTTCATTAACATCTTAAAGGCCCTGTATACGAACACCTCAGGCAGAGTGAGGGCATACAACCACCTTTCTCCCTTGTTCCATTCGAGCAGTGGGGTTAGGCAGGGTTGCCCGATCTCACCATTCCTCTTCAACTTTGCCATCGACGACATCCTGGAAACAGCTCTGGTGGATGTAAGTAATGGCGGTGTGGATATGTCGCCTGAAGAACGACTTCTCGACCTCGGGTATGCGGATGATATTGTCTTACTGTGCGATAATGCCCAAGGCATGCAATCCGCACTTAATCAGTTGGCAATCAGTGTCCGCAGGTACGGCATGTGCTTTGCACCCTCCAAGTGCAAAGTACTCCTACAAGACTGGCAGGATTCTAATCCTGTACTCACCCTGGATGGTGAGGAGATCGAAGTAGTTGAGAAGTTCGTGTATCTAGGTAGCTATATAAGTGCTGGTGGTGGCGTGAGTGATGAGATTGATGCACGTATAATGAAAGCCAGAGCGGCTTATGCCAATCTGGGCCATCTTTGGCGCCTTCGTGATGTTAGTCTGGCTGTAAAAGGTCGGATCTACAACGCATCGGTGAGAGCAGTTTTGCTCTATGCTTGTGAAACCTGGCCTCTCCGAGTTGAGGATGTTAGACGTCTCTCTGTGTTCGATCATCGTTGTCTCCGAAGGATTGCTGACATCCAGTGGCAACACCATGTTAGTAATGCAGAGGTTCGGCACCGTGTGTTCGGGCGCAGAGACGATAATTCAATTGGTGTCACCATCTTGAAACACCGACTTCGGTGGCTTGGACATGTTCTACGAATGTCGTACCAGAGACTTCCACGTCGTGCATTGTTTGCCGACCCTGGGACTGGTTGGAAAAAGCAGAGAGGAGGTCAGTGTATGACATGGTGTCGTGGCATGAAAGAGAGCTGCAAAGGGCTAGCTTCCGTTGGTCCTTCACGACTCCCTGGTTGGGGTCCGAGAGATGGTGCAACACAGTGGCTAGAGACGTTATCAGATATGGCTCAGAATAGAAGCCAGTGGAGATCCTGCTGCAACCTTCTTTTACTTTCTACATAAAGGATGGTTCTAACTTTCCCAACTGAAAGAGTCTTCTGGTTGTACGTTTCAGTCCGCCTTATCTTTTCATCCCTTCTCTTCCTACTTTCATTATTTTGTGTGGCGCATATGTACCTGGTGCCCTTTTGTACCAATATATATGTGTTTAAATAAATAAATAAATAAATATGTAAACACATAAATACTGGTACAAGGAAGCACCAGATACATATGCGCCTCACAAATCTCATGCGATTTGTGTGAGGGCTGTGATACTGCACAGGTGCCCAAACTGAAGCACGTGGTTTTCTTAGGGGCCCACACCCGGAGCCTTTGACCGAAAGATCTGATCCACAAGGCAGTGGAGCATCGTGAGGAGATGCAGTCCCATGGTAGCCAGTGATCAACGATTGATTCGTACGCCATTTGTTCCCTCAGGATACTGGAGCCCATGTGCACCATTGGTTTGGAATCAGGGTTTTCCAACTCCCCTAGGTGGACTAGCCTTGTCCACCAACCCGGTTAAAGCGCCGGACATTCGCTTTTCGTCCTCTCAATTTCGTAAACAACACCCCCGCCACGAGAAGGCAGTGAGTAGGACTTCCCTGGCAGAGGCTGTATATTCGCGTGGCCATGAGAGAGCATTTCGAGAGGGAGAGCGGACTCTCCTCACTCTCGGCCGTACCAGGGCATTTGGGGGCCTAAACTACGTGCTGTCCAGATACAGTAACCTAGAAGTCATCATCATCCGTCAAAGGTTTTAGAACCCTACGGCCTATACGTAGAGACTTTAGCCATGTCAAAGCTAAAACTTTGACTTTCTATACAGTATTTGTCCGTCCTAAACTCAAATATTGCATACGAGTGGCTAGCCCATGCCTAAATGGATACAGTGAGCTGTCTGGAAAAGTTCAAAGAACCGTGTCTAATCTGATTCCCGAAATGGGAAAGCTCCCGTATGACGATGGACTGGCTAAACTAAATTTATTTCCATTGTCATATAGAAGAACCAGAGGTGACTTGACCAGTCTTTCTTATTGTCTTCTAAAACAAAGAATTTGTGAGTACACTAAAAAAGTTCATAAGCCCGTAACAAATTACTTGTCAGATGACTATCAACATTTCCTTCGAATCATCAACAAATGGGACTCGCTACCTCAACTCGTGGTTGAAGCTCAATCTGTCAATGCTTTCAAAAAAAAAGTTAGATCGACTGAGTGATTGCCGTTGTCATGACTAACATAGGCTACCTGGCCTCCTCTCCTTTCCAAACGGAAACTAAATGCAATAAGTGGATGTTAGTTCGTTAAGGTTATAATTTATCGACAACTTTTCAGTGAAAGCAAAGTGACCCTGAGAAAACGCGTTTAATAAGTTGGAATGAGGCCCATAAATTAATGTGAGGAATCAAAATTTATAGTTGGAAGTTAATGTTGGCATAAGAGTTAGGGTTTTTATCGTGAACTGAAATCAGCTATAATGCAAAAATGCCATGTAACCATGTGGATGGGTGAATTTTGCGCCAAAGTAGGTCGGTTCGTTGATAAATTATAGTCTCACCTGTTCGTAATCTTAGGTCCCAGCAAATTCCTTAATAAGCTTATCGACCACAGGTCTTAGCTTTTTTTAAGCATATTTTACTTAGAATATGTTAAGGTAATTGGTTTCACATAGCTCAGTAAGTCCAAATAAACACAAAAGACAATATTTCTCTCCAAAGTGTTTCACAATACATTTTTACTAAGCTGATTTATTTACCTTTGTCACATAAATATGTATCACCCAGTGTTGTGTATGGTTTTCAGTGTAACTATAGAATGCACTTGGATTCACCTTACTTTCTAGTTGTCAATGCTCACTCCTAAAATCTATTGGGATTTTTTCCGTGCTTATTGTTAGCACTGAAATTATCAATAACATACAGTTGATTATAGGCTCTTCACAATTTATGTTACCAGTAGTATTGAAATATGTTAATGTTTCGTTCGTTTTTGCTTTAGCATGTGGATCTAAAAAGCTGTCTTTAAGCTTCACAATTTCGACAATTATTTTCCGACATTGCAAGGCACTAGCCATTAGGATGTAGAAAAGCAAAACAGATCAACTCATGAAACTGAGTTCACCATTCACCAGTGATTGGTGTAATAGTATCTAGCTGAAATCAGTATTATGCGACGGAAAAAAAGCGATTAGGATTTACAACATTGTGCTGATCAACCTAAATCCTCGGCATCTAAAACATTTAGTTCCAGTAATAAGCTATCCAATGTTAACGCACATAAGGAATCACAATAAATTTCATTAGAAATACAAAGTAGCATTGCAGTCTATATGCTCAAAACGTATGGGGTGGCTCCCAAGTAGCATAGTGTTAAAATAAAGTGTGTGCCAACAGATACATGTTTTTAGTCTAAACTTTGTTTATGAAGAGCAATCGCGTGTCATAGAACTAAGAGCTAAATAACATTTTCAACTAAAACTTTCTTTCTAAGTGTCATCCAATAATACAAGTTCAAAAGATTAACGTACAATAACTGGGTTGTCTATATGTTATTCAACCAGAAGTTAATTGTATATGGTTTGAGATATAAAGTGATTCAGTCGGAGACGTTAGTGTTGAAATTATTTCGGTTGATGTACGAAGATTCAGTACCAAATATCAAAGACTATAGCATTTCTAACGATTCTGAGGGTGTTCTAAACTAACTTGGAAGTAAGCCTTGAAATTACTAACATTCTTACTCAACTTTGTACAGTAAAACCAAGCACCTATCATTTCAAATAACTAACTTCAATGATACTATTGATCGTCAGCAGTATGCACATCATATCAAAGAAATCTCACTAAGATACTATCATACACTAAAGTTATAACTGAATATTTTGGAGTCATACAGGTTAGTGTCTGTGTAGTAATCGCAAAATTGGAGAAGCACTATTGGATGGATGTATGGTGTCATATAATTTTATGCATTGAGTCCGCATATTGTTGTATTATTAGTATCTTAATTTTCCTCAGTGCTTTGTTTAATTGGAAAAGCTTTTATAAACATGGGTTTAATCTAAATACGTCACACAGTTGATCATAAGTTGAGCTGATAACAACAAACGATAGCTTTCATGCCAACAGTCATTAATTTATTTATACAACTCATAAGAATTAAATGTAGGTCTATTTTAATTTTGTGTTTATGTAGGTTTCTTCTCAGGATGAACTCATTACGAAACGTTAATGGGATATGCAGTTCATTTGGATCTATTGGGATTTTTTCTCCAGCTGCAGCAAGAAACGTGATGGGGCTTTTTAACGTTCAATCTCGACTCTATAAAATGCACGACCATTTAGTTCGGAGATGCCCAGATTGTTATTTTGATCGACGTGAAGGCAGGCTTTATGTTGAATGCAAAACTCATCCACGTCATAAACAAGCTCAAAAAATGAGACCACCGAAAGCTCCATGGTTATTTAAACGTCCAATATGGAGGACTGTGTGTTGGTAAAGTAGAAACCTACTATGTACTATGAGCTGTAAACATTTATTAATATGACAAAAAAATTTCGTACTAAATAAGCCTTCAGTGATCATAAAATTTTCCAACATGTAAACTGTTATCGGTCGCACTGCTCATGATAATGTTTTCAAATAAAATTATCAGTACGATTAAATACTGAAAGTTACTAGGAAACAACAAAACTTGTCTATCCTTCATGTAATGCTTATACTCTTATTACTTCTACCACTATGGGATTTGAATCGACAACTTCATCTCTGTGCTAATGTAGTATGGCAACTCGAACTGATGTACGTACGTACGAAGTTCTACGTTGTGTCTGACTGACCTCTAGAATTATTTATCGGTTATTTACGTCAGTGGTTCAATTACATCTATTTCCTCCATTTTACTGGCTTGACGAGATACAAAAGCGGTTCATTACTCAAAGTTTACTGGTTTACGATTCCTTCTCATATTCCGTGTATACCTTCACTACTCAGCGATACTTAACATGTTATATTATGGTGTAAGCACGCCAAATGAACAGTTTCAAGACAAAATTATTTAACAAAATTAATATTGTTGGAATTCTTTAAAGGAATTACAGTAACGACATGAATTATTCATTAAAGTGGTAGGTCGAAACGAATAGTAAATAAAAAGGTATGCTACCTTGTCTCTATTAGAATGTATTAAGGATACTACAGAATAAGATTACAGTTGAAAACAATGTATGCTTTAGCTCTTATCGTTTTAAGTGTCCATTTATCAATATTTGATAAAGAAGGATTGAGGGACTGCAATGGATAAGATTTGCTTTAATCTTTATCCTTGGACTATGACTCACCTTTTTGGATAAATGTTCAACATAAAGATGAGCTACGCTTACTCTTATTCCGTCTTTTTCACTCATGACTTCATTGTCAGCATACCTTTCAAAAATGAGTCACGTGACAGTGACTTGCTTGTTTCCTAAATACTGCGTTAGTGAAGTTAAGAAAGATAAATGAATAGTGTAGGGTACTTTAGCGCCATTACATCGGATAAACACAGATTTTTATAGTTCATGATATAGTGGGCTAATCAAAAGTAGCCAAATGAGGTCATCTTGACAATCAAGGACAAGTGATTTTTTACGAAACAGATTGCTTTTCCAAGGAGTATATATGAGTATTTATACATGTATTCGGTAGTCTAGTAGACTTTATCCTTCTCACTCTCGACCGTAGCTGCTACCTTGAGGTCGTGGTCGGGTTTGCCTATAGTTATGACCTAACAGAGCTATATTGACTGGAACATATGTTCCTGTAAGTTCTACCATACCGGGCAGGTCGATTGGAGGACGGTAAGACTAAAAACGGCAACTCAAGGTCTGAGGGCGAGGTCGTACTGCTGACTGTAGGGAAGATTGATAGCAGTAAGGTGTTTCCCCTGGACAACCAGCATCTGCAGCGATGCTGCCTTCTCACAAGGAAGGGGTTAGAAAAGCTCGACCCTAAAAATGTCACACCTCACCTCACGGATTCCCGTCTCCGGCGGTAAGGCCTTTTGAGGAACGGAGCTAACACGTAAAAAACTTCCCACAAAATGGTCTTGCGTGACCTGCCTCAAGCACTTGTTTCTTGGGCTCTGCGGTTATGCCCTCAGGTCGTTAAGGCCAACATTAACTCAACTTTCTTTTTAGGTCCCTCAAGAAATACCTTTCCATGGTGTGGGCAGCCGGGAAGTGATATCAGCCCCCATACCCGTAACAACACACGAGACCAAGTTGGTCACATTCAAATCGTTCCTACACCTAATAACTTTCTCATCTCCACGACTAACCCGAGTACGCGGAACATTATTCCTGGTCTCCTGAAACCACGCTCTAAACTACATGTAGGAGCTTCTAAGGTCCGAACATTGTTCCGGATAGGACAGCAGGCCTCCTTAGCTAGGACTTCAAAATCTCGCACCACCGATGTGTGCTGCGTCTCCGAAACGCGCATACAGGATCCGAGTAGCGTCATTCATTTGATCTCACCATGTCGAAATAAAGAACCAACTCGATTCACACTTCGTGTAGCCCTGATGCTGCTTCCCGTGGTCTTGCTGGCGTAGGCATAGCATTGAGTTCTAGGGCAGAACTAGCTTTTTTAGACTGGATCCCAGTAGACAGTCGCTTGTGCGCTGTCCGACTAAACGGAACAGTAAGGACTCGGGATGATAGGGACACTCGTCGTCTCTACCTACTCTCCCACTGACTGCAGCTCAGATGAGGTAATAAATGAGTTTTACAGAAAGCTTTCCGACCTTTTCCGAGAAGCTAGGCTCTCTGATGTGGTAATAGTGGCTGGTGACTTTTACGTTCAAGTAGGTAAACTAAGCGAAAGGGAGACACCTGAGTGGATCTTATGGTGTCGTAGCCCAAAGAACAGGTAATGGCAACCGTCTGTTGCAGCTATGCTCAGATAACCACCTGTTGTAAATACTAACTTTAAGCACAAGGAAAAACATCTTTTGACATGGCGACCCCCGAATTCTTCCAAACGTTGAACCCAAATAGATCGTATCGCTACCAGCCACTGATTGTACCAGTCTATAAGAAAGGACAAAAGTCCTTCTATGACAATCACTGAGGAATCAGTTTGACCAATATAGTGTCTAAAATATTAGCTTCAATAATACTTCGACGCCTAACCAAAACTCGTGAAGAGCAGACTAGAGCAAACCAGGCTGGTTTCCGACCTGGAGGTAGTTGTATAGACCAGATATTCACTCTACGTCACGTCCTAGAACATAGACACACATTCAGATGCCCCACAATCGTAGTATTTCTCGACCTCAAGGCGGCATTTAACTCCGTTGATCGTGAGGTTTTATGGCAGTGTTCATCACTGAAAGGAGTACCAAAAAATACATTAACCTCATAAAGGCTCTCTGCTCCAACACAACTGATCGAGTGAGAGCTTATGGCGAACTGTCATCAGAATTGATTACCTCAAGTGGTGTTCGTCGGGGCTGTCCATTCTCAAAATCGTTTGCAATGTCGAAGGTGCATCCACTCTGTGTGTTCTCTCAAATTCTAATCTTCTGAATTCGTGTCCCTTTCTTATTTCCTCTTTCCAGATTTATTACACTGGACTATACTCCTTGAATAACATCTTCAAACCCTAGTCTTTTCGATTATTGCTTCTACTACTATGGGATTTGAATCGACAAAGGTATCTCTGTTCTAATGTGGTATAGCAACTCAAACTGGTGTATGTACGTACGAAGTTCTACGTTGTGACTGACTGACTGTCCTCCTCACTTGTCTTCTTGCTCAAGTAGTCAGTTGGGGGCGTTAGCACGTAGAACTTTGTGTATCAGTAGCACATATCGGACACCGCCCATCACATTAACTTACATCACAATCACTGAAAAACAAAAAAGCTCTGGACGTTTTCGTTCTAGTATAAGGACTCCTCAGCAGTACGTACCCATGACCCCACCAGAGATCGAACTCCAGTTTATTGATCTTCCCAATGTTCATCTTTCTATTTCTGTGCCCGAATTTCTCCATTATATCGATTCTATCTGCAATGTACTGAACTAAAGTTAATAGAATGTGTGGTTTTACGCAATACAATCCATGGGATTGAAAACCTAAGAAATACCACAATGACAATACTGATGTTATTAAGGCTTGATCTTGGTATTTGGAACGAATCTATCTTATAACCGTTTGTAACCATGGAACAGTATATCATATTAGAACAGAACCACTACATTAGTTGTACAATCGCATAAAAGTGCTCTTATGAACTTTCGTTAGTTGGAGATGAGTTGTACTTGAACGCATTGCTTCATCAGTTTAAGGCTAAAAGTGCTTGAAGGCAACGAATTCTAGAATTGTTCATTAGGTCATAAAGACTAAAGATGACTTTAATATCAAGAATCATTTACACTTTCATTTATGTACAAGATGAAAACTAATTTCACAGAGTTCGCAGAAAATTGTCGTAATCCTCTTCTGTAGTAAATCCGTATTTTCGACAAAATTCATCGTCGTCTTGTAAAACTATAGAACTGAGGGGTGTATATAGGGGTCTACAAAGGAGTAAGAACAATTTATTCAGTTTCGCATAAGATTCATTTTATTCATGCTACAAGTTGTAGTCAAAATTCTGCATTATAAGGGTTATAGGGACAAATTTATGCAACCTATGGAATGAACAATAGTTGCTAATATGACGTCCAAGCTGTAAATTCACTTATTCAATCTGGCGTCAGCCAACATAAAAAAACCTATGACGTGAACAACCCTAGCAGAATAAAATTCTCCAATGTAAACAAATCGCACTAAAGGTACAAATGACACTGACAATAATCACGTACAGTAGTGGACAGCGTAAATAACAAAGCAAACTACTGAAGCGGCATTTTTTATTATTACTACATGCACAATTATTAAAAATTTTCCTAATTAGGTAGTCGCTGCTCTTTATGGGCTCGGAAATATCAATGATTAGAGCAGTCAGTTGAAATGGTTCATGTAAACATTGCCACCGAAACAGAAACCTTATGAATACTCGACTGATTTCTGTATCCAAATTAAATTGTGTTCCCAAGCTTTATGAAATGAATTATAATCGAGATGTCTGATATAACATTCCCACTACAAAGAAGTATCAAGGAAACTATATATGGAGCCTATATGACAACATAAACTGATTTTTTGAGTTACCTCTTAAAATATCAACTAATTGGGAATCACAAGATATAATAACGATTATTCTATCTCTAGCCTACACAAACAGTTGTCTTTCAGTACTGGAAAATATGGAATTTCCTGTGGGATTACCACATATTCGATTTCAGATCTAACTTTAGCTAACATCAAGCATAGAACCACAAAATACCTAAATTGAAAACAGAACACTATACATTGTGATGAATAGAAAATGTAATCAGCTATAAAGGTGAAACGTCGTGTATTTAAGATCACGGAGAAATTCTACGCAACCATTAATTTTTTGTTTACATAACTAAATGATAGCTGAATCTTCACTCTGAATTATGTTAATAGTCCTAGCAACGTAGATGTGATACTGCAAAGGTCCCAATAGGATGTCCAGTAATTGCTCGAGTATATTTTTGTCCAAATACTAGTTCACGTTTTCTAATTAACACACAAGTGACTTAATTTATGATGATGGAAGAGTAAATGGTGTCCTTCGCTGGATTTTCCAGATGAAAACCGTCAATCATTGGATGTACAGCTTTCTATAGCACTGATCTCTTAATACCCCAAAAGTACATGATATCTACATCAAACTACTGTTCGATGAATTGGTTTAAAATTTACCTTTGGGCTGTATTAATTGGCATTCTTATGCAACTAAACTTTGAATTCTAATGAAGAAGCTTAAAATTTATACAATTCTTATAAAATATTCAACTCACTTGGTTGGATCTGGCTGAAACAACTTTCGATGCACGAGAAATGTGCATCGTTGATGCAGTAAATGCGGTGCTGCAGATAAAGCTTCTGGCCATATTTGTATGAGATCGACTGGAAGATTAAGATGCCAATGCATAATTTTGAAGTTGTTTGACAGATGCTCACGTTCTATGTGAAATTGACGGTAAAAATAATACCGCATATTTATTAACTATGATTAACAAAGGCTTATTCTTAATATTATCTAATGCCGAGTCATTATTTATGCATAGCAACACGTAGTGCCTAAAGGAAGTAAACCTAACCTCAGGTTGTATTGCTTATCAATGTGTCATCGCGTCGCCCCTAACTTCCACATATAAATGTTCATTGTAATTTCAAATTTAATTAATATCGTTATCAATATAAATCTTCTAGACCCGAAGATGACGATATTAGTTTGGAGTTATCACATCGGTGAGTGACTTTACAGCCAATAAACATCTATTAATGAATTGTATACCAATTTTTTGGAATGAAAGACTTAAAATTACTGGGGAGATTGACCATAGTCTTTTGGATGGTCCACCTTGTTTGATTTCAAAGCGCTTATAATTAACATCTTAAATGTATGTTGCCAATATACCTTTACCACTTTAACGAAACAATAAGCTTGCTCTGGAACCCTAGATTTTTACTGACTGGTGATACTGATCAGAATTTAGGTTATGTAGTATAAAACTTATGTCTAGATAACCTTAATAATTTCAACCTATTGGTAGCATGGGTTAACCTAGATAAGGATCTTCATTTTAACACTCCCAGTAGACTCAAAACTTATTATGGAGTTTCATTTCAAATGGTTACTTCAAATGACTTATTAGCTTTTCTATTTTTAACTTTGTTATATACATTCTTTGATAGGCAAAACTTTATCATTCTTAAACATTTAGGATTGACTTCCAAACATGAAATTCATCTATCGAGAGTACACAGATGATAACGCTGACATCCTAGAATGGAAGGATGTTTTGTATGCGTGTTCTCTTTGAATGTAAATGCTCTGGTCAATTCCTCAGACCACTTCCTTCATTTTGTAAGTCTCATCAGCTGTAACGGTTTTGTGGTTGATAAGACGGTTGCACGAATACATACGACCTACTTTGATTTTATGAAATTGCTACAGATGTGACCCATGAAAGGTCCCTATTTGTCTACCAATGGGCGAGTATACTCCCCACCAGTTCACTTTTTGCATCTATGAAAGCACAAAACATATGTAGGCTGCAGTGTTTGGTCTTCGGCGTTTTCAGATAATTGCTCTCATATGGTGGAACTGTGGTGTGATCTACTTATATCATATAAGTAGTATATGGTGTTGGTCAGACATAGAATGTATTTTGGCAGAAGTCCGATGAGGGAAGGACTGAAATGAAGCGAAATCGGTAGGAAAATGCACGAACAATGGAATAAGAGAAGAAACAGTGAAGATTGAGACTATTGGTTGTTAATTTGCAAATTAACTGTCCATTGTATGGTTTTCAGAATTTAATGAGAAAGTCTGTAATTTTTGCTTAAATACATTCGATTGTCCCCAGTCGTGTTCTGTTCACTACAGAACTGCCACATGAGTGATTCTGAAGGTAGGGGCAGGGTTTGAGATAGAAAGAGGAAGTTGGTTGACAAGGTGACGAAAATTTTAATCGACTGAGGTGGTTGGGATGTGTTATTCATGCTTAACTATCACCCAAATTGACGCACATAACTAGTTGGGATAGAAGTCTGTTGGAAAAAACTACGGACGGAGGAGTCTAAGATATGATATCATCAGTCCATGAAATCACCGACTGTTGATTTGAGCAGTTTTCGTATGTTTAGACTTGTAAGCTAAAATCAGAAAGCTGATCATAAACTACGGCTCGAGTTTGTTAACATGATTAACAATTCAAAGAAGTAGCACCGTTGCAACCATCCGTTATCTTCTAAATTTTGAGATTAGCGTTATTTCGTATTTTTCGAACTTTGGTTTAGTTTGTTTCGTTTGGACTATATTTATAGTTTTTAGGTTCCTATTGGAGCTAACAATTTCTTCATCACCTCTGGCTTTTATTAACTCGTCGTTTCGGTACATTGAGAGGTGTAGCAACTCAGATGAATACATATCGGCACTATGCCTTGAGTTGTCTACGGTTCATTGGTTGTCCCATGGGAATATTTTAATGAGGTAAACACAAAGGATTAAGCATCTGTAAACACGATAGTGCAAATGTATTTTTACTGAAATTGGGTCTTTATTCATGTAAATCGTCAGCATCTGTTCAAAATAATTATTTTGACTTGCTTATTAGACCAAACTGAGACTTAAAGGATGAAGAGGTAAAAAGCTGGTAAAATTACCTGTTATCAATAATTTCGGGCTAGTAAGAACTAATTTATGTATAGCTGACTGTGAAAATCCCATCATTTTTGACAGTACAACAAAAATATCCTGAAAAAGAATAATTGGAAACGTAATTTTTAGGCATAAATTCTACGACTGATCTAAACAACGTAGTGTACAAATAGTAAATAGCTTTCAATAATGAATTTGAAATTTTCATAAACTGCAACTAACAAATGGTTAAATGACTTGAAGGGATTATGGCAAGTTGAACCGACAAGTTTTTGATTATTACGTAGGATAGACATTTTCCAACCATCATTAATTTGTGATAAGGTTATTTAGACTTTCAGCTTGGAAGCGGAGTGGCTTTTAAGTATTCAGGTCTCAGCCAACAGGCTGCACATTCGATCCAGCTGCACCTAATTCGTTTAGAACAGCCAAGTAATATTATTAGCTCTCTCATAAGCAGGGTGTCTTAAAGCTTATTATATAAATATGTGTTTGGCAAACGAGTTACATTTATATTTCCTTATTTTTGATTTAAAACTAGTGCGTCAAATGTTTGAGTATGGTCACACCAATTTCGGTTCAGCCTAACAGAGGGCTTTTTCAGCCTTAACATAGCTTGAAGTCAGTAGGATGCAGTTGTACTTCGTTATATGCCACGCAATCCTAATTCTATGAATAATTTATTTATAACAAACTTTTTTCTAAATTTAGAAATGGCTGGATATATCAAACACTATTTTTACTTTGCGTTTGGAAGGCTTCAATTATTTTCTAAATAGTTACAGTCAGTTACAAATGTGAGGTGTCCCAAGGTCAACGTCTTCAAAGGAATTTAACACAACTTTAATGATTGCTGGACTGTAAAAAACCTTATTCCTCTGTTGGTATTAGGATTTATAACACACCTTGTAGTTAAAAAAAGTTCCCCAATACATGAGGAGACTAACGTTTAAAACCCACCTTAATTTTTGGTAGCGGGTGTGTAATGATTTTGGGTTCCGTCGTGATTACTTCAACAACCTCTGAATCTAAAGCAATTAAGAGGAAATAATAAGCAGTTAAATTACTTTTTAACTGTATGAGTGACTTTATTTGACCAAGATTTTTATCTATTTCCATGGGCGGTTTCTCGAGTATGTTAGGAACTCGGCAGATCATTGTTACAACATCTGTAGACGAAACCTTCCGGTCTGTAAAATAAGTTAATCGTGCACTGATTTCGCACAGTGGTAGCTAAAAAGTATGGACTTAAAATAAGTCGTACTTTAAGTATTTTTGGGAACGCCGTAATAATCCGAGCGATTTGTTTAGGTTTAAATCCAAAGTCTGAAAGTCCCCATAGTATAGGTTCAATGTCATTATGAAAATCAAGCTTCACCAACATATTTGCAACACCTGGAACAGCTTCAACCTTGGATAAATTAACACCTAATTTTACAAGTTGTGACAGGGTAAAAGAACTACAAATTTGTATTACTTAAAAATATATATACCTTGGGATGTAGGCGGCAAGATTAGCAGAAGATAGCGGCACATGAACTAGCTCGCTCAACTCTAACTCCTTAAACCACTGGGATAATATTTCTATGCTTTCTTTTGGTGTTTGGCTAGGGTGTAGGTAGGCTTTTATCTGTTTTTGTAGCAATTTACTGTTAGCCGGCAAAGATTGGGTGGATTTTGGGGTATCTAGAACTTTACGAAGCAGATTATTGAACGTTCGGATTGGAGTCTTTAAAGTGTCACGATTGGCGTGACGAAGCGTTAACTCGCAAAATGGTTTCTCAAAATGTTTCACCTGATTACACTTCGGAAACTGACGAGTCTTATGTACGCTAAAAGCCTCAGTATCTGGTAGACCTTCGGTTAAGTTATTTTTGCTTTCCAGAGGGTGTGTTTCAGAAGACGGCGGTAATTTCAAACTTTTTTGACTCAAGGTGTTTAAGAGTGACTTCGTGTACACCTCATCCACAGACGAGCTGTATTTACGGAATACGTGGACAATTGCCTCTTGAAGGTGCGTACCGTAAGAAATAACCCTGAACATTTCAGACTACTTCCCCCAATTGTTGGCAAAAGTACACTTCCGAAAAATGCCTTAGAATCCAATTTTGCAGGCTCACGTCTCTTGCCAGTCAAACTGAAAACAAAGAAGAAACATTCTTTATTAGAAAACTGAGAAGTGATAACTGTTAGGAATATTACAAGCCAACTGTAACAATTACTTCCGTGACTGTTTTGTAACATATTGTTTATCGACTGGAGATGATGACCACGATATATATATATATATATATATATATATATATATATATATATATATTAATGCTGTATATGAAAGTGCTTTTTACTATGAAACAGGGGAAAGCGCAGTCAAAATTACACAACTTAACAATGGTGTAAAATATACTTAATAAGCATTAAGTGTTATGATTAATGCTTGCATAACAGTACAATTAAGATGGGCGTCTGATTTTAAAAACACTATATTAAGAATATCAGGAGTTAGACAAGTATAACAAAATCGGCATAGGCATAACAATTCCTACTAACTTTGAAAATCAGCTTGGGGAAAGTAACGCTATAAAAAACAAGCACCTTATCTAAGGTTAGGTACATGACGAAACGGATCACTTTGATACAGCAAAGTTCATACACTTTCTTCGATCTACGCAACAACATAATCTAACTAGATTCGTTATCGATTTTCTAACGAGCAAATATAATTTCAAAAGCCGACAGAAGTGTATGTGAAACGGAGACACGATTTAAAATAAAAGTAGACCCAATGTTTCCCTCTTCGATTAGGACATATTTTACGATAGTGCGGATTAAAAACCATACATACATATTTTGATGATAAAATTTTTATGAATAGAGCAACATAGTGTCTATAATGATTGTCAGGGCAGGTCATCAAATACTGTGCAGATCAACGTCTTGCCAGAAGGCATTTTGTGTACTAGGAAAGGATGCAGAGTAAAATGAGTGAACACAACAGACAAGAGATGAAGGTTCTTGAGTTTTGAAGTGAAGCTCATTTATCAATACCGCTAAATATCATTTCGGCAGCATAGACGATGTCAATGAGTGACGAAAAAACTGGTGAAACTGAAATTTGTGGTGAACCTTTGAGCGACACTGAAGTGACCCTTAGAATGTATACCTACAAACTAGTACTTAATGATGGTTGCAAAGCAGTGTGAGGAATTAGAATTGTGATTTACAGTTGGTAATTAAGAGCTAGTTTTAGAGTTTATATCACGAACTGGCATCAGCTAAAATGCCAAGACGCTACTAAGCCAAATGGTCGAATGAATCTCGCGCCGGAACCTCAGACCCGATATCTTACATCTAATTAGTTCGTCCATAAATTATGGTTCTCGCTAAAATCCTTAATCCTAATTTCTAACTCTAACATCCAATTTTGAATTCCCTATACCCATTTTTTAACACAAGTAAGTAGGTTGAGATTTTCCAGGTTACTTAGCCACTGTTTTAATGTCGTCCACAAATTTTAGTCTCAGTAGACGGATCATCGTTCGTAGCTACAGCCGCTGAATGCAAGTGACAACCAAACTAATCGACAACAGTCAGAAATAACACAAGCGTAAGGTTAGGACAGTCGCAGAATCGAAAATACGGGCAGATATTTCACTCGCTAAATGAACGACGAATGGGATGAAGCTGGGTACTCTTAGGACCCACCATGACCTTCAACTTAAGGAGGCGCGTATGGTTTCAAAATATACTAACAAACTGTAAAGTCGCGAAGATATTTAAGCTAGTTAATTCCTTTAATCTATCGCTTTGGAGTTAAGATATAGCCTTAAATTCTCGTTCAGGTCAAATACGAGCAATATAGCTTCGGAAATCCAGCTATCTTAGTAGAATTGGTGTTTCTTCAAACATACAGTCTCAATATTCTCTAAAGCACCGTCTCGCCGTTCTATTTTACAATAGTTTTTTCTAAAAGAGGATAGTATCAAATCAGTAGTAGGCTTGAGCAGTATTTTGACCATCCCTTCTCAAATCTTTCATATTTCATTAATTATTCGTTTTCTCTTTTAAGTATACTACGCACGCGGTTGACCTGTACAGAAATCCAATAGTTATAGTGAGGTGAATTACAGCACAAAACTGAAGGAAAGGCTCAAAATGCAAAGAATCTTTGGTTGAAATGAGTGGTGTGTACAAGCTACGGCTGCAGGAGACATATTTCTTCATACATGCGATTGAAGTCGATCCGTTTTGATAATTTCAAGTCATTAGAAAACCAGTTACCTACTGACAATTTGTAGGGCCACTGAAATGTCACTGAACCCTAACCAAATAATCCGGCAGTAGCGTCACTAAATATCGAACAGATCATCGATCCCCGTCAAGGACCATCAACGCGCATCAGTTAATCATACGCCATGGACTGGCCCATGCGGCAGTGGTTTATACTTTCGCTTGTATCTACTTTAACTAATATATTCCTGTAATAACATTCTCTGTGTTGTACAGTCTTCAGAGCACCCACGGTCCATTAGTGCGTCGATGGGGGATCCACGTAAGGTGCTGATCGCGAGATGTAACTTAGGCGTTAGTTGGTTCGTCACCATTCTTGTCTGACTCTAGTAGGCCCTCAATCATTCGACATAGATCATCAACGTTGATGACCTACCATATGAAGACTTTCGGTGTAGCACATCTTAATAAACAAACCTGTTCAAATGTCCGGCTCGTGAACACGTTTAACAATAATCATTTTGGGTGGTCAAGAGTTAGCAGAGGACCTCCTTATAATACTAAAAATATTGGTAAACTATATATTTATTCCCTTATTTTGTGTGGTATCATATTTCAGATTATTCATGATAAATGTTAGAGGGTCTATGTGATTACAGTGAATCTACGGCAACCACCACAAAAGCTTATGATGGTTAACGAACATCGGGGTAAATAACAGTCCAATAAACTTTGCATATAAAACAATGCATGAACCCGTGATGACAGCTCAATATCGTCATCATATTTTAAATATTTGTAATAACATAAACAAATGCATCATCTTACTAACAAAACTGATATGTTCAAGATAATATCGTGAATCAGACAGAATCAAAATATACAAATTTTTCAGGAATCCCTTTACGGCATAGATTTCCTTTGAAGATGAATATTTGATGATTTCCTGTGTTTTGTACCAAATGTCACTCGCAATGTTCTGAAGAACATAAAAATGTATACAATTGTCATTTGAATGATTTCGATTCTACAAATTCACAGAGATTAGCCAGCGAGAAAACATCGCCTCATGAAATAAAACTATTAATATCAGGTCCTCGTACTAAGATGACTGATTACATACATCGAGAACCTATGAAAGTAGACTCATTGTACAAGAGCCATCAGAAGTAATGTGACACAATGTATATGGAATGCATAAATTACGGAGATTTCACTAAGCACTTATGATGCTAGCTCAAAAGTAAATTCCAATACCAAAACAAACATAACAAAAAACTGCGAGTACACGCATGGATGTTATTTAAATGTTCGCTATTTGATAAACGCAGAATATGGTATACAACTATGGCACTCAAAAGTATGGAACGCCACTGTCGCAAATCAGAAGAAAGCTGGTGAAGTGTTTGTTGGATAAGGATCGAAATATGCTGTAAATTATAGGTTTTTATGGACACTAGCGTTTGTTCTAACATCATTAAAATTCAACCATTCCGTAAAGAGGCAAGTTATGCTACTTCCCGATTGTAGTATACCACGATGATGTTCCAGAACGCTCCGTCACGTCCTGATTGAATGACAACCCTTCAGCTACTTGAGGGTTTCTGGGGGCTCCGTTGTTCTCCTAGAAAGCCGTACCAACAGCTAGTTATCCCTGTTTCACATGTGAAACGGAAGACTGGATTTTACCAATCTACAGCCACGAAATTGGAAGTAATTCAACATTTTCAGTTAAAATATCGTATGGTCAAGGGAAAATTATGAAAAACTAAAAGACGCAAAATGAAACTGATATTGTTCACATTATGCCAGTCCGCTTCTAAGCCTCCGGAGATCCAAATATTGAGGGTTTATAAAGGTTTTCGTTTCTATGATTTGTTGATCAGTGTTGTATTACGATATTTCCACAATAAGATATATTCAGATAGCTCATGCGCTTCGGAATTCTTTTATCAAAAGAAACTATCCCTACTCCTCACCAACGGCATGGATCTACCGAAGTACTCGAAGCTTCAGAGTATATTAGAACCCCAAGATTTATGCATCACCACATACTTTCAGCTCGACAATAAAATCTATGAACAAACGAGGGGAACGCCAATATCAGGACTTGTTGCAGAAACAGTGATGCAGAGACTGGAAGTTACTATCATACCGGTGATCAAGCTGAAAATGTGGATTCGTTGTATGGACGAGAAATGTATTATCATCAACGTCAATAAGCTGAAAAACACCTACAATCTGATTAGCAACATATTTGATCATATAAAATTTGCTAGAAAAAGGATTCAAACAACAAATTATCATTCTTTGACGTATTAATCACCGGAATGGACACAGGAAAACTGGAGACACAAGTTTATCAGAAGCCGACCCACACAAATCAAATTTTCAATTACAGCACCAATAACCCAAGGACTCACAAAATAAACTGTATAGAGCTATATTCAAGATGACAAGAACACACTGGATCACATTTACAGAGCGGAGGAATAAAGAAAAGTATCTAATGTCTATCCTTCAAAAGCATCAAATCCACTCGTTAGTAGGAACGAAGTCATGTATAAAAACCAACAAACAAATCGCCCTACCATATATATAAGACATATCAGAAGTTACAACGAGATCATTGAAGCCGTTTGGAATAGGTGCAACACGCAAACTAGCAAAATCAATTCAATAAATCCCAAGCAAACCAAAGAACGAAATGATAAAAAAAGAGCTGAACATCGTCAAGTTGTGAAAAACACCGCATTCGGCAAATCCAAAGAACTTTCATTTTCGCCTGCATAAACATTAATTAGGGACCAAACTCCTTGAAACATCTTTGTTTATATCAATGCATGTGAACAACTGTGGACACATATTCGACTGTGGAAATGTTGAAATCTTGGAGAGAAAGAATATTAAAGACACCAGAGAATTTTTAGAAGCTTGACGCCCAGGTCAATCAGCAGTCAAAAAACACATCGACTTGAAACAATTTACCAAATAATCAGAAAAATCATGGACACGTAAGGGATTATGGGTCAGGTCAAAAGGAGATACAATCAGAATATAGAGGTAGATAATGATAGATTAGAGGTTAGCAATAACTTATTATGATTGAGGTCGACAGGGCAAGCTGTGATTCATATGATGTAAAGTTCAAATATTCTACTTCTACCTTAAGTTTGGCGCTGATGATATTGTTTGGAAGAACAATGAAAGCTCCGCAACTAAACCATCCAGCTCAAAGAACAAACTCCACTGAAATCCTAATCTCTCCCCTGATATTTCTTTTTGGGTTTAGTCCTGGGTCTGAGTTTTGAGTTATTTCCATTTTCAGTAAACTGAGTCTAATCATCTTACCATAAATTTGTGGCAGAAAACTCACGTGCTACGCGACACTCGGAATTCTTCGGCTAGATCAATTGAGAAAGAGATACTGGCGGATTGAGGAAAGTAAATAATTCTGCTTTTGACAATACGTTTGACACTCACCTACACGAACCCCTTATCAACTGGCGATTTCTTGGAAAATATGCTTTTCTAGAAAAAAAAATGGAGCGGTTTTCAGGGGGAAAGTTATCACTAAAAACTGAGATCAGATCAGTTTAGATTCCTTTGAATTATAAAAACAAATTTGATCTGGCTCATCTCTCATCAGCTTACAGCTTGAATACTTTAAGAGTATTCTGATTAATTGTTTTAGACCTTAGAGGTCTCACAATTCAATATTACTGGTCGTCACAGATAAAAGTCTTTTTCGCTTGCTTAGTTTCATAGATAAATCATAAAGAAGACAATGAATAGAAGCGATAAATCTTATCGTGGTTAGTAGTTAACGGACGTAAGACTACTGAGTGGATTATCTAGAAAATAATGAGTAGTTCACATATAGCATGTCGAAAAATGGTGAGAATGTTTGACCGAGCCCCTTTGCTTTGTTTAATCCCTTCCAATTATCATGACCAGCTTCAACGATGGTCTAGCGAGTAATTTACTGTCATACAATTTTCCAACTGATCGGTTATGTTAGGTAGAGTCCAAATGACAAATTCAATGAAACAGAGTTCAGATTGTCTGGTACATACTAATTGGAACGTTGGACCGTAAGAGCCTATTACAAATATCCGAACTGTCAGCTGATAGCTTTTGGCGTATTTTAAATCAAATGAGCTCATGGGCTGGTATGATCGTTACTTGAATTTGTCTCTTCCGTGTTCTAACACTTAATTTTTACCCTTAGTTACTCGAAGAGATGAAACGCAAGAAGCTGATTATGGATCAATGCATCTGAATGAGACACCCTGTCTATACGTACGTCTACCAAACTTGACAGTAATATTTAGTGCTATTAGAAGGTCTTTTTATTTCTTTTGTTTCCGTTTGAGTGCTTCAACTGACTATTCTAAAGTCGATCTTTACAGTGTTATTGCCAAACTACTTCTACCCATTCCGTTAGCTTCCGATTAGACACACAAAAACATGTAAGAGTACAGCTGTGGATATATATCTGGACATAAACTCTAGTTATTAATTTTTGCGTTTGAAACTCTCCCCATAAATAGGGGTTTCGGTTGTGATATGGTTTAGTTGATACATCTTTCATCCTGATAATGAAACATGTAGTGCCCAGGTTGCATTATACCTTGAATAATATATCAGCCTTAATATTCCCAAGCTCAACATCTTGGTTTTTAGAGACCTGATTTAAATCTCGTCCCTCCAATGAAGTGTAATGTTATTTTGTGGTTATTTTTTGCTACTTTGACGTGTTTGTTGAGCTTACCTATCGTGATGAACCAATCGGGGTATGCTGGTAGGAACAATCGTTCCTTAAGGTCCTACCATGCCAGGAAGGCCGGTTAAAAGGCAGTAGGATTAAAGCAGCAAACCCAAGGTTCAAATGCGAAGTCGTACTGCTGACTTTACAGAGGGTTAACAGCAGTACGGTGTTTCCTTCAGACAACCAGCTTCTGAAGCGATACTGCTTTACCACAAGGAGGGGTGGGGTTAAAAAAGTTCGACCCTAAAAATGCGCACCTCGCCTTATCCCACGGATATGCGTCTCCGGTGGTAGGGTCTCGAAAAGTACGGAGCTAACACAAAAATTACTCACAAAATGGTCGTGTGGCACTGCGGCCACGCTCTCAGGCCACTAAGACCACCTCTATCGGATTTCCTTCTCAGGTACCTCCAGAATAACTCTCCCACGGTGTGGGCAACTGGGAAGTGATAATGCCTTCATACCTCTAACAGCTCTCAAGATCTAACCTGTATGCCTTTCCAAAGTTTATCGTCTCACACTTTTGTATCTTCATCTTGAACTATTTCAGTCACTTCATGAAGCAAGTCATTCTTAACTTCATTAACCATGTTTTGTTCACTTAATTGGCGTTACGTTCAACCCATTTTTGGGACAGTAAGCTCTTGCTGTGTAGTAGACCAACTAATTCAGTGATGCAATTCATTAACTAAGTCCAGATGGCGTACTCGATTTTAGTCTACAGCACGTGAATTTTATTGGTACTATCGAAATACTCACATTGGAGTAACTCACATAAAGTTCCAACCTGTGGTCATGTAGTTTAAATTATTGTGCTCCAAGAACTGAGTACCCCACTATTTTAAAGTAATTGAAACAGGGATTCTGCTAAAGATATAGAATGTAAACCTCATGTCTTAGTAGAGACATAGACTAACTGTTTGTGAGTTTTCAACGCTCATCCATTCATTGGTGTACTGTAACTGGCGATCCTTTTGTAAATCTTCCTAAAACACCGTAACTAAATGAAGGTGCGTCAATGTATATGTACTTGTCTGTGTATATAGTGTTTAGCTTTCTATATAGGACCATAAGTATTATCTTTTATTCATTAATCGAATTCTTGCATCATGTGTATATAGGATTTTAAAATTGGTAGTACTCAGTAATTGCACTATATGGACTGAAAATATTACTGAAAATAAGTATCTGCTTAGTAGAGGACTCCGGCCAGTCGCTTAATAGTATTATAATTCTCTGTTATCTTAAAAAACCGAATTGATTGAATGAAAGATACATAATGAGCTTCGTTCATACGGGTTAACTATCGATGGGAGACACATTCAGCATTCTCTTGTATTTACTTCGTACAAAATACAGAAATTCAATTTGATAGCACGACAACTTATCCATTTTCACTATGTGGTTTAGTTATTTCGTGCGGAGAGTATTCGGTTTTCGCATAGTTAATTTTATCTGATCAAATGTTGATCAGATTGTTATTGACCGTAATACAATGAGGAGATATCTTGTTGGACGAAACAGTCAAGCTTCATAGAGATGCTTAATTTTGGTTCTGTGTAAGACTACTGGCTATCCATCATGTAATCTTTTCAGGAATCTGGTAGTAAATTGTACTGTCGAAGTTCGTTTGGGTTAGGCAAATTTCACAGGAAACTGAGAGATTTCTCATTACCCTTTATCCCTCAGTGATGAACGTCTGAATACATGAAATATATACTATTATTTGCATTTTAATCTGTCAAATAATTTAGTTAGCAGTTTTATTCAGTCTCAAGAGCAACTGTATGTTAAACTTTGCTACATGCGGTTATAACCCTCAGTTTTTTAAAACTGACAGAAAATAATTGTTCGATGTTTTCTCACAAATCGCTTGTTCCTCTGAAGGATAACAAAAATATTGTTCATCTCTTCTGTTTTCTAAGGGTTCTATTCCAAATGTGTTTGGAATCGTATTTAGCGAATTCAATGTATAATTCGTTGGAGTTATCAATAAAGATTCGCGGGTACTTTACATCTGTACGAAATATTATATGCATACAATTGTGCAGCAGACGTGATCATACTGAGGTTTTGAACGTACTTTAACTCTTCGGTGAACGCATTTCCTGTAGCATCTGTGGTTAGGTTAAATGTTATTGAGAAAAAGCATAACTTATGCTTTAGTATTTGTTCCTGATTGGATTATTTGTATTTTATTTTATGTGAGCATTATCATAAAAATAGAAAACTGACGTAAGTGAAATTCTTCGCTTGTGACGTAATATGTCTCGTCACTATCCTCAATATTCGGTGTTACACATTTACGATAAAATAATTTGTTATTGGGTAATAAGTTACTAGTCATTTTTTCATTATGGTAATAACTACTAACGACCTGCTGACTGTTTATTCCTGTGACTAAAGGTATGTCAACATCAAATGATGGGTAATATTCTTCTCATTTTCTATGCAGCAGTGTTACATAGAATGACAATTTTGAAAGGGTGTTTGTCATCATTTTTTGTTTGAACATATAAACATTGGTACAAGGGTTCACCAAATCCATATACACCACACAATAGCAATGAGGTTGTAAAGAAATAGACAATTTAAAGTGTGTATGATAAAAAGTAAGGACAATAAACATAAATCAGTGTATCGGAGTAAAGTAGTAATCATAATAGGAGAAACAGTTCAGTTAGGAAAAATACAACGAAAAAGAATTCATTCAGTTAGAGAAGTTACTTTCAATTCTATGAAGAAAGTAAAAGTTACAGCAGGTTTGCCGCTGGCTTCCATTCTGAACCGTATCTGATAACGTCTCTAGCCACTATGTTGCACCATTTCTAGTACCCCAACCACAGATCTGTGAAAGACCAACAAAAGCCAGTCATATACATCTTTCTTCCATGTCACGACACTATGTCATACATGCACTAACCACCCCCGATTTTTCCAACCAGTCCCAGCGTCGGCAAACAATGCACGACTTGGAATTCGCTGGGAGGACATTCGTAAGACATGTTCAAGCCACCGAAGTCAATGTTTCAAGATAATGACACCAATGGAATTATCGTTGCTAGGCCCGAACACGCGATGCCAGACCTCTGCATTACTAACATAGTGTTGCCACTGGATGTCAGCAATCCTTCGGAAACAACGATGATCAAAAACAGAGAGTCGTCTAACATCTTCAACTCTGAGAAACCAGGTTTCACAAGCATAGAGCAAAAATGCTTTCACCGACGCGTTGTAGATCCTACCTTTTTTAGCCAGACTAACATCACGAAAGCGCCAAAGATGGTCCAGATTGGCATAAGCCGCTTTCCGGAAAACTTTACCCATCCTCCAGGACGTCAGTAGATTTTATTGATTTGCATCCTGTCGTCTTCACAGATTGTTTCATTCACACCAGACGTTTTGCTGCCAGTGACTGGGATGAGTTGAAAGAGCTTACCGGAAGCATCTGCTGTTTCTAACTCGTTAGCACGCTCCGACAACTAAACTTATAGGTCCTAACACAAACTTTGCACATTTTCACTACGTAACAGCTGTCGTTTATGGTTAAACTCGCGGTCACCCGAAATAGACCGATATGTGTCGACGGGTTGTAAGAAACCTGTTGAAACGCAGTACTTAGGAGCGGGACATTTCGCGAAGCCGCCAGAGATTTTACTCACTATTTTCATGGCGTCATGCAAATGCAGCCAATGTTCATCTATACTTTACAGTGATCTGACATCTAGCCTTTAACCCACCTTGGTTTGATATGCAACAGAATCTGCAACCAATTTGCTGACATCGACCTGTTTGGAGCGATGAGTTTGTTGGCCACTGAAACATAAGGTAAGGTTAACACAAACAAGGGCATGATCAGAGTCTAAATAGGTACTCCAAAAGGAGTGGCAGTCTTGTACACAATCACGCCAGCGGTAACTAATCGCGATGTTATCAGTCGAAGTTCAGGCTTGAGATGCCGAGGGAGGACGCGGGGTAGCACGTCTGCGACGACTGTATCGGTTGGAGAGCGAATTTGTAGTACTTCACTAGAGTCTTGAATACGGGTTTCAGATAGACAACAGACATCGACGTCGAAACTTTGCAAAGACATAGACAACCGTGTCTGTTATCCTATTTACACTAATATGTGAACGTTGAATGAGGCCAGTTTAAATGGTAAATGTGGTTTCAAAAAGACTGGTTTGGTATTCGTAGTCGGCGGTGGCATTCAACTTTCGACCAGTAAGTGACTTGAGATCGTTTAGATAGGAAAGGGTTTCTACTGTATACGAGCTGCTGTATAGGTTGAAAAATGAACACAAAAATGAGGACAAAAGGTAGTAAACAAGTACGTGGTATAAAAGAAATAAAAACGAATGTTTTCAATATGATTTGTCTGAGGCAGAGTTAAAGCTAAAGTAATTTTTTTCAGTAGTAATTAACATTTGGTTTGCGTGTAGGCTGGGATACTACCCGGGTGCCCAAACCGTAGCAGGTGGTTTTCTTAGGTGGCCTAAACGTTTAATTTACTAGACAGTGGAGCAACGTTAGGAGATGCAATCCCATGGTAGTCCGTGACCAACAATAGGTCTATGCGTCACTTATCCCCTGAGGATCCTGGAGTCCACGTGCACCATTGGTTCGGAATCAGGGTTCTCCAACTCCCCTAGGTGGATCCTCTATATCCATCAACTCAGTTTAATCGCCGGACATTCGTTTTTCGTCTTCTCGATTTTGTAAACAAAGCCCACTCCACGAGAAGTCAATGAGCAAGGCCTCCTTGGCAGTGGCTGTATATGCGAGGCTATGCGAGAGCATTTCGAGGGGAAGAGCGGGCTTTTCCTCACCTTCGGCCGTACCAGGCATTAGGGGGTTTAGAAACGCTATTTTATTTTCATCTTAGCAATACACATAAAGTTCTGTTTTGAAATTATAGTGACGACATCACCGTTTCAAGTGTATTGATTTTCGGGATTTGTTCAGTAGAGTCTGTCGAATAATCTTATTTTCAAGAATTGATATACCCATTCTTCAAACTTTTAAATATTGCGCTGTGACTGGTGTGACTCGCGACTGACATTTTAACATAGTGAAAGCAATGTAGTTCACACTATAATTACCTCATATCTTTCTTTTTGTATTTGTCAGTTGCAAAAGACTTTAAAATACGGCTTCAGCATATTGCACTGACTATTTCCATCCCTGTAACAAGGTTTTCGAAAGTCTGAACAATTAAAGAAAATTAAAAATTCGTGGGTTAAAACGGCTGTACTATTGTTAAGTTACGCCCTTCTGAGGATTCATAATGTTTTGCTGGAAACGTATAGACACTGAATGCGATATCATTTACAAGATATACATGTATATTTTGGAGCATACATACTTTTCGGTTGTTAGTGCTCTACTTTATATCTTGTCTAAGGAAGTAATGCCATATCAAGAAATTAAAACATAGACTGACACATATCATTTCATAGATTTATTTTAGTGTTACTGTGTTTTTCACTTTCTAAAGTATAAGCCTTACTATAGCCATAATCTGTGGTTAAAGGTCAGGTAGTTTGGCTCAAATTTAGTTACTGGAGAAAAGGATATGAACCCTTCATTTCCTCGTAAATTTTAAACATGGTATTGTTTCATGTCTTTTATTTCTTCTAAATTAGGATTTTCATATTCCGTTTTCCACTTCGTCGTGTTATCTGTTTAACTCTGTTATTATGGCAACTCCATCTGTTTGATGGTGTAAAAACTAATAGCATGGATCCATACCCACTTAGTTTAGTGTCTATTCATATTTATTGTCTGCTAAATTTCAGCTACTATAGTCTTAGTCCTTATTATTTGATACTTGTCATCAATTTGTATTGTAAAAGGTACTTACATTTTAGTATCCATATTTTGTTTGTGCTTCGCAATAGTTGCTTTCGTTTTGTTAGCCTTATACTCGAAATGCATAAAATGGTCGTTGTAGTTTTAAACAAACAAAAATTATGTCACACTTCGGGATTAACTAAAACTTATTAAAGCTTCAATTTAAATACGGATTTTTTCTCATATGTCAGACTTATAGTACAATATACTTCTCCATGTCTATTTAGTATCTCTGCAAATCCAAGTTATACTTAAACTTAATTTATACTCAGTATTTTAACGAACTTTGAATGTAGTCCTAATCATTTTGAAAATTCAACTACAAATTTGTAAATCATAGTGATTTTCTATCCGATAATGATAACAATCCACTAGGTATGTTTTGTAACCAGTTTAATATATGTGATTGTTCACTTTCTGTTGTGCACGTTAACTATAAAATACTTCAAGTGTGAATAATCCTCGGTAAACACGTTCTATGATTTCAAATGATTTGTTTAAAAAAGATATCAAAGCTTAAGCATGTGTGGATGTAAGTATTAATCAAGATCGTGTGCCGATTTTATCTAATTTCAGTACTAAATAAGTATTTTGTATTTTACTGCAAATATTTATTCATCTTTACCCATATGTAGCATTTTCACGTTTTTATTTTCCTCTTGTGTTGAATAATACGCTTTTCATGTTATCAACCTGTTATAACGATCCTTTTCCTTGTTTACACTAATGGGGCGTTAATTTACCTTAGATGAATATCTACACTAGATTCCCTCCCAGTGTCTACTCTACAGGACTTCAACATAACTCAGATCAAGACCACGTGATTAACCTGACTACAACGTAAATATATTTCCATACCAAAACCCGACACAATCCAACAACAATGAACAATCAATCAATAATAATAAATAATAAGGATAGGGGAATATATAACTCATCTGACACCTATCAGACTATCGAAATGTCTGATTAAGCAAAACACCAATCATTATCATTCTCTCCCACACATCACAACCTGTTATCCCAGTGTATCCATTTCGCCTCCCAGATTACTATTCTCCTTCATACTCTATTATAATAATTACTCTTAAAATCTTATGACTAAGATCGCCGTCAGTGTCAGTTATATTCTTTAGCATTCTCCAATAAGAAGTACTTAATTTTATTACAATATCTATTCATATTGTTTTAGACCACATGTGCTCTATAACTGTTATATGTGCATACTATAAGGGGATTACTTTTTGCTCATTATTACTTATGATGGTATCACTGCAAGGCATGATTATGGTATATTTCTTGATATGGGTTGATATTCTGAGTGATATTCATTCAGACATATCTGTGATGTTTTGTTTATTTAACGACTTATGAGGGTATTCTTAAGGATTACCAAGGCTAACTCATAAAGCCTCTCATATTTGTTTCGAACAGCTTAAATATTACTCAGTACTGTCAAACATTTCATTATGGCTCTGAAAAAGCGAAATCATACTTTTTTAGCGTTTGACATCTGGATTTTCTGGTTGTTCTGCTCAGTCCATTGCTACTCGATGGATTGAAAGGAGTTTCGAACTAAATAATTTGACTTTAATGGATTATCAACGACGTATTCAAGAAATTCGACGTTCAGTTCGTCAAGGTATCGATTCAGCAGCAACATGTACAGATGGTGAGTCTCTTTGGATTTATTGTACTAATATATTTATTTCTCAGCATTAATGACTGTTTCAGAAGTTTTTTCACTTGCCATCTACTACTTTTGTTTTAAAACAAGTTTGTCCCTGGAGAATTCAAAACAGAGAATTACTCTTTTTTTTCTTTCAAATGGCGTATTTCTTTGAGAAGTAGGCCTATATATGGCTATTCCAAAATCATCACAATTTAGCTCAGTATGCGAGAAAATACTTAAGCTTAGATGCTGTTAACTATATTTATAAATTGTTTAATAAAGCTGTCGTTGGTTTGTGTTAAGTTTCTCAACATTTTTTACTCCACGATATCAGATTGGTAATCAAATTCTGAGGTATACTTTTTATTTCTCTCACAATGTTTGAAACTGTTAAGCTCCTCAGGACTTTTCTCCTCGTGTGTAAGTGGGATCAGTGTTGGTTGTGACCATCTCTCACCGGAACCATGATAGAATAGTTTTACTGTTTATCTTCTTAACGTTCAGTGTATACTTTCATCTTTATTTTGAATTTCTTTAAGTGTTTTAGCTTTTTGTTATTTTATGAATGTGAACTGATCTACCATGATCCCCACGAGAACAATCATATTATAATAAAAAATTAGGTAGGTAAGTTTAATTAGAATAGTTATTTAGTTTTGAAATATTGAACTTACATCACTGCTAATCACATGTATATTTTTGGTAAGTTTGTTCAATGCTATTGAAATGTAATCCTTAAACTGAAGTACTTAAAGATACTGTATAATTGTTGTTTATGAAGGATTGGATTCGGTATCAGAGTCGTGTGAGTGGTCTTAACGTTCATCAGCTTGTGATTTGGCATAGTGCAGACCATGATTTGATGTATTACTATCTCAAAACGTTTGCGTCGTTAGCTCGGCGACTTTTATGCTGAGCACTATTCACTATTGCTAGGACTTGACAAAAAACCAGATAGGTAATCAGTGCACGGCATGAGGCTATAGAATGAGTGGTATTCATGTTTTGGTTATCACCTGTTGTTTCGTATTTACTTCTCAGATGAGGTCTTAAAGACTGCGATTCTGTAGCTTGAGGAGTTATTGACATGACTCAACAAATAGTATTATTGATCCTTACTTAGTTTTTGTTTTTGTACTATTCACAAACGGCATATATTTGAAATGAACAAAGATTATCTTGTGTTCCTACTGGAACAGTATCCTTTAACTTACGTTACCCTTGTTTTAATGTAAGACTCCCTCACTATTTTAATAACGCTATCATTTTCCTTCACATAACATGCGTCTATTTGTGTGTAGAAAAACGATTTTCGTTCTGTAAAAATAGTAAAGTTATTAATATCATTGGAGAGGAGTTTGAGAGCATAGGTGTATATGTTTAGGAATATCTGTAAATTATGACATGAATGTCGTGTTTTAAATTTTTGTGATGACGGTGGAGTACAATAAAGTCGTAGATATTCCCTAAAGTCTCTATCTCCATCAAAAGACAAAGTTCTAGTTGGAAAATATCGATTTTTTATTCAGTCTTTCTGGATATATTTTGGAGGAATCTGCGACTGAAGTATCCTTTATGATAGCCGAAAAGTAATTCTTTGGAGTCAATTCAGCCATTTATAATTTGACGTAGATGCCTAAAAACGTGATGGAATCCCGTTATTACAGAAATCAGACTATGGTTTTTCTAATGAGGTCTCTAATCGAGATTCCGGTGCATCTATCGTGTTTTCATAGGTTATATTAGTTTGTATTTACCTGCCAATGTACAGATTTCATCACTTCAATTCTGTTCTCGTTGATGATGTATTTTATTCTCATATTAAACAAGAGGATTAGTTAGCTATTAATAATATATTTTTATTTCGATTTTCCAGGGATTATTCATGCATTAAAGCAATTAATTCATAGCGGATGGCTTAACAGTCGATGGAATTTAATCAGTGTTGATTGTGATCACTTTGCATCGGAACCATGGGAAAAAAATTTTGCTTGTTGTTATCGCAATGCTCAGTGTATACTTTCATCTTTATTTCGGATTCCTGAGTTTAGAAAACGTCTTTTTGGATGTGAGTTTATATATCCAATGAAGATTTCTGACAGGACGATTAAGCAAATATGTATGCTAAGAATAAATATATAAAATGTGTGAACCACCTGTTGTATATAGCTTATCTTACTTTGGTTATAAAGTAACCCTGAAAAGCTATTTGGTGAAATAGTTAAGTCCATGAACTTGGACTTTATTATTGACCGGTATCTAGAATGTCCCATAACTTCTTTTACCTATTTTTTATGGGCCTCAAAAGTCTTATGTTGTTAATTTTCTGCTTTGTAGCCGTGTCAGCAATGCCATCCATATGGAAACTACAAGCTCTTTTAGAGTCTGCTTGGTCTCTTGGTTTTGATCCACTTGGTGCATCCCAGATATCGTCAACGATCAATCCAAATAAAATTTCATCTGGTGCCAATCCTACAGGTTCTGATGACATGATTTCTACAGATAGCCGTAATCTCGTTGGAATTGTAGACAGTACGGCATGTCTAGGTGCCACTGATATGGTTTCTCTTTTCGGATCAATAGGAATACGTTCGTCAATCATAGAATGTCGTGCCCCTTCCGGCCCTGGTGGAACTCACCCATAGTAAGGCTTGCATTTTCTTGAAATCTCATGATTGGTGATGCCACATCATTATTGTAATTAAGTAATTATACATCAAGTTTAATTGCAGTCCAGAAAATTGTTTTTTTTTTGACGGTGATAGCATCTGTAGGTGATTTATGGAAGTAAAATCTTTGGTATTCTGTAAATATAATGGAAAGTGGAAATATACATACTATTTGTTTCATATATTTCATTTATTGCCATCGCTTTAAACAAATGCAGTTTCCGGTCTTGTCTGTCTAGATTCTCTGAAAGTTTAACAATATGAACTAACTCCTGCCGTTATTTTTAGAATATAAGTAGTGTAAACGAGAAATTAACATTTAATTAAGAATCATTAAAAGTTAGAGGAAGTAGAGTTAACTTTGTTTATTTATCCACTGTTATTGTAAACCGCAAAATCCTTATATTGATTCATGAGTCTGGCTAAATGATATTTAAATGTAATTTTCCGGAGTTTAATTTAATGTCTTTACAGAATTGGCCTACATCGGACGTAGGTAACTTCTTACTTTGTTAAGTCATTTAAGAAAATTATATTTTTCATTGAATATATTGCAGTATTTTATCACAATCTCTTGTATTCTGTTTAATTTTTCCACTGCTAACATGAAACATTGATACCGTACGAAAACACAGCATGACTCACTTTTGGTTTTCACTTTTTTCTACTATTACAGCCTCTTAACTCATATTTACTCTTATATCACCTCAGGTAATAGTCATGGAATATCGAATGAGGTAAATCTATATCTAAAATTTAATTTTATTTTTATTCATTTGTAACAGTAATTTTCATTTCGAAAAGTTCTCTTTCTGTGTACAATATAAAGTACATCGCGTACTAAAATAACGATAGAACTTTTTACGTGGATCATCATTTCGTAGGTTCTGCTTTGAAATTTTGTTTGTGGATTCTCTTCATGCCAAAGAACTTCAAAAATAATTTAACAACTGTAATTTATAATTGTCAGTCATAGAAAATACTTCGCTCCTCTTTACTCAATGATATTATAAACTAAACAGAAATTACTTGACAACTCCCTAAGTGTTAAGCGACTGAAAATTTTGAGACTGGCTAAAACAGCATAACATGTATTAAAAATATTTCCTTTTTTCGAAATTTATAAAGATCGTGAACACAGAGATTGAGTGATAGTTGTGACAAGATGATTGGATTGTTGTGTGGGTAAAAGCCGAGATTAGACAAAAATAAGGCAAAGTAAAGTGTCCTTCAGCGTTTAGAATAAAGTTAAAGATAAATACAACAGCAGATAGTTGTAGCTTCGTGATATTAATGTCACCCAACTTATCATGTTACGTAGTAGCACTATCTTCAAGATCATTTTATTATCGGATGTCATCAGTTGAGAAGTTTCTTTCTCTATAAGATTTTATGATACGAAAATCCCTCCTAATAAGAATCAAGTAACTTTCGTTTGTTGTTTATCTGTAGCATTTTGTCTTCAAGTACCTCTATCAGTTTTTCCTTTCCTGTAGTTTCTTCCAGTTTTCCTTCCTTTTCAGCTCTTAGCAATTTAATATCTGCCTACAAAACATAGTCTCTGATATCTTGAAACCATGCTCCATCTCACGTTGAAACTTCAAAAAATTTACTTAATCGCTCAAAATACATCAGTAGACGAAACTAGAATATATGTGAGCACAATAATGTGTTTTATCTAATTATTTTAAGACAATCCCTCATATAGTGTATGGAGAACTGTTTTACATTAGATCTCACCTAGCCTTCATTTATGGGTTGCTCGGTCAAAAGGTTTAAAAAACTAGGGTGAACAACAAAAATATCGTTGTTTATTTCTACTTTTTATTTACTTACCTGGTTGCAGCTCTGGTGGCTTAAATACTACTTTTCATTATCAGCCGATAGTGAGCGTCGATTTTATGACCATCTAATGCGTCTTTCATACGGTTCAGCAACACTATGGCACTGACAGCAAACTGATACCTCTGTAGTTCTCACATTTGCTCAGATCTCCTTTCTTTGGTATCTTGATGAGGTATCCTTCTTTCCAGTCCGTTGGCACTTGTTCCTCTTCCCAAATCTTCTTGAATAGAAGGTGAAGCATGCTTGTAGTTACTTCAATGTCTGATTTCAGTGCTTCGGCTGGTATATTGTCAGGTCCTGCCGCTTTCCCGCTCTTGATTTATCTGGCGGCCATCTTGATTTCCTCGGTCGTTGGTGGATTGACAGATATAGGAAGGTCAGTGTGTGCTGCTTCGATGTCCGGTAAATTCAATAGAGCTGGCCTATTCAGCAGTCCCTCGAAGTATTCTGCCCATCTGTTTCTCTGTTCTTGAATCTCCGTGATTGTCTTTCCTTCTTTGTCCTTGACTGGTCTCTCCGGTTTGCTATATCTCCCTGCTAGTTTCTTCGTTGTATCATATAGTTGTTTCATATTCCCTCCCCTTGCAGCTTTCTCTGCCGTCGTTGCTAGTTCTCCCATGTACTTCTGCTTGTCGGCTTTAATGCTCTTCTTCACTTCCTTGTTTGCTTCTGCGTACTCTGCTTGCGCCTTGACTTTCTCTGCTCGTGTTCGACTGTTGTTAATTGCTGTCTTCTTGTTCTTCCTTTGTTGAATCCTGTTCAGGGTTCCCATAGAGATCCATTCCTTATGATGATGCTTCTTGCGACCCAGAACGTCCTGACACGTCGAAGTTAGTGCTTGTTTGATCCCTTCCCAATTGTCCTCCATCGTAGTTTCTTGTTCTTTCAGTAGATCCTGTGAAGCTTGGAACCTGTTGTTGAGAGTTATCTTGAATTCGTTGAGCTTGTCAGTATCTCGAAGGAAGGTTGTATTGAACCTTTGTAATGCTGTTTCCCCAGTTGTCCAGTGTTTCTTTAGCTTCAGTCTCATCTTGGCCACAACCAGCCAGTGGTGATCTGAAGCTATGTCAGCTCCTCTCCGGGTTCTCACATCTTCCATTGTCCTTCTGAATATTTTTTTTGATACAAATCTGATCTATCTGGTTCTCTGTGGTGTGGTCCGGTGAGATCCATGTAGCTTTGTGTATGCGTTTGTGTGGAAATATTGTGCCACCTATAATTTGTTGAATGCATATAGATTTGCAATTCTCTCCCCATTTTCATTTCTCTCTCCTAGTCCATGTCGTCCAATTATATTTTCATATCCTGTGTTGTCCACTCCGACTTTAGAATTTAGATCTCCCATCAGGATGATGAGGTCCTTTCTTGAGCACTTAGCTATGATTGATTTCAGCCTCTCATAGGACTGATCTTTATCGTCCTCTTTGCTATCATTGATGGGTGCATAACATTGGATAACATTCATTGTGATCCCCTCCTTCTTTGTTTTCAATGATGCATTGATAATTCTGAATCCATGAGATTCCAATTCTATAAGTGCTATTCGTGCTTGTTTGGACAGCATCGGATCAAGTTTTTGATTGTGTGAAGCATTTTCCTCTTCGTGACCAGAGTACAGTAGCATCTCTCCCGTATTTAGCCTTTGCTGTCCAGCTTGTGTCTAATGGGTTTCGCTGATTCCAAGTACTACTAATTTATATCTCCTCATTTCCATTGCTATTTGACTGGTCTTCCCGGTCTCCCACATTGTTCGGACGTTCCATGTTCCTATAAAAAGTGTTGCTCTGGTTGTTAGAAGGGGCACTGGCCTCTTGACTTCCGAAGAGTCTCGGCTTTCATCCTGAGGCGTCATAATTCTTTGTTCAACTTGGAGGGCAGAGTTTAAATGGTTTGAATTATTTTTTCTGGTTAGCGTAGTTTTAGCGAGTTAGTTTTCTATGGGATGGGGTCGCTAACCCCTTGCCTAACCCTCCTCCTTTTTATGGGCTTGGGACCGGCAGTAGCTCTAGAAGAGCTACAGTCGGAGTTTTCTATCCCATACACATAAGCAAATGCAGATGAAGACAACCAGTGTAGCAGATGCCTCTGTATCAGTAGGCCTCAACACATACAAGGGCAAAAGCAAGATCCTCAATTACAATACGGAGAACACCAACCCAATCACACTTGGTGGCGAAACTCTGGAAGAGGTGGAAACGTTCACGTACCTGGACAGCATCATCGATGAACAAGGAGGATCTGATGCAAATGTAAAGGCAAGGATTGGCAAAGCAAGGATAGCACTCCTACACTTGAATAACATATGGAACTCAAAACAACTGTCAACTAATATCAAGGTGAGAATCTTCAATACGAATGTCAAGACAGTTCTACTTTACGGAGCTGAGACTTGAAGAACTACCACAACTATCATCAAAATGGTACAAGTATTTCTAAACAATTTTCTGTGCAAGATACTTACTGTCCGTTTGCCGGATATCATCAGCAACAATTTATTATGATGAAGAACAAACTAACTTCCAGGTGAAGAGGAAATTCGGAAAGGTGACTGTAGGTGAGTAGAACATATATTGGGGAAATCATCAAGCTGCATCACGAGGCAAGCGCTAACTTGAAATCGTAATGTTAAACGGAAAAGAGGAAAACCAAAGAACACATTTCATCGGGAATTGGAAACAGCTGGAAAGGATTGCCCAGGACAGAGTTAGATGAAGAATTCTGGTGGGCAGTCTATGTTCCTCTATGATGCGTAACAGACGTTAGTAAGTAAAGCCATATGACGGAACTACTGTAACAACGATTGTATATCCCTCAATATTTTAGGTGTTTGAAATACTATGAAATACTGTAAAGTGTACCATAGGTGATCAAGCATTGTAGTAGTCATTATCTCTAGTTATGGTTACAAAGTTGAGAAAATTATCTTGGAAGATCGTCGAATCTCGGTCTGATAATTTCTGAAACACTTATTATTATTTTTTTTTATCATTATGGATGACCACCTTTGCCATACATCCGTCGTACGGTCTATAAAATGGACACTTAACAACCTCACCAAGTTATTAACCACTGTTCACTGAAACTCCATAAGTCGTACAAACTGTCTCAACAGTTGGAGAACTTGACTTCTAAACGGTCCCAGTTTTGGACAAGTTTGACATGAACGACTTAGTAGTATCATTAAGCATCACACTAAAATTGTGGCTGAAACCCAAGGTTATGGACCTGTTGTTAGTGACTGACCCCCATAACAAATTTATTAAGAATTTATGTGGTTGCAGTTTAATGAGTTGTCAGGTGGATTAAGAACAACCAAGAATGTCAGCTACCATTGTTCACTGTCACTACTTTTATTTAACAGTGCTATAAACATTGCTGTCGGTAATGTTTTAAAGCGTTAAGTTCTTCTAGCTGGGACTAAACTGTTTAGTGGAAACGCTGCTGTGGTGTACTATTCACAGCAAATGAGCCATAAATTTAGTTGTTCGATACAAGCTTATACGCACGCGTGAAATTAGTAGGCTAAATAGTCATTCATTTTCAAAATATGTATATTTAAGATCTAGACTTTTTTCGAGGAAGATACTAGATTGAATTGCTTGCTACCTTTTTCCAGAATACCGATGAACGTTTCCGGAGTATCAGAGCATAAGTTTTACAGTCTATTTTTAATAAAGATTTTACTTGTATTATTCTTTAAGTTCTTCGTGTAGTTGTTAATTAAAAGTTTTTTAAACGTTTGTACGTACTTCTTCTCCTTTAATTTCTGTTGAATACTCTATTGCTTATTTCGTCAGTTTCATCTATATATCTGTTTCTGTTTTTTAAACTTTTTCCTGTGTTTAAACTTGACTCATTCTATTTGCAATACATGACTGATTCTGGCTCATGTGAATAAGTATGCAAAAATATTAGTTTTTAACGTCCGGTAAAGCCTAATATTTGAAATAATCCATTAAATTATATCATCACTTCGCTTTCACTTCAGTATAACAAAGATCTGTTATAAATACTCAAAGGCGTAATGTAAATTGTGTATGCACTTCTTATTTACCTCTGGATATACATATCTGGTAACAAATGTTCATTTTATATTCAGCAAAGTTCTGTAGTAGCGTCTCTTAATTTTTTGAAACTAGAAAGTACATCAGTAAGCGTAAAGTAACGGAGCAGTTGAAACTTTACTTTTCTTTAGCCATAATACTTGTTTATTGATGTGTTTGTACCTACTGCTCTTGTTTTCATAACCCGTCATTGTTTAGTTACTCTGACTTTACCCGTCATTCGTCACCTTGATTCGTAGAGCGATGGTTTCACGGCTAAAGTACCTAGCTGTCAGCTTGTACTTCTCAAGTTCTAATCCTTCTTCACTTTAGTTTGGCTCGGGAAAGCTTAAGGTCATTAACAAAACATTAAGGTGTTGGTTTTTGGGTATACCCCTGATGTAACTGCATATACTCTTGATTGAACAGTATCTCGTTAGTGTTTTTAATGTTTACTATATTGTTTTTTCGTAACTTTATTGCTCGAAGTCTGTCACACTTCCAATGCTATTACAACATGAAGGTCACAGTCGTATAGTTATCGGTGTCGAAGTAAGTATTTATTTCATAATGTTTCATGGGATCGTTTTTTAGTGTTGTATGGGATTATAATTTTGTTTAATGATTTATGTAGCATCGTTGATATATATATATATATATATATATATATATATATATATATTGAATATTGAGATTATTTATCATTTTGTGACTGTAATTGTCCTTTTAAAGATTGTAAGTACTAAACCCTCCTATGTGATAAAAGTGTAAGGGAAAAGCAATATACTCTGAAATTTTTAGGATCTGACCTTAAATTTTCTTTTACTTCCTAGTTTTTTTTTAATTTTCACAATATTTAATGTATAAATAAGTAACCCTTTGTGTCACCAATAGAAACTTTTAGGAAGTGTTATTAGAATATTCTGAGAGTTTCCATCCATAAACCAAACGATCAGTTTTTTAAAATTCAGACCACAAGTTATCTCATTTACTTCATCATTTTTTAATATTAATTTTCGCCTCTTTTCGTTTTATTTTTTCGGGAAATCAGTAAACCTTTAATTATTGATCCTTTAACTGTTCTTTTTTTAGGTTGATGAAGATGACAAACCGTTGGCTCTCATTGTTCTAGATCCTGATGTTTCGGCTGAAGCTATGCGTCAAGTTATCAAAGCAGCTGATTATTCTATATCTAGTCCGAATATAGATTTATCTCATCTTTCTTTCGGATCATATAATTGGATGGATGTTTTAGGAAGTATGCGTGTGGATATGGCTCAGTTAGTTCAACCTCAGTATCAACTGCTTCAAATTAATGGATTAATAGAAACGGATTTGGATTTACAGGTATGAATGCATTTCTTACTGGGTGTTTTACTTGTGTAATATTATACACTGCTTACTATTGTCTACTTAAATTTTCCAACTGACCAGAAACCTTATACCTTGATTTCTGATCACATTGGTGTTTTTAAGATATGTGAGACCTGTAAAACTAAAGGGAAAAATATAAAATTACATGGGTCCCCCAAAGAAACAACAGACAAATTTTGAGTTACTGTCATTTTTGGTTAAAGCTTACATTCCTAATACGTTTTGGGGGCAGTTTTAGGTTTTCTTTTTCCTAGTGCCTGATAGTTTTTCGGAATAGTTTTGAGACGGCAATTCAGAACTTATGTTTTACTGTCTTTTTATCCTTAATGAAAAGATAAAAAAACGGTTTTATCTGTCAACGATATATACTGGGTCTTAGATATGCTCATTATTAATACAGAATCATAATAGCTCTGCGTCCAGAACTCACTTCTGCGATTGAGTCATAAAACCCGTATTTCAGTTTTAAATATATATATATATATATATATATATATATATGACTAGATTGTAAACCATAATTTTTCTTTTTTTAGGACGCTATGGTTCCGGAAAATGTTACAGTTGCGATCTCATAAAGAAAATGGTTTGGAAGTGTAACGTTACTTTTTATGTAAACCCCATTCTTAAAATCTTTTCTTGGATATTAGTAATTTCCATCCATATACTTTACCGTTTTTCACATTCTTTCTGCATCGTATTACTTTCATTCTTACATAAACGTTTCGTGTTTCTTAGGTTTATTTTTATACATGCTTCTAACTAATCTCACGACACTTCGCCACCATGGGCACGATTGCTTTTGTTCTTAATTACCCCATTGCTTTCACTTCTATTTCACGTATTCGTTTCTATGCCCGTTTCTTTATCTTTCTACAGTGTGACACTCTTACTTAATGAAAAGCTATGATAAATCTGCGTCCTATCTTTCTATTCGCGCTTTCATGTTTCATCCTTCTTTAGGATGAAATGGTTTCAAAAATAATAAATACATTGTGTTGTATATGTACTCTTTATTTCTTTGGCAGTTGTCTATTTGTTGCAGACTACTATAAATATAACAAGAACAGTATTTATATATGCTTTGATGTGGTTCATGTGGATTACTACGGTTTATCGATTGCCTTTACACGCCGCCATCTTATTATTGGAATGACATTAGTTTGGTTAGCAACAGTCCATTATGTAAGACAAATTCGGTCCACCAAACGTACGAGAGATTACTCTAAAAAAGTACTGTAACACTTTTTTAAAATCGAACTTCATCCTCGTCACCATCGGGCTTGCCATGGACCTGACTTATTTGTCAAAATTGTAAACGGGATGATGATCAATACGTGATGGGCACCGATACCATTTATTTCAATGCTAACAAGATCAAATTATACCAAGAGGTCTTTAAGTAAAATGATTTCAAGAACAGTTCGACCGGCTAGCGAGTTCAACATTCAAATAGTAGAGACCCATGCTTCGAGAATGTACACGAACTGGAAAATGGATAAATGTTATTTAGAACATACAAGTATATGGTGTAAATTGGTATTTATTCAATAATTTTCAAAGAATTGAAATGCTATTGCGTCATAAACTGTTTACAAAAGTCTAATATTGAATGGGAGTTGTATAATAATCTAACGGTTAATAAAAAGTGTTGATGTGAAGATAATTATCCGGTTGTTAAATTCTAAGAACAGAATAATTAGAAGTCGCAATAATGGCTTATTGTTAGTTGTGGAAACTAATTATTAGGGAGTGGAAAAGACAATAAATTGTGGAGGATAGAAAGTAAGATTGAAATTGGTAGGATAGTGAGCGGGACACACCTTTATACACAAAGGTAGGGCTTGAGTTAGTGAATAGCTATGGTCACCACTATGCACAGGTTTTTCACTTTTTTTAACCTATCCTTGTGATCGTGAATGGTTTGGAAGGCTGAGTGACTAGTATGAACTAGATGTTCCAGGATTGACTTCTGTAGTCCTTTAGAGGATCAGGTAGGGTAATATTCTGCGATGCTCTTTCGAGAGGAGTCGGATTATGCGACCAGCATAACCTGCTCCACATCAGAAAGTGAAGTGATAGGTCCTCGTTGAGGTGGACCGAGGTGATAGCTTGTCTTTCACACAACTACGAATCAAATACCGACCCGAAAAGACGATATGAAGCCTAACCTAATGGAGTGATTTCGAGAATATCTGCCACGGTATATTTTTAGACTAAACGTCCATAAGTAGTCTTATTTGGTATTATTTAGACACATTGTTATTCTGGTCCCTGAATTCTATCAACGAATCTAGATGGATATGTATTGTTGGTCGTTACCTTCTCTAGTCTATCAAGTTTGACATCGGTGGTATACTCGGTTCAGATTTTTCTACTCCCCGTGTATAGAGAAGGGGTAAGGTTTCTAGCTTGCTACAGTGGCAACCAACTTTGGAGATTCGTCTACTAGTCATTTCAGGTTGGCTTTATATATATATATATATATATATATATATATCATTGTAGTAAACCTCTTGGTCTCTTTAACAAAATACTTGGGAAGCGGAAATCTGATTTTGCTGTAAACTTGATTGATTGATGGCAAATACTGAACTTACCCAGGCTGTTGAAACGGGTATTTTTGTCACAAATAACCAAATTCTCTTGCATAAATCGAAACTGCCAACTACTATTCTAAGTATTGTTAGCTAGGATGGGTGAAGACCATATCTCCACACCGTCATTCTATCTATAAATTTCGTATAGTTTGAATTTGGTGTCGTGGGAGATACAGTTGTGGAAACAGAGGTCACATTTAATGGCATCATTTTCAGGTTACATTGACGCAGAAAATTTATTTAGCATGGGAGTATCTACTCAGTCGATTTCCGAATGGTTGTAGAATTTAAGCCAACCATTTAGTAATCCCACAATGTCGCAAGTTATTCATGTCAAATATACGGCGCAGAAAATTTTTTTATATTGTTGGAAGGTTATATAAACGTGGAACAATGAATCCAGTTCCCCTAATTTGTTCCACGGGATTTTCACTAATAATCTTTTTGAAGTGATTTCTACTCAGTTTGTTCTGTGTCATCTTCCTGAAATTTTTATCTAAGTAACTTGTTGGTATCAAATAGAAACAAGGATGATTTTGAGATTTAATCCTTTTGATTCATGGTGATATTCTCACATCCTATCATTTTCAACTTCCAGTTCTAATGGGTTTCGGATCATTGAGTAAGAAGGGATTTGTGAGCTGGACATCGTTACCGGTAGGTGCTTGCTCAATGGGCTACAAGTTAGGTATTTATGTCTTCTTTGGAGTCCTATGTGGTAGGTTCTCTCCGCCGAGGGCTCCAACACTTAGACGAAGAAACTGTTCAGTGTCCGTGTTTTTATTCGTGGTCTAGAATACATTGGTTCATGATTTCAACAAGATTTTGAACCTTTCAACCGTCGAATTCTGTTAATTTATGAGCTTTCCAGATAAAAATGCAAACTGCTTCAGTATTATTTTAAACAGCCTTGATGAATGAAAAAACGATGAGTCAAAAATTGAACACACGTATAATATACTCAAGGTCGGGATGTTTACTCTCATTGTACTTCAGGATGCTCATCTGGATTTCCTGACAAGATTCTGCCAAATGTCGGAAATAAGATATAGGGAAATGCTGATTTTTTGTCCATATTGACACTCTGGCATGGTCCAAGGATCAGAGGAGTACAGTAAGTTTCTGACAGTTAGTGCTGGGGAACAGGATAGTATAGATATATATATCAGACTTTACTTACCAATCAAAAATAGGACTAAACAGAAGACGGACCAGCCTAATCTAGTAGCAGGGTGAGAAATCGGCTATGGAAGGTCGGCTGTCAAGATTGCTTGCAGTTACTCATAAGTAGTGACTATGGACGTTTACCAATCAGATCCTGAGAAAGTGAAGGAGTGAGTTGCCAAGTTCAGCTTTTCAAACACGTAATACACAAGCATTTTGACCATCAGGTCTGTGCTATACTAAAGAACCGATCAGTTGACGTTAAGCATGTCATGGTAAATATATCCCCGAAATAAATAGCTCCTTAAGTTTTCGACATTGATACTGACAGTATTAGTTTTACTGGACTCACCCAGCTGAAGGCACGCGGTCACGCATCCGCATCAGATCACGAGTGGGTACACCGTGTTACGCATCCCTCGCAACCGTTAGCCAACTTAGATCAAACGCTTCCCGATATATCGCTAGCCTTCCAAATATATCTTCGGACCACTTATTTCTTACTTCTTATTTGACTGGATTGGCATACTTCGATTATAAAGGTGTTGCATGTAAAGGCGTTGATTACCTCTGATTAATGGTGCAACCAACGTGATCTGGCACATCAAACAGTGAACTGCGAGTTGTTCCTAGTTGGAACATTATGTATCACCTTTTAATTTTTTATTTTTTAATAAACTGTGAAACGTCTTTTATATTTTCGGATACTTTTTCTCGTTTACTGGTTTACTTCATATTCATTACGGCAGAACAGACTCCTAAGTTATGTGAGATTAAAACTCTTTTGCCCTCCTCATTTCAGTTAATTCCATTTCGGTTCGACAATATCTTAGCCTGGTGCTGACTTGCACGAGCATTCAGTGGCAGATGCTCGTGCACAATTCCTCTCTGTATTGAAAGCACTACCGCGCAATTTCAACAGGTACGTCACACCTAGTATTTTTACTTGTGTTCTTTCGGATCACAAGGCTAGCGATATATCGGGAAGCGTTTTATCTAAGCTGGCTAACGGTTGCGAGAAATACGTAACACGGTGTGCCCCATCGTGATCTTACTAGGTAAGGATGGCAAATCGATTGATGAAGTAGTGGTCAGACTGAAACGTGGCACAAATCCATGAAGTCACTGACAAGTGGACTGAGCCATGTTGGTAGGTGTAGACTTACTGGTTGGGATCCGCGAGATGATAGCAATCAATGGTTGGAGACCTTAAATGACATGGCTCAAAATCGTTTGGAATGTCGAAGGTGCATCCACTCTTTGTGTTCTACCAAATTCTAATCTTCTGAATCCCTCATGTCCCTATCCTGTTTCTCTCTCCAGATTTATTTCACTGTGTTATACTCTTTCAATAACATCTTCAAACCCTAATCTTTCACATAATGCTTATACTCTTACTACTTCTACCACTGGGATTTGAATCGACAACTACATTTGTGCGCTAATGTGGTATGGCAACTCGAACTGATGTACGTACGTACGAAGTTCTACGTTGTGACTGACTGACTCGTGATCTGGTGCTGATGCGTGACCGCGTGCCTTCAGCTGGGTGAGTCCAGTAAAACTAATGCTGTCAGTATCAATGTCAAAGACTGAAGGAGCTATTTATTTTCGGAATTTATTTACTGCAGTGGTCATTCCCGTCCATGACTTACACTGCTGTCGAACATGATAGTAACGTATTTGTATGAGTTAAACCGTAAATTTTTTGCTGACTGACTGTTGTCCGTTTACTGCAACTGTGCACAGACTACAACCTGTTTCTGGCTAGCACTAACTTCCGGCACAGTCATCGCCGGTGTGCCACCTGGCGTCCTCCCTCTGCATCCCAAGCCTGGACTCAGATTGATCACATCGCGATCAGCTACCGCTGGCGTGGTTGTGTACAAGACTGCCGCTCCTTTTGGAGTACCTATCTGGAGTCCGATCATGCCCTGGTCTGCGCCAATCTTACCTTACTTTTCAATGGCCGAAGAATTAACCGCCATCAACGGATTGATGTTAGTAAACTGGCTGCAACTTCTGTTGCAAGTAAGTATCGAGCTGAGCTAGCTTCTAGGCTAGCTACCATCCCACCGAAAAGTATAGATGAGCATTGGTTGCATCTCCATGACGCCATGAAAATGGCGAGTAAAGCCGCTTGCGGCTTCGCGAAACGTCCCGCTTACAAGCACTGGGTTTCTTCTGGCTCCTTACAACTGATGGAAGCCCGTCGGTCTACTCCGGGTGACCGTGAGTTTGACCACAAACGAAGGCTGTTACGTAATGAAATCGGGCAAAGCTTGCGTAAGGACCGGGAAGCCTGGTGGTCGGAGCGTGCTAATGAGATGGAAGCAGCAGCTGCATCTGGTAACTGCCGGAAGCTCTTCCAACTCATCCGAGCCACTGGCAGCAAGAAGTCTGGTGTGAGTGAAACAATCTACGAGGATGATGGGATGCCAATCACTAACATCTGTCGACGTCTTGGACGATGGGCGGAATTTTTCGAAGGGCAGTTCAACTGGTCTGCTGCTCCGGCAACATCAACCAGCTTGTCCTGCCCCCCATGGCCGGTGACGACTGATCCACCAAACGAGGCGGAAGTCCGCAAGGAACTCCAACTCTTGAAACGTTACAAATCACCTGACCCAGATGACTTACCTCCGGCTCTTTTTAAAGATGGTGGCGACTTTCTGACTAAGGAATTGACTGTGTTGTTTGGAAAGGTTTGGGAGCAAGAAAGTGTTCCAACATCATGGAATGAGTCAATAGTCGTCCCTATCTTTAAAAAGGGTTCACGTTGTTCCTGTAACAACTATCGGGGGATAAGTCTACTTTCGATTGCGTCCAAACTATTGGCTTCTATCATTCTTCGTAGGTTGTTTAAAACCCGCGAACGATTGACTCGCGAGGAGCAGGCTGGTTTTCGTTCCGGTCGAGGATGCATTGATCACATCTTCACCCTCCGCCAAATGTTAGAACACCGTCATGCTTATCGCAGGCCAACAATCGTAGTGTTTCTTGATATCAGGGCGGCCTTCGATTCGTTGGACAGGACTGTTCTCTGGGATTGTCTATTGAAGAAGGGTGTGCCTGAGAAGTTCATTAACATCTTAAAGGCCCTATATACGAACACCTCAGGCAGAGTGAGGGCATACAACCACCTTTCTCCCTTGTTCCATTCGAGCAGTGGGGTTAGGCAGGGTTGCCCGATCTCACCATTCCTCTTCAACTTTGCCATCGACGACATCCTGGACAACAGCTCTGATGGATGTAAGTAGTGGCGGTGTGGACCTGCTGCCTGGAGAACGACTTCTCGACCTCGAGTATGCGGATGATATTGTCTTACTGTGCGATAATGCCCAAGGCATGCAATCAGCACTTAATCAGTTGGCAATCAGTGTCCGCAGGTACGGCATGTGCTTTGCACCCTCCAAGTGCAAAGTACTCCTACAAGACTGGCAGGATTCTAATCCTGTACTCACCCTGGATGGTGAGGAGATTGAAGTAGTTGAAAAGTTCGTGTATCTAGGTGGCTACATAAGTGCTGGTGGTGGCGTGAGTGATGAGATTGGTGCACGTATAATGAAAGCCAGAGCGGCTTATGCCAATCTGGGCCACCTTTGGCGCCTTCGTGATGTTAGTCTGGCTGTAAAAGGTCGGATCTACAACGCGTCGGTGAGAGCCGTTTTGCTCTATGCTTGTGAAACCTGGCCTCTCCGAGTTGAGGATGTTAGACGTCTCTCTGTGTTCGATCATCGTTGTCTCCGAAGGATTGCTGACATCCAGTGGCAACACCATGTTAGTAATGCAGAGGTTCGGCATCGTGTGTTCGGGCGCAGAGACGATAATTCAATTGGTGTCACCATCTTGAAACACCGACTTCGGTAGCTTGGACATGTTTTGCGAATGTCGTCCCAGAGACTTCCACGTCGTGCATTGTTTGCCGACTCTGGGACTGGTTGGAAAAAGCGGAGAGGAAGTCAGTGTATGACATGGTGTCGTGGCATGAAAGAGAGCTGCAAAGGGCTAGCTTCTGTTGGTCCTTCACGACTCCCTGGCTGGGGTCCGAGAGATGGTGCAACACAGTGGCTAGAGACGTTATCAGATATGGCTCAGAATAGAAGCCAGTGGCGATCCTGCTGCAACCTTCTTTTACTTTCTACATAAAGAATGGTTCTAACTTTCCTAACTGAAAGAGTCTTCTGGTTGTACATTTCAGTCCGCCTTATCTTTTCATCCCTTCTCTTCCTACTTTCATTATTTTGTGTGGCGCATATGTATCTGGTGCCCTTTTGTACCAATATATATGTTTATATAAATAAATAAATAAATAATATTGTGATCGATTCTGAGCCATGTCACGTAGAGTCTCTAACCATTGGTTACGATCGTCGCGCGGACCCCAACCAGGTAGTCTGCATCTACCAACATGGCTCAGACTAGAAGTTAGTGACTTCAAGCACTGATGCCACGTTTTGGTTTGGCCGCCCCTAACTCTTTTCCAACCATCCCCTACACTAGTCAGCATAGCGCGTCGTGGTATTCGGTGTTCAGGCATACGTAACACGTGGCCTAACCATCTCAGTCGATGAAGATTCATGACTTTGCACTTGGAGGGTGCAAAGCACATGCCGTACCTGCGGACACTGATTGCCAACTGATTAAGTGCTGATTGCATGCCTTGGGCATTATCGCACAGTAAGACAATATCATCCGCATACTCGAGGTCGAGAAGTCGTTCTCCAGGCAGCAGGTCCACACCGCCACTACTTACATCCATCAGAGCTGTTGTCCAGGATGTCGTCGATGGCAAAGTTGAAGAGGAATGGTGAGATCGGGCAACCCTGCCTAACCCCACTGCTCGAATGGAACAAGGGAGAAAGGTGGTTGTATGCCCTCACTCTGCCTGAGGTGTTCGTATATAGGGCCTTTAAGATGTTAATGAACTTCTCAGGCACACCCTTCTTCAATAGACAATCCCAGAGAACAGTCCTGTCCAACGAATCGAAGGCCGCCCTGATATCAAGAAACACTACGATTGTTGGCCTGCGATAAGCATGACGGTGTTCTAACATTTGGCGGAGGGTGAAGATGTGATCAATGCATCCTCGACCGGAACGAAAACCAGCCTGCTCCTCGCGAGTCAATCGTTCGCGGGTTTTAAACAACCTACGAAGAATGATAGAAGCCAATAGTTTGGACGCAATCGAAAGTAGACTTATCCCCCGATAGTTGTTACAGGAACAACGTGAACCCTTTTTAAAGATAGGGACGACTATTGACTCATTCCATGATGTTGGAACACTTTCTTGCTCCCAAACCTTTCCAAACAACACAGTCAATTCCTTAGTCAGAAAGTCGCCACCATCTTTAAAAAGAGCCGGAGGTAAGTCATCTGGGTCAGGTGATTTGTAGCGCTTCAAGAGTTGGAGTTCCTTGCGGACTTCCGCCTCGTTTGGTGGATCAGTCGTCACCGGCCATGGGGGGCAGGACAAGCTGGTTGATGTTGCCGGAGCAGCAGACCAGTTGAACTGCCCTTCGAAAAATTCCGCCCATCGTCCAAGACGTCGACAGATGTTAGTGATTGGCATCCCATCATCCTCGTAGATTGTTTCACTCACACCAGACTTCTTGCTGCCAGTGGCTCGGATGAGTTGGAAGAGCTTCCGGCAGTTACCAGATGCAGCTGCTGCTTCCATCTCATTAGCACGCTCCGACCACCAGGCTTCCCGGTCCTTACGCAAGCTTTGCCCGATTTCATTACGTAACAGCCTTCGTTTGTGGTCAAACTCACGGTCACCCGGAGTAGACCGACGGGCTTCCATCAGTTGTAAGGAGCCAGAAGAAACCCAGTGCTTGTAAGCGGGACGTTTCGCGAAGCCGCAAGCGGCTTTACTCGCCATTTTCATGGCGTCATGGAGATGCAACCAATGCTCATCTATACTTTTCGGTGGGATGGTAGCTAGCCTAGAAGCTAGCTCAGCTCGATACTTACTTGCAACAGAAGTTGCAGCCAGTTTACTAACATCAATCCGTTGATGGCGGTTAATTCTTCGGCCATTGAAAAGTAAGGTAAGATTGGCGCAGACCAGGGCATGATCGGACTCCAGATAGGTACTCCAAAAGGAGCGGCAGTCTTGTACACAACCACGCCAGCGGTAGCTGATCGCGATGTGATCAATCTGAGTCCAGGCTTGGGATGCAGAGGGAGGACGCCAGGTGGCACACCGGCGATGACTGTGCCGGAAGTTAGTGCTAGCCAGAAACAGGTTGTGGTCTGTGCACAGTTGCAGCAAACGGTCCCCGTTATCTGTCCTGCGACCAACAAGTCCCCATCGGCCACCTAAACGACTCTCTTCTGTGCCTAGACGCCCGACCTGTGCATTCAAGTCTCCGGCTAGTAAGACTGGAGATCGTTTAGATAGGACAGATTTTCCAATAAGAGCGAGCTGCTGTATAAGTTGAAGAGTAAGGTTACACAAATTGGGGATAAAAGGGGGTGAATTAGCGATATGGTAAGTAATAATAATAATAATAATAATAATAATAATGTAAATTGTCTTGCTTATAATATGAGCAGGAATAGAATCGTCAGTAGAGTTCATCATTTCATTCATTTGTGTGTGGGCTGTGATACTGCCCGAGTGCCCAAACCGAAGCAGGTGGTTTTCTTAGGGGACCACACCCCGAGCCTTTGACCTAAAGGTCTGATCCACAAGGCAGTGGAGCATCGTGAGGAGATGCAGTCCCATGGTAGCCGTTGACCAATGACAGGTTCTTCCGCCCTTCGTTCCATCAGGATACTGGAGCCCATGTGCACCATTGGTTTGAAATCAGGGTTTTCCAACTCCCCTAGGTGGACCCTCCGTGTCCACCAATCCGGTTATAGCGCCGGACATTCGCTTTTCGTCCTCTCACTTTCGTAAACAACACCCCCGCCACGAGAAGGCAGTGAGTAGGACTTCCCTGGCAGAGGCTATATATTCGCTGGCCATGTGAGAGCATTTCGAGAGGGAGAGTAGACTCTCCCCACTCTCGGCCGTACCAGGGCATTTGGGGGCATCGATCACAATGGCGTAGGTGTATACACTCTTTATCTTCCCTTAAACCTTGAGATTAAAATTGCTTCATATCTCTCTTCCTTCCTGTACTATATCCTTATATACAAACTTTCTTGATATACTACCACCACTAAATTAATTACTTCTATGAATCCGGTGTTCATCTTGTTGTGCTAAAGAGGTATGGCAACTTGGACCGATGCACAAATGTGCCTGGTCCTACATTGTAACTGACTGAGTGCAAAGTACTCCTACAAGACTGGCAGGATTCTAATCCTGTACTCACCCTAGATGGTGAGCAGATTGAAGTAGTTGAAAAGTTCGTGTATCTAGGTGGCTACATAAGTGCTGGTGGTGGCGTGAGTGATGAGATTGGTGCACGTATAATGAAAGCCAGAGCGGCTTATGCCAATCTGGGCCACCTTTGGCGCCTTCGTGATGTTAGTCTGGCTGTAAAAGGTCGGATCTACAACGCGTCGGTGAGAGCCGTTTTGCTCTATGCTTGTGAAACCTGGCCTCTCCGAGTTGAGGATGTTAGACGACTTTCTGTGTTCGATCATCGTTGTCTCCGAAGGATTGCTGACATCCAGTGGCAACACCATGTTAGTAATGCAGAGGTTCGGCATCGTGTGTTCGGGCGCAGAGACGATAATTCAATTGGTGTCACCATCTTGAAACACCGACTTCGGTAGCTTGGACATGTTTTGCGAATGTCGTCCCAGAGACTTCCACGTCGTGCATTGTTTGCCGACTCTGGGACTGGTTGGAAAAAGCGGAGAGGAAGTCAGTGTATGACATGGTGTCGTAGTATGAAAGAAAGCTGCAAAGGGCTAGCTTCTGTTGGTCCTTCACGACTCCCTGGCTGGGGTCCGAGAGATGGTGCAACACAGTGGCTAGAGACGTTATCAGATATGGCTCAGAATAGAAGCCAGTGGCGATCCTGCTGCAACCTCCTTTTACTTTCTTAATAAAGAGCGATTATAACTTTCTTAACTGAGAGAGCTCTTCTGGTTGTACATTTCAGTTCCCCCCCATCATTACTCTTCTCTTTTTTTCCTTCTTTTATATATACACATCTTCCTTCTCCTCCCATTCTCATTATTTTGTGTGGCGCATATGTATCTGGTGCCCTTTTGTACCAATATGTATGTGTTTAAATAAAATAAAATGTGAAAAGCCTAAAGTTTTTCGATTGAGGTGACTTTCTCCCAGGCCCCCGACCCTACTTGAAGTTCAAAAGGCTATAGGTAATCTGAAACGAGGAAGAGCAGCTGGTCCTGATGGATTGGCTCCAGAGGTCTTTAAATATGGTGGTCCAATTTTAGCGATTAGGTTGACTAATATTCTGGCTAAAATCTGGGAGACGGATGTAATCCCATCCGACTGGTCACAATCACTGATTGTCCCAATATATAAAAAGGGGTCCAAATCATCCTGCGATAACCATAGAGGGATTAGTCTGACTAACATAGTATCTAAAATACTAGCCTCAATAATTATCAGGCGCCTAACTAAGACTCGTGAACTGCAAACACGAGAAAATCAGGCTGGCTTCAGACCTGGTCGTGGCTGTATCGACCACATATTCACCATTCGTCAAGTTTTAGAGCACAGACATGCTTATCGGCGTCCGACAATGATAGTTTTTCTTGACTTGAAAGCAGCATTTGACTCTGTAGACCGAGAGGTTCTGTGGCAGTGTCTGTCATTGAAAGGTGTACCTGAGAAGTACATAAACCTTTTGAAGGCTCTTTACTCGAACACTATCAGTCGAGTGAGAGCTTATGGCGAACTGTCATATGATTTTACAACCTCAAGTGGTGTCCGTCAAGGCTGTCCACTATCCCCCTTTTTGTTTAACTTCATTATAGACCTGTTGCTGCAAATGACACTCTCGTCGACTGAGTTTACAGGAATTGATCTCCTACCAGGGGGACCACTAAGCGACTTAGAATACGCAGATGACATAGTCCTGTTTGGTGAAGACGCTGACAAAATGCAGAGTCTTCTGTTGGAACTGAGTAATAATGCCAGGATGTTTGGGATGCGTTTCTCCCCATCCAAATGTAAATTGTTACTCCAGGACTGGCCTGCGTCAACACCTGAACTAAGGATAGGGAGTGAAGTAGTCGAACGCGTCGACAACTTCACTTATCTTGGAAGTCTGATCAGCCCTAATGGGTTGGTGTCTGACGAAATCTCAGCACGGATTCAAAAAGCTCGTTTGGCTTTTGCCAACTTACGTCACCTATGGCGAAGACGAGATATCCGTCTATCAATTAAGGGACGAGTATACTGCGCAGCAGTTCGCTCTGTTCTACTTTACGGCTGCGAAACATGGCCATTAAGAGTAGAAGATACTCGTAGGTTACTAGTATTTGACCACAGATGCCTTAGAAATATTGCTCGCATCTGCTGGGATCACCGAGTAAGTAATAGTGAGGTTAGACGCAGGGTATTAGGTAACGATGGTAAATTAGTTGATGAGGTGATAAATCTTCATCGACTGAGGTGGTTGGGCCATGTGTTACGTATGCCTGAACACCGATTACCACGACGCGCTATGATGACTAGTATTGGGGACGGTTGGAAGAGAGTTAGGGGCGGCCAAACCAAAACATGGCATCAGTGTTTGAAGTCACTAACTTCTAGCCTGAGCCATGTTGGCAGATGCAGACTACCTGGTTGGGGTCCGCGTGACTATCGTAATAAATGGTTGGAGACTCTAGGTGACATGGCTCAGAATCGATCACAATGGCGTAGGTGTATACACTCTTTATCTTCCCTTAAACCTTGAGATTAAAATTGCTTCATATCTCTCTTCCTTCCTGTACTATATCCTTATATACAAACTTTCTTGATATACTACCACCACTAAATTAATTACTTCTATGAATCCGGTGTTCATCTTGTTGTGCTAAAGAGGTATGGCAACTTGGACCGATGCATATATGTGCCTGGTCCTACGTTGTAGCTGACTGACTGACTTTCTCCCAGGATACCGGTAGACATTTAGTGACCCTATATCTAACTCCAGGTCGATCGTACTAATCAATGTTATTGAAATATACTTATAATCAATCCGCGTATAAAATTATTGACTTAAATCGCGTTAGTGAATAATGGAATTAAATAAGTCAAATACGAGAATGGATTTCGAATACGTGTATTTCATACACCCACTCTTTGTGTTCTCCCAAATTCTAATCTTCTGAATTCTTCATGTCCCTATCTTTTTTCTCTTTCCAAATTTATTTCACTGGATTATACTCCTTGAATAATATCTTCAAACCCTAATCTTTCGGATTACTGCTTATACTCTTAATACTTCTACCACTATGGGATTTGAATCGACAATTGAATCTCTGTGCCAATATGGTATGGCAACTCGAACTGATATACGTACGTATAAAGTCCTACGTTGTAACTGACTGTATTTCATACAATCGTTGATCCAGACGAACGGTCGAAGAAACGAAGAGAAGTGAAGAGAGCGAAGCGAGACGACACTCAGTGGAGGAGTGTGAGTCAACTCGATCTACTCAAACGTTAATCGAAATTTATAGTCAGAACAGAAATAAGCTACAGATATGTGATAACAGCATAAGAAGTGCGCTCATATAAAAACAATCAAGGTTGATAAACGAATAATTGACAAGGTCAAAATGGGAATCAAGAATTGATAAATTGGCCTGCCCAAAAGCTAGAATAAGCTGTGTGGGCTTAACATAGCAACAAACACTACACACTATATAGTAGTCATTAATCAAAGAGTTAAGTTCTAATTGTCTTGACATTATTTTTTTAGTGAATCGTCAAAATATTACTTTTATGTACGGTAAAAGAATTCGATTTTTGTAGATGTTTTTAAGTCAAAAAGCCTGCTGTAAACGACAACTGAAAATTTCTTAAATAGCTAGTGTCACACTTGAGTGGAAATCAGGTTACTTTCTTTAGATGTTATTTAAGACTTGTCAATATTTCAGTGATTTATCAGGTGCAAATTTTTTGTTAGAGTTTTAAATCTCACTTTAAGTCGTGAGAAAAACGGGTTTTCAATGTTAATCTTAAGGAAAACATGAGGATTCAATAGTTGTGGATGAAAAAATCAATTTTTGTCTCATTCCCCCCCCTAAAATGTTCGCTAAATTGATCAATTTAGAAAGTTCGGGGTGTTATTTATAGTATCAAAAATTTTGTGTGCGAATGTTAGGTTAATCATCTTTGATGTCACTGGTCCCCCTAAAGCAAGGGCCTCTTATTCTCGATCTAACGGTTATTCCTAATCCTTGGCTAGTTTTAATTTCATGACTTACATGTTAACGGATTGGTTTCCATACTATCAAAATATGTCATATTATGGTGCTTGTGGAAGTGAAGTATTTGTATTTCAGCTAGAAAGTGACATACATGCCAATGTTTACTCTAAGTATACATTCGTCGACCACTATTTTTGTTTTATTTACAGTGAACACTTATTATTCTGTTGTAGGAACGCATAATTTGAAGAATGAAAGATATAACTGGTTGTGTTTGTCTTGTTACGGGAGCTACTCGTGGTATTGGTAAAGGCATAGCAGTATCATTAGGAAAGTCTGGAGCTACAGTGTATTTAACTGGACGAACATCAGTGCCGCTTAGTGGCGGGGTTGGCGGTAGTCTCCAGGAAACATCAGATATCATCAACAACTTTGGTGGTGTAGGTATCATTAACTTTTTACATGTGATACGATTGTCCTCTGCACAAATTTGCTTTACTATTTGCTGTAAATATGGTTTTCAAGATTTGCGTTCTATGTTGACATACTCAAAGGCATTTGAGGTAACTATACTACCTGAATCCATATGAAAAAGTCAAAGTTTTTCTCCAGTCCGTGAAGTGATTCTCCCACGTTGCGAGATGTTATGTCCTCACCTCTGAAGTTCTAGATTGTTCTGAATGTTATTGATCAAGCAAATAGAATTGTGCATCCTAGGTTGTAGAATGCATCAATCATTTGAACAGTGATAACACTATCTGTCTTCACGTCTTAGTAGAATAATACAGGCACGATTCTAGTTACAAGTCAAATTTCTAACAATATTCACTTATAAAAGTCTGAATTTCGGACGTTTCTCTTTGTTAGAGAACGTGGAAATCAATAAAACCAACTGTAGAAACCATATTATCGCCCTAAGGAATTTCACTACTAAGTAGATGGAAATGGAATACATAGACTCACTTGTTTGTTGCTTATGCTTTACATCTATGTCTTCATATCGCATGTATTTTTTTAAACTTATGACGTCATTTATTGTTGCGATAACTCGATACTCAATGCTGGCTGGAATTGGAATAAAGCTAGAGGTGGCCAAACCAAAGCGTAGAATCAGCCTATTAAGTTATTTACTGTTGATCCAAGCCGTGTTCGTAGGTGCAGACTACGGGGTTAGGGTCTACGTGATAGTCGTGATCACCGGTTGAATAACTTGCATGACATTGTTCAGAATCGTGGTGATGGAGATAAGTTCATTCCTCGTTTTTTCTCAGATCTCAATTTTCGACATTATTTTGCGCTTTCCGTTACTCGAATTCTTCCCTTTTCAAACCATTTTGTTTAGTTTTAGTCCCACTATTATTGATTCTAATATCTTAACACTCATTTTATTGGTTTCACTTCGTTATGCTGAACTAATGTAACAACTTGAGCAGATGGTTATTTGTCCTAAATGTTATATTGGTTATGACTAACTTTGTTGCTAATCCAGTCACCCCTAATTATACTGTAATGTAACCAAATGGAGTGAATTAGTTTTCGTTAGCCATCAAAATCAAATCCTGCTCATGCACAACTATTAACTTTAAATTAAGACAATGCCTAGTTTAGGTAAGTAATTTATTGTTTTAATCTTTTTTCAATGACAATAAAAAGTGTTTATTGGAAGGCAAATTATTTTTTCTCTACTGCACATTTATATCTTAGAGTGATTATTGAAGTAGTACCATTTCAAGGTATTCTTTTTCAATCGTTATTATTTTCAGAAAGCTATTCCTGTTGCGGTTGATCATTCTAATGAAGATGAAATAAAAAATCTATTTCATCAGATTGATCGGGAACAAAAAGGTCGCTTAGATATCGTGGTCAACAACGCATATAGTGCTGTAACATTTATACAAAAAAATATGGGGAAACCTTATTATGACATTACAGACAGATCTCCAGGTGAAGCTTGGGATGTTGTTAATAATACTGGTCTAAAGAATCACTATATTTGTTCTGTTTTGGCTACGCGAATGATGATTGAATACCAGAAAAAGTTAAATTCAAGTTCAGCTCAACCTGGCTTGATTGTAAATATCACTTCTATCGGTGGAAAAATCTATCTTTTTAACGTGGCTTATGGAAGTGGTAGGTCACTATTTCTTTTGAAGTTACTTGAAACTTATCTGCTCTCATTATAATCATAGTCTATATTTTTACTCACTATTTATATATGTATATATATATATATCCCTTAATAACAACTTTCATATCACAGCTATACAAACCCAAAAATGATGTTTGGTAAAATAAAGACACCTTTCTTTTCCTTAAACTCTGAGAGTCGACTGAGTAGTACACTTCATATAACTAGCTCCGTAGGAGCAATTGGATCGACAGACACACATGGATGTGGCAAAATCAGGCAGTTTGTCTTTACTTGCGGTTCTACTGACTATTCCCAGAAAACCTAAATGGGACATTGAAGTAAGTCCCCCGACTCTAGCTGAAGTTCGAAAGGCTATAACTAATCTGAAACGAGGAAGAGCAGCTGGTCCAGATGGATTGGCTCCAGAGGTCTTTAAATATGGTGGTCCAATTTTAGCGACTAGGTTGACTAATATTTTGGCTAAAATCTGGGAGTTGGACGTAATCCCATCTGACTGGTCACAATCACTGATTGTCCCAGTATATAAGAAGGAATCGAAATCATCCTGTTATAACCATAGAGGGATTAGCTTGACTAACATAGTATCTAAAATACTAGCCTCAATAATTATCAGGCGCCTAACTAAGACTCGTGAACTGCAAACACGAGAAAATCAGGCTGGCTTCAGACCCGGTCGTGGCTGCATCGACCACATATTCACTATTCGTCAGGTTTTAGAGCACAGACATGCAGACTATATTGTTTGATGTCGTTGTTCATGTATGTCTCAACATATCAAACACACTTTCCGAAATATATGTTTTTGTTATTTAATCTATTCCAAGAAGCCTACTAGTTGTTTATCAATCTTGCCTGCCACACCAGTCTTTACCAGCTTTTGAAATTTTCTGTTATTGAATGGGGGTACGATTCGCCAAGTACGTCATCGTATAGCAGAACAATATCCGTCTTGGTTGAGCGAAGATGAAGTAAGGCTGATTAAGAGTTTTATTAGTGGTCACTTAATGGACATAAAATTGACTTAAATAAAGCTTTTCAAGTTATTCACTGTACTCCATCAAATTTACCGCATGCTTTTGTATATTGCTGAAGCTATCGGAATCTATGTGCATAAGCCTAACTTAAATTTGTACAACCATTCTCTCTACTTCGGGCATCTGTATAAGAATGACTTTTTGCTGAACTTTGATTAACTACCATCCTCTCAAAAACTATTTAATAGATTTTCTGATACCTTTCACTTCTTTATTTTTGCATATTCTTGGCTATTACACAAACACTATGAAATTTACGTTTTATCGAAATAAGTTGTTAATTCGATTGTGAAATATGTAATTTAGCAACTGTTTAGCTAAATTCTTTCAGTTTTTACAAATAATTACTTTGGTAATTGTAATCCTCCTTCCACTCACACAAATAATCATTTGGTACTATATTACAACCACCCTGAAATCCCCTCAGAATAGTTCTTCAAAATTCTGTTTAGCCGAAGTAGTTAAACAAGTTGGCTGTTTGTATACTTTACTACTAACTTTTGTCCAACTTTTTTTTTGAAAGTCTGAGTTTTTATCAAAACATAATTTCAGGTAAAGCAGCACTAGATCGTCTAACTCATGATATGGCGTTCGAATTAAAAAAGGAAAATGTTAATATTTCTGTTGTCGGAGTTTCTCCTGGATTGGTTCGTACAGAGCATATTCTTGACGCTGCTTCTAAAGGTTCTCTCACAGTGAATATAGAAAACAGTACGTTGGTGTATTTATGTTTTAATATTGGTTTGACTTTACCTTTATATTCTCTAAATACTTTCTGACCACCGTAGTGTTTGGTATAACGTATATCTTTGATTTCGTTTTACCTTAGACTACGTGGTTTTAGCTGTTCAAATGTTCGTAAATCCATATACCTACTTTTGAAAGATTTGAAGTGTTTTCTGTAGATTTCTTATTCAAGTAAGTCTTTTTGCTTTGATAGTGGATATTTCTAGTAAATAAACCTGTATTCAGACCAGAACAGAAGCTGTAGTAGACAATGAACATTTGAAACTCGGTTGTATTTTTATTACTTACTGAATAAACGAAATCACATATTCGCTTTTCTTATCTCATAGAGTCATAGTATCTTTTTGAAATGTAAAACAATGTAGTGAATGCACTGTGGTGCTTGAGAGAGTCCCCAAATGCCCTGGTACGGCTGAGGGTGGGGAGATTCCACTCTCTCTCTCGAAATGCTTTTACATAGCCACGTGTATACAGCCACTGCTAGGAAAGTTATACTCACTGCCTTCTCGTGGTGGGGTGTTGTTTACGAAATTGAGAGCACGGAAAGCGAATATTCAGCGCTTTGATTGGGCTGGTCGATACAGAGAATTCACCTAGGGTAGTTGGAAAACCCTGATTCCAAACCAATGGTGCATATGGGCTCCAATATCCTGAGGGAATAAATGATGTATGAACTAATTGTTGGTCACCAGCTACCATCGAACTTTATCTCTTGACGTTGCTCCGCTGACTTGTGGATCAGACCTTTGGGTCGGAAATTCCGGGTGTGACCCTCTAAGGAAACCACCTGCTTCAGTTTGGGCACCTGGGCAGTATCCAGCCCACACACAAATCAGGTGACTTGTGTGGCTCATATGTATTCGGTGCCCCTTTGTACCAATATTAATGTGTTTAAATAAATAAATAAAATAGACTGACTAGTACTAAAGTACATATGTCATTTTGTTAGTGTGCATTGCCACTTAAGCCTTCTCAATCGATATACTTTTTTTTTAAAAAAAAACTAACTTTACTTACATTCCCTGTATATCATGTTAACATTTTCACACAAACAGTCCGCTGAAATGCATCCAATTAACCCAACACTGTAGAGCACTGTATTTGACCTAAAATGTTAGCAGGTCTTCAGTCAGAAAATAGCCTTGCGACTCTGTGCTTGTCAAGTTCCATCGTCAATACCTATCTGATATATCAGAGAAACTAATGGTTAAAGAATGTTAGTCAATCACCTACTTGATTTTGTATAGAATTCGGCTTCTTCGTGTTACTTGGTCACCAGTACTGACAGCATGAACACTAACAACTAACGGAGTGACATAGTCAACAGTAGTCTTGATCGAACAAGTAACATAGGTTCTTGAACTTTCAAATTAGCAAGTTTAATGCTTTATGGACATTTTAATCTATATTATCGTCTAATAAAATCTTCACATGTTCGAATAAAATATTTTTGACTCATCTGAGAAAGTATAGTTTTATGTCATATATTTTTGAAATCTCAATGTAATCACCGTTTAATTTGTTAAGAAAAATCATGTCAAACCTTGAAGCTAGTATCTACATAACTGCATTTTCCTCCTTAAATTTCTTCCGGCTTTAATTATTTTTCAGGTGAATCTCCTGAACTAGTTGGTCGCGTAATAGTAGGTATGGCTGCTGAATCGCCTAAGAAACTACTTTCTCGGTCAGGTCATATATTCTTTGTCAGTGATTTAGCTGAGGAATACGGTATACATGAAGATTGTGGTCGAGAAGTCATGAACATAAGGTCTTTGAAATACCTTCTTTCATATAGAGGCTACTATATTGCTAAATTTATACCCAGTTTTATTCGAATACCAGAATGGTTATTCTATATAATATTAAAATATAGATGAGAAATTTTTTATACAGATTTCCAGCTTTCTTTTAGACAATCTGATAATAAAACATCCATTGATACGTACTTTTTTTCAATAAGTTACTTTTCAGAATAATCCTTGATAATATTCAGGATGCTTTGTACCTGATTCTTCAAAAATAATGATTTTTTTTCTCATAATTTCACGTCTTCTACTTAATTATGTCGTTGTGTTTACACTATAAAGTTCCGTCATTCAGATAGAACAAGTTTTTATTTATTAATAATCCAATGATGTTTGTCTAGGTCATCTTTTTCACTCGTAATACTGGTACTATCTGAATTATTCCTGATTAGTTTGTTTACGAATTTTAGAATAGTTGTTCTTTTTAAGTAAGAAAATAGTAAAACTGTAAGTAACAGGACGATAATTATTAGTATAAGGGATTGTAGAATTTTCACAGTTTAAATCACGAACCGATCATATCTATACTACCACTGAAAGCTTGGAAGCACCGAACGGCTGTTTTGTCCTAGTATGGGACTCCTTAATACACGATAATTATCAAAGTTAGAAATCAACACCGTTAAATCCAGGCTTTAGTGGTTTAGAAGTTAAACATTCACGTGCGGGACCGAATGTTCTGGGTTGAATTCCAGAGTCCGGTGTTGTGGATGCACACTGATGAGGGTTTTCATTCTAGGATGATAATTGCTGGTAATGTACGATAGAATTGTGTGAATCTTTTTTGTTTTTTGGCTGGCACTAGTGCTACGACTCAGGAATATGTCTTGAAATGATTTTATCCTGCTGTTCCAATGTGATATTGCAACTTATCGACACAGGTGTGTATGAAATTCTACACTGCATATGACTGACCAATGCTAACGTCAATAAATCAACCAAAAATCTAAAGACCATATGACTCCCTGTTTTTTTCCCACATGGAAAATTTTAACATCGTTATTCAACTGTACCGAATTGGGAAAGTGAATATGCTGTGGAAATAACTGTTCTAAGCCTTTCTTTAATCAAATTTTTCAGAACCGTTATAGCTATGTACTTAATTCACATATAATACATTAAAGTATACTTAGCGTCTGGATAGTTTTTCAATATAACGCCGCCATAATCCTTTAATTGTGAACTCATGTTTTAATACTGGTAGTCAGTTTTGAATGCTAGTAGTGTAAAGTTTTGGTTTGACTGATGTTTCCGAATTTCAATCACAGTGCCCGAAGTTTCTTGTGAACTAGGTTAATGATCTTTGGGGTCATAATGTGCAAATCAACTGCTTTCTTCTGATCTCATTTTGATTTGAGTTATCGGTTGGCAGATTCTGTGAAAAGCCACATAAGTTTTTCACTCATCAACCACGTTGATGAACACTTCTTTAACAGTAGCCTGAGGTAAACTTATTCTGCTCGTCAGTCAAACAAGTCGCGCATCAATTTCTTAATCCAAAAATTTCATGTATCAGTTAGATTCTTATTGTTATTGATATTCTGTTGGCCATATCATCCAGTATCTAATTTTTAAGTGGTTCATATAAACCTCTGTATTTAGTAACAGCTTTGTGAAGTCGAAGCTTTGACAACCCGAAAATCGCGTACTCAACAGGGAGACAGACACATATTAGCATTTAGAAAGAAATGTGATGTGGTTTTAAATCCAAGACTTATTACCAACTGCTTGGTACCATAAATGTTTCCCTAAAGTTGTTTTTTCTTATCTCTACTTTTGTATTTGCTTCTCTATAGATAACCTATTACTCATTTTTTATGACTAATAAACCTTTACCCAAACAATTCCAATGGCTTCACTCAGAGTTCAGGTTAGTTCCGTAAATTGAGGAAGTTTATCTTACGCCGAACAGCGTTTTACGAGACAGTATTTTATAATGCTACTTATGATTACTTTCCTATATTGTATTTCGATATTGGCCGTAAGTGGGAAGTGAATAAGATGCGATAACGCACATAATGAGGATAAACAAAAAAACGATGGAGTACTTTAGAAATGGAAAAGTTTCCTGACCTACTAAAATAATGAGAATCATTCTATTTCTAGTATAACAAATTGTAACTGATTAACTGGCTAGATCGATGAACACAAGTCAATATCACCATACATAATAGTATTATCCTGAAATATGTCACAAAGTTGTGTAACGATCGCTTTTTTATCAAACGAGAGTTATTGGGAAGTGTTTATTTACTTCTGCTGAATGAAGTGTAGGAAATTACTCAGTTCATAAGTAGTACCAGAAACGAAGGAAGATTTCCTTTAAATGTTGACTATTAAATAATAGTAGATGACTTTAGGTGACTACCCTGTAACCATTCGATAATGAAAACCGTTGACCGTATTCGGTCAAGACACAGGTATGAAATTAGGACAGCTTGGTGGTTAAAACTACAGACTGAAATAGCAAGGTCCCGAATAAGCTGTTTTGTATTATTATAAAAGTAGTAACTCCGAAGGTATGGTGACATTTTCCGACTTATATGGAACCTCATGATTATTATAGTACTAATGAAGGTAGTTGTCGGGCGAAATACTAAGCGATCGGAGGAGCGAAAGATAATCTAGCAAAATTTACCTAAAAGTTCTTGAATAAAAAAGCCATAGTTCGTAACAAAAACATTATAAGAAACACAGTGGCGTTAGATAGTTATGGAGAGTAATTTAATCTTAATACAGGAGCTAACTGAAGAGGTGGTCAGTAAATTTGCCACCATATATAAAAACAACTATGACCCCAGTTAAGGCTAGTGAAACACTATAGTAAAGATCATATAAAGTACAGCAACAATCCAATTCCCATTAGAAACCCAACTTAGTCAGGAATCTAACAACTTGTGATAGAGCGGCTGTGTTTCCATAGTTATCGAGGTCTAGTAAATACTAATTCGATGCATATTGATATACAGCACAGAAATAAGCGCTTGTTCCGATAAGCCCATGAATTTAATTAGCAAGAGGATTGAGAAGTAGGGTGTACTGGCTAAATCATCTTTCATTCAATTGCCTGTGTAACATACTACCTAGTTCATTTTCAGTTTTTTCATGGCATTATAAGTATTTAAAAATGAAAATATATTTCAAAGTCCTTGTGTTATAACAATATGATAAGAACAAATCAGCAATTAATGGACGAGAGGTTACATTATCTCTCTGAGATCTCCATCCTATGGTTTGGACTTATTTATCCAACAATAGTAGCATTGCCAATATAGGGGATTGTTGGATGTGTGATTTTACATCACGGATTGACTTCAGCTAGACAACCACTGATAACTAGTTGGCACTGGTCCTAGTATGGGACTCCTCAAATGGGCTTTCTGGTTTTCAGTAGTTATGTAACAGTCCGTGTTGTGAAACCACGTTCACTAACGTTGTCAATAGGATGTTGAGATCAACTGCATATTACTATTCCTTCACTCTCGAAAAATGCTTCCATTTGATTTGAAGTTGACTATACTAATGCTACTGAACATAACCTCGCCTTACCAATCTATCTACTGAATAAAATTTTGCACTGCGAAGTAGACTCTCGACATTAGTTAGGTCTTAGCAGATTTTTAGAGTATTTGATTAGCAAAACAAAGTGTATTCCGAAATGTAAGTACTAAAAATAGTCACGGTAAAAAAATTCCAGTCAGAAATAACGTTATGATTGGATCCTATATATATATATATATATATATATATATATCCTTATTTCACCAATGAAAATCCAAAGAGAAATGGCACTTGTGTTATTCCAACTACGTTCTGTATCACGTAAAATATTGTTTAACAAATTGGATTTGACCTCGTACTTTGTATCCGTCGTGAATAGAATAATAAAGCCCAATAAATTCGCTGTTCTGGACAGTAATGAATTTCGGGAGCAAGTCTGTTAGAATATTTATATCTCACATCTTACAGTGAAACAAGTTGACTGTTATTTAAGGTTTTGTATTTTTATTATATATTCATAAAATTGTGACGGCGAAGGTTTTGGTTTAGGTGATAATGATCGAACGACAATTGGTATTTCTGAAGAACCAGTAGCTACTTATTGCTTTTACTCAATAAACTTTGATATTCTGCCATAAATGCCTCATCAGATGATTCAGCTACCGGAATGGTACTGATTTCAAAAAAGTTCGGAGAATATTTAGGTCAATATTGAGAAATATCAGACTGTCAGGAAAAAATATAAAACCTTTCTCAAAACAGCTCGTCCCTAACAGTTTAATATCTCTCGACGTTAACATAAATACTTCCTAAATGCGTCTACACAATCGGCGGCTTTTACCTAATAGTAAGAATACAATAACATGACATCGTGAACGAATAGGTCTTTTGTTCAATGTAACGTGATAAAATTATGTGTAGAAGGATACTAGCCATTTATCAGGGAAGCGAAATGCCCCAGTTTTTTGTAAAATTAACATATTTTAATTTTTCAGAAAAGTATGTGATGGAGATATAGGACTGCGAAGCAGTGATAATTTGTAAAATTGTACGCTATATCCCATACTTCTCCAGGTGATTTCATTCATTCAGAATTCTCACTCAGAAACCGGTCCGAAACACCCAAAAAAACAATTTCATTTCCGGTTTCATTAGTCGAGAATTTAAACGTTTGGGTAAGTTGTACTAATTAAACAATTTTTCTACATATCAGTTTTAATTAGCAAACTCCACTGTTTTCAACTTACCAAGTCTACGGAAAGCTAATATAGTGTATAGTAATTGATCTCTCAAATTAAAAGTCGTCTAGTTTCCATAAATCATATTATGTGAATTCATTACTGAAATCAAAGAATCGTCGATAAATCAACTTGTTATTCAGTGTTGGGGAAAGTCTATATCGATTCCTTCATAAAATATCTGTGCTCTTATTGTATCGGATTTTTATTTGAAGATAATGAAATAATCATAGAAATCTTTAATCTTGTTAATTTAATTTCGTTGTATCTTCCAGACAACTCCATCCAGTTTCTGACTTATTTATTTCAGTTAATAGTTTACTGAATCGTTCTTTAATTCACCCCCCCCCCAAGTATTATGCGTCTCTTATCATTGTGATCGGTCCATTACAATATTATTGTTTAATGTGCACAATCTAAAATTGTTAACGAAACTTCTATAGAAGTTTTTACAATATCAGAAAGAACTTAACACCACGTGATAGAAGACAATGTTTGGAAAATTTGATCAAGTTGAACCATTTTGGTTTGGCGAATCATTAACTTGAAACTGAAAACGACATTATGCTTCCAATCAAACGTTATGAAATTCAACTAACCAATCATTCCGGTCAATATGAACTAACCAATCAAATTTCAACTGACAAAAGAATATTATTATATATTTTTTATATCTTGGTTATGTGATTAATTTGTGCAAACATGAGTGGGAAACTTCATGGTTGTGTTTGCCTAGTAACAGGAGCTACACGGGGCATTGGAAAAGGTATTGCGATGGAGTTGGGTCAAGCAGGAGCCATTGTGTACATTACTGGACGCACATTGAAATCTGACGGGAAAAATGTTGAGGGTTCTTTAGAAGAAACAGCAGAAACTATAAATAATTCTAACAGTGGAGGCGTAAGTTCTCAATTTGAATAAAAGGTCTGGACACAGAATTGGATGTTTTCGCCTAATTTCGTATACAATACTTTTTCATACTGTTTATGAAGTACCTTTTAAAAACGTAGGATACGTACTCTAAAAGCAAAAACCGTGAAATTTATTTGCGGATGAAATACGAACGTACTGGAAGAGTAAGGCTAACACTATGTATAAATCTAAAAATTTGAGGACGATGATGCTCATCATACCAAAAGTACTATCTGAAGTTGTTTCCTACAATAAAGACAAATTACTGAGCAATAACAATCTATTATTAAGTTTTATCTGTTGTTTTAACTAACCAAATATACGTTCTTTTTAAAACATATCAAGCCCTCACTGTCTCCAAGATCACGACACCTACAAATAAAACTATTCAGGTGTAATAGTGATCTAAGCATTTCTGTCTAATACAACAGTTTTCTGCCTAAATACTGAATTATAATTACGTTGACATCACAATTGTCTGATCATTTTTACCGACGAACTTTTAAATTAAACTGTTAGGTGATCACGAATGTTTGGTTCAAATGTATCTAAATCTACGTATCACTATTACCCGAAAATTTCGATTTCATAATGACTATATACGTCGTTTATATATTTGTAGAAATGCATACCAATAGCTGTTGATCATGCAGACGATGATCAAATCTCCAAATTATTTGATCGGATTGAACGTGAACAAAATGGACGTTTTGATATTTTAGTCAATAATGCTTTCAGTGCTGTTGGCTTTCTGCTGAACAATGTAGACAAGCCTTATTACGAGATTGAGAGTAAATCGCCAGGTGAAGCATGGGATATAATAAACAATGTTGGTTTAAGGAATAATTATATTTGCTCCGTTTTTGCCACAAAATTGATGATAAATTATCAGGAGAAGTTGAAAAGGGATGGTGTTAAAGATGATCATCTCAGGCCTGGACTAATAGTAAATATTTCGTCAATTGGTGCAAGGATTTACTTTTTCAATGCACCTTATGGAGCAGGTAAAGCAAACGATTTACTCGTTGTTCAAATAATTTCAATTTAACAATCAATCTGAATTAGGAATATTTGTAAACATTTTTGTGTGTACCAAAGTGAATATTAAAAATTGGGCTTAGAACTAATGGCCTCGATTAATCGACCTGTAAGGTGTATCTGGTACATAGGCTTTCGCTGAACATTCATCTTGAGTTGTTTTTCCTTATTCTCACATGTTGAAGAATAATCACAATTCATACCACTGTCTGAACAGCGTTCTAGTGTTCATTACTCTTAATGATACCACAAGTAAAATTCATCGAATCCTTTTTAATATAAGAATTTTGTACTTCGCCTAGCAGTAGTTCTCACGAATTAATTTCCCTTATAGAAAATGGTATTTGGGGTTGTAAACTGTGCTTAAACGTAATTTGATTCTGAAACAGTGCTATCATTTATATGTTTATATATATAATTGATATATATAATTTGATTCTGAAACAGTGCTATCATTTATCTAATCTAACATAAACCTAAAAATTATCCCTTCGTACTCTGAAAACAATGTATCCAGAACTCCTAGTTCTCGTTTCTGTTTGGTTTATTTATTTAACAATTAACTATCTGATTTATTCATATATAATAATAAGGGATTCATTCGTTGCTCTGCTGAAAGATACTTCTAATTACCAGTGTAGTAACGACTAAGAACGACGTGTAGAAATGATTTATTAGGTAAAAGACCTCTCCACAAATTTAAATCTTAAATTTATGCAACTAAAACTGGATGATCTATTTTTTTTATTTATGTACATTTGAATTATGTTCATGTTTCTGTGATTGAAAAAGATGAAAATTATTCAACTTGCGACTATCATGTAGATGGATTCGATGGTTTAAATAGCATGTTGATTATTTTCCGATGTTAAATTTCATTTGAGAAATGTAACGTTTATTTCCATACGAGCAAGCAATTTATAATAAAATATGGCTCGGAACTAATTATATGTTTAATGAATGACAAAAGAATGAAACTCACATTATCAGTTACAACCCCACAAATTAGGCTATTGATCTAACCACCGTGCTAATTTTTTCAATTAAGACCCAGATAAATAGAATATTTATTTCGATAAGAAAATTAATTATTTTGCCTAGAATAGTATCAGTGTAACTATCCAAGTTAATCGAAACCCACCACTGTGTTCCTCTTTCTCAGTGCCATCAATAAGTTGTTTACTGACTGGTTTATAGAGAAGTGTTTTCAACATGATCAATAGGCACTAAGTATATTACTTTTAGTAAATCACTGAAGTTCTCGTTTTATCTGGATATGAATAGGTCTTAAGGAGTAACCCATAAGAAGAAAGATGTGTCACACTATAAATCAAAACCTTATAAATCATGGTCTGTACGAGTTGACGGTAACTCCAAACCATAGTTTATTAATGGTAGACGATATACGTAACTGGACACTTATCCAAATAATCGGCACCATGTTTCATACCATATCTGAGACAACCTTACTACTTGTTTGGAGAACAACTCAAATATATTCTCTTAGTCTCATGGTCAATGGGAGTTTATATTATATTCTTATTTTACTTTTAATATGATAGGTAAAGCTGCATTGGACCGCATGACGTGCGACATGGCTTACGATTTAAAGCGGACGAATACTAATATATGCATCTTCAGTTTATGGCCAGGTCCAGTCCGTACGGAAACTGTAGTTGCAGAAGCTATTGGCGGAACCCTGAAACTTGGCGAAAAGATAGCTTTTAATTATGATACTGGTATGTGGATGGGAGACTAATTAATCTTATAATTGTTTATTTCCTATATGTACTTGGAACCGCAAGCATTTTCGTGTTGCTAAATCCATCTTGGCATTTTCTGGGCAGAATATGACGTCTCATTTCAAATATAGATAATTAACAATTTATGAAAAAGTCAGCCTTCCCTACTTGAATAATAGATAATCACTTAGATATTCGTTTTCGTGTGACTTTTTCGGTCTTATTTTATAAGACTGTAAGCTGAAATTCGTTGAATGGAACTTATTATACATGTAACTTACATGTATTTTGAGTATTATTCACAAATATCAACTATTTTTTAGGAGAAAAGAAACAACGGAGTGATCATTACAATAAACATTGAGTCATTCTGTAAAGTACTTATATAGTGCATAGTTAGAGGTTTTTGATAATCAGTACAGACTGTGATTAATGTCTTAACATTTTAACCATAGTTGTTATAATCTTAAACGGAAGGAATATCAACCAATGAAGTGAACTTTTAAAATCTGCTACTTCCTATTGATTCATGGAAGAGAAGTAATTTGATTTTTCAGTAAGTAATCAGAAATACACTAAGTCAGTTGATGAATTTGTCTATTGACTGTTCTTCAGCGTAACTAACAATCAAGTTTGAATTTCAAAGCAGTTTATCACCAATGTTGCGATCTTTCAAAGCTGTAGTTTTGTAAATTAAATTAACGTGTTAAACTATTATATAGTGTTTGGGTCTAAATTATAGACTGGTCAGATAATCCACTCAATGGTATATGTAAAATCCACTGTTTTTATTTAATGACAAAGCCATCCGTCCCACTGAATAAAAAAATATTTGTTTATTGGGTGTTTGCGTAGAAGAGAATGTAGTTGGGATCTGTGGAGTCGATTGTGTAGGATCGTATCAGATACTGTCAATGATATTGGCTGCTGTTTGTGATTTATCGGGATTTGATTTGAGATATTGATTGTCAGTAACTAGAATCCTACTCATTTATACTTTTCTCGTCGTCTTACGAATTTTAGTTTTTTTATTGTTGACTGTTTATTTCCAAACAACTTCAAATGGTAACAGTTGATGATGATATCTACTTCCGAAGTGATCGAATTTTCAGAAACCATTCCAACGGATTACTTTTCAGCACTGAAGTGATTATAAGCTTTTTGATCATTTAACGAAGTTTAATACTGCTTGTTGCTTTCTCATAATAGAAACCGGTAACTTGCAACATTCTATCCAGTATGATCCGTTAGCAATGAAAGACCGTTTAATCTTTAAATTTTACATTTGATATACCATTAAATTCTAATAGATCACGTTTAATACTAAATAGAAATGGTTACAAACATATGACATTTTCTTTTTTCTATATACCTACGCTAAAATAAAACTGATGTATCATACCTCATTACAAACTCACTGTTTATACCTCAAAACTGTTGGCAATGTAAGGTAATATTTAGATGTTAATGTGTAATTAAGCAGTTAGGTTATTTCAAAATGGCCACTAATCAAGTTTAGAAATCAATTTACTCAGTTGTCAAAAAGATCTGTTAGTCAAGTTCCTATCGATCCTGTAGCAACTAAACAATTAACAATCTAGTCCAATAACACTGTTTTGGTTGTGAATGCGAGGGCATGGAGACCAGATAAAGTTCATTCAAATCTTATCAGAATGATGTTTAATCATCTTCCTCATACCATTATGCTTATGTCATAAGTAGAAAAAAAACATTAAAATGAAAAAGTTTCGGGAGTTCTGTTCAAGTCTGTGTATGACTAGTACTTTATGGAATGGCTAACGCACTTGACCTGATTCTGTGTACTATCCGACAGTGGTTAAGTAGTTAAAGTACTCCAATTTCCATCAATAAATCTCAGATTCGAGTACAAATTTATTGACCTCGATTTGGGTAGCCACACACAGAGGCTCTTGGTCGAAGATCAAAATATGTACTTAGTAAATTCTTTGACGATTTCATATTTCCCGACCAAGCATTTGTTTGAAATATTTTCTTATGGTATCGGTTGTAACCATTGTGTATATTCATCCATTGAGACTACTATATCTTTCGAATTCATATTATTGTGACCTTTGTAAAGATAAGTGTCAAAGAGTACCTTTAGTTTAAACAATAAATTATTGAAAATGTCTAAATGTTAAGGTCGAAGATTATTTCGAGGACGTCTTTGAGTACGAAGTTTTGAACAGTCGAACCCGTTTTCCTGATATACCTAACATTTCGGAAAGAAATCAAACTTTTATGGGAAACGAACTTGTTTTGCTTAAACACTTACATGGTGGATTGTTTTTACATTTTTCATAGTAGTTTTCGAAATACAGATGAAGCTTCGCTTAATTTGTACATGACAAAGCATAATTTAGAAAAGACTCGGTTGTGCACTGACAAACGTCCCGATTCGTTAAACCCTATTGGTTACATTGTATTAACTCGTATGATTTTATTCTTATGGGATATCATCGTACAACTGTTATGGATTCGGCTGAGTTAGATACTCTGAGTTCATGTACTGTATTACTGTGTTTCTCATGATCGATACTACGTAAAATTCATTCGTTGCTAAAATGCTAATCAGAACCCTAGAAAAAGCATCCGTGTATTTACTCCTCTTATCTCTTCCTACCTTCAAAATTTCTTGTCAGTTTATAAACATGAATTGAAGTTGATAATTTTATTTATTAGTATAGGGCTTTGGAGATTATTGAGTTTTAATTGAGTTCATAAACCGATCAATGTTAGACCACCATTGAAAACCTGGAATCTTGGAGTTGTAGTGAGAAGCAGTGACCAGTAAATCTTATTTATATTCCGTTTCAAGTAAACTGATTAAATATTTAGTTCTTTCCAAATGGCACACTGATCAAGAATAATTTTTATATTTACCCGGTTTTCCCTATAACGTTTAGTTTTACTTTCTCTTGGGTGTCACACGAGATCTTTCCCGCTTGACAACGAACCGTCACAGGTTAAATCGTCTGCTGCAAAAAATATATCATTACAAACGCCGTATATATTGTTTGAATTTCCAACAATCGTAATTTATGGAATAATAGTTCTGTTGAAATAACCTGTCAATTATTAAACCTCATTCGATTACTTTCATTTCTATATTTTCCATCAACCGTCTATTAAATATTGTTCTTCTTCCTTTTTTCTAACACACAGCGGAATCACCTCAGTTGTCTGGCAAAGTAATTATTGCGATAGCAAATGAACAACGAGATAAGCTACTTTCAAGAAATGGTCAAGTCATTCTAACTTGTGATATAGCTGACGAATATAGTATTAAAGAAATAGATGGTAGAAAACCAATTAATCTACGTTCATTACAACTAGCTGTGAAAACTAATTTTCCTTTACTGGGTTCCTTTATCCCTGGTTTTATTCGTATCCCATTGAGTTTGGTAACATACTTTCTTCGTCGTCAATAAACGTTCGATAGGTTGAAAGTGGACAGATTAAAGTATACAATATACAGAAAACTTATTATTGCATATTTTCACTTCTACAGTGTGTAACAGTATTTTTTTCCTAAATTGTGTTTAATATCGCTACTTTTTTGTATGCTGTTTCACAATACATTTAAGGGTCAGAATAACTCGTTATTTTTACTGCTGTCAATTTTATTTCACAGTTTGAAATGTAAATGTTCTCACGGAGGTATGTAAATATTATTGATCTAAGTGTTTCGTCGGTGATAAACCCAGTCGTCGCTTTTGAAAAGACAACTTATATTTTACTTAATGAGTAGTTAAAGCGTAATGTATCACGGTTTCATAAAGTGCCCTATTAAAACTTGCACAGTGAATCAAAGAAACATCTTAAATTCATCTTATGTATTGAATTCGTCACTAATATTAATATATCCGTCCCAACAATTCCATAAACTCACCAAATATGACTGAATACATTAGAGCCCTACATGATGATCCAATAAATATTTGAGAATCGAAATCGCAAGGCTAGATCTGTTTCTAGCAGGAAACACAACCCAAGTGCCCAGGTCGTCGATAACCTTCCGGAATCCTACAGTATATTTGACGCGATTGTGGTTGCTACTCCAACCAAAGTTGATGAATGGGTACAGGTCGTAAACAAGAAACGAAATGACGATATAAAAGAATATGCAACCCCCTTAAAAAGTAGTCTTGAAATTAAAGACTGATCACTGTGACAGGTCAATTATTTTTCATAGAATAAAGGAGAGTGGGAGCTCTAAGCCTAAAACTTGTTTTAAGCATGACATTGGATTGATAAAACAGCTATTTAGTCTCTGGAGTCACCTTGCTAAAGGTGTATAAACTGGGTAGTCAAGCTAACTTAAAATCAAATCAAACCGGGTTGCTTAAAGTAGTATTTAAATCTCTTAATGAACGGGACTTAATTTTACAGAATGGACTAAAGGGTTTAGGAGTTTTTGTCCGTGAGGACTTACCGCTCGCAGACCGTGTAAAAAAACAAGAAGCTGAAAAAGAACTACAACTTAGGTTAGGCGCTGCAGAAAAAGACTTAAAAATTGTAAACTTTCGGATTGTGAGGCTTCGACAGAGAATGATGCCGAAGCCACTATGGGTGCAGCACGAAGCTATTTAAATAGGCTTTGGATCTGATACACTAATGCCCAAAGCTTAATCAATAAGCGATCGGAACTAGGTGTACAGATTGACTGTACCAAGCCAGAAACTTGGCTGACGCAGCCTATAGATAGTATGGAACTTGATTTTGAGGGTTTCACGTTGATTAGAGCCGACAAAATCCAGAAGCGTAAAGGAGGGAGAATAGCTCTATTGATTAAGGATACTATCCCATTTGCCATTATCAACAGTGTATCCAATAAGAGTGGAACGTGTTAATTAGTTAGTTGCCGTTTGAAATGCAAGGACAAGAGCTGCTGATTGGTTTGGTCTATTGCAGTCCAAGCTTTGAGGTAAATGTGGTCTTGCTAAACAGTCTCAATACTTGGTCACAAAGTGGTCCATGTCTAATTCTGGGAGACTTTAATGCACCTACGGTAGATTGGAAAAATCTGAGAACTGATTTGTCAGAAAGTTCCATCGAGCAGGAACTAGTTGATACAGTTATCACATGTACCCTAGTACAATATGTGAAAGAAGGGAGTAGGTACTACCCGAATTCTGAATCATGCATACTAGATCTCATATTGACCCATTATGAGGATGACGTCACGAACCTTGATTACATGCCACCCTTAGGTAAAAGTGATCATACAGTTTTAATCTTTGACTTCCATATAGTTATCAGAAACAGGCACGCATCAACCCAACCCAGACCTAACGTCTGGAAAGCTAATATACAAGATGTTGTACAATCAGCATCGTCAGTACATTGGACAATAGAGCCAGAGTCCCCAACTGAAACAGCTTGGGACGTATTTTGAAATTTATACTTAAAATCTACTGCACCCCATATTCCTTGGACTACACCAAGGGGTCCGAGAAACTCTCCACCATGGCTCAGTGGGAAGGTTCGCACCCTTCTCCGTAAGAGGAGAAGAATGTGGGATAGATTCGGGTTACTGGGGACTGATGAAACAAAATCTTAATATCGAGAAGCTCGGAATACCTGTGCCTCGACCCTCCGTAAGTCTAGAAAGTTGTACAAGTAGAAAATTGTTAAGGAATCTATAGAATGTCCTAAACGCCTGTATTCGTATATAAACAAAAAGATGAGGTAATATTCCAGCACTATGGAGAGACAGTAATGCTTCATCACTAGTGGAGGACGACTTTGGTAAAGCTCAAGTATTCTCAAACTATTTGAGCGATGCATATACCGTAGGAACACCCTTCCCGTCAGTCCATACAAATCCCCCCACACTTACTGGACAATGTGACCATTAAAGAACTCGATGTCTTTGGTCTGCTAAATAAGCTTGAATTAGGCAAATCTACGGAACCCGATGAACTGCATCCTAGGTTACTAAAGGAATCAGCTAACTTTGTTGCGAACCCTTTAAGTATATTCTTTAATCTATCCGTAACTCAGAGTCGATTGCCAAAAGACTGGAAGAACTCCATAGTAAGTCCTTTCTTCAAAACAGGTGTGAAACACGAACCTGAGAATTACCGACTCGTTAGCCTAACTAGTGTGGTTGTTAAAATTTTAGAAAAAATTACTTACATAGCTCAACGAAGCCCGGATACTCTCGGAAAAGCAGCATGGTTTTAGAACAGGTCATTCCTGTCTCACTAACTTATTAGTGGCTCGTGAAAGCTGGTGCACTCTTAAAAATCAAAAGTTACCTATAGTCGTGGCCTACATTGACTTTAGCAAAGCTTTTGACAAAGTTCCTCACAACCGGCTGTTATATAAGTCAAGAAATGTCGGAGTTGGAGGCAATCTATTGATGTGAATAGAAGACTTTCTAATTGGGCGATAACAAAGAGTACGAGTGAACTCCAAGTTGTCTAGCTGGGAAACTGTGCTTAGAGGAGTGACTCAGGGTACAGTTTTAGGACCAGTGTTATTCCTCTCACATGTAAATGACCTTTCTCGTCTCATGTCATCATCGGTCTTACTATATGCTGACGATGTCAAGATATGGAGGGCGATAAGAAGTAAGAGTGATAGCTTAGTGCTTCAAAATGACCTGGAGAAATTATCTGAATGGTCTCAAACCTGGCAGTTGCAATAAATATTTCCAAGTTTATTGTGATGCATATCGGTCATCAAGGTACAGATACATACACGATGAATAACACTGAGCTACCTGTTGTCCAGACACACAATCACTTGAAAGTCATCTTTAGCCAAGACTTAAAGACTACTGCACACTGCTGTGCAATGGTCGCCAAAGGTTTTAGAACCTTATGGTCAATACCTAGGGTCTTTAGTTGTGTCGACGCTAAAACGTTTTTGACTTTATATACAGTATTTGTGCGTCTTAAACTTGAGTACTGCACACAAATCCGTCGACTCTTTCGAAAGGAAGTTGGATCAGCTGAGAGACCATCATTGCCAGGACTAACACTGGCCATCAAGACTCCTGTTATTTCTAAACTGAAACTGAGGCATGTTTCAGTCTGCCACACAAAATGACTAAAATTTCTCAAATATGGATATTTCCAAACAATCGAAGTGTGAGATACACTAAATCACCCATTAATAGGAAAAAAGGTAAAGATGAAATCCTGATTTACTAATTTATTCTTAACGAAACATACACTTTCTCTTAATAACGGGAACGTTATTTGAATATATATTTGAAATTACAAACAGTTGGTTTGACAAATTCGTCTCCTTTTTCCAATGACAAATAGACTATTGTATCAACTTCCCCTTTACAATAGAGCGTAAGCACCTCGATGTATACACTTTATATTTCCTATATTGATTTTCGTCGTCTGACCTTTAACATATCCTTGTCGCTTGACCTCTTATCCTTTTCATTCTTGTTTGCTTCATAATACTTCATGTGGACATTTATGGCTGGTGTTGTAAATACATCACATGACCCAGACAATTCATATCTTATGGAAACTTACTAACACAACCTAATGTAATGACTAGAAATACGACAAATTCGTCAGTGTTGTGACGTGAGCTAAATGATAGTTAGTGCTATTGGTACGTCTGACTGAGGGATAACTGTTGTCTGCCACTCATTACAATGTGACGATACTATCTATCCAAGGAAGAAAACAGGACTGTAAGAGAAGGCTGATTTATTCACCAATCACTAATTAAACGGCATTCACAAAAACGATAATAATTGATATATCAGTTTAAATGTTCGGCCAAATAGAGACTGGTTCCCCATATCAGCAACTGAAGAACTCAAACTTTCTGGTGCCCTCTGAGAGGTTTTAAAGTTGTGTATTATATCCCCGGTAATGCCGCATATTTATAATGTAATCGAAAACTACTGCCTGCTTAAAGCACAAGTTATACTACTCTAACAAATGGTGGGACATATCTTTCCTCTATCAATTTAATAAAGACTTTTTAAGTTACTTGTTTTTAACATTTTCTATTTATATTTTACATCAGAGACTACCTCAAACTAGATAATCGTTGAAAACCGATTATTATTGGACAGATATTTGGTTCTAGTATAGGAATTCTCGGGAGTAAGCATCTAGTATGCCTCTGTGGACCGGAACCACGGTCTTGCTGAGTGTGTGCTACCTTTCAAAACAGTTGGTTACTGTCAGATGGTTCAGAATCTCTATAGTGAACAATCATCAACTACTCCTAATCGTGACACCTGCTTTACTCTGTTGATCTTGGTCTCACTATTACCTGGGAATTCTTCCCGAAGTTGATCGCCAATGTCCATATAATCATTGGTATTAGCATGGGTGCGCGTAGATTTCTCAAGCTGTAGTTTGTGTCACTAATTTGACAACTGATAGACCACGCGGATTGAAAGAACTTAATGGAAAATATTATAACCGAAATTCATATAAACCAACGAGGAGGAAAGTAGACTTCAATAGTTCATTGTCATTCAATCTCTTGGAAATTGTCTCTAGAAATTCTCACTGTGCATATTTGTCTGTATTTCATACAAGAGGCTATTTTGGATATGATACCTAAATTGATGTTCTGATTTCTACTCTTGATGATCTCACTCTAAGAAAAAAACATCGATATTGAAAGTATATAATGTCAGTGATATTTAAATATACTAGATATCTCACCAATTAAAGTCGTTCATAGATATTCGTCAATAAATCTTCCCGGTTGTATCAATATGAAAGTTTATCATAAAAAATGGAAATCATATAATAACTAAACATTAACCATTTGAAAGTGACGTACTTTTCCATACAATTTTTACATTGATCAACTAAGCAGAATTGCTCAACGTACAATATGAACAGGAATGCACACAAGTCCCATAGAACAGTTAGGAAGAATAGGTCAATAACTCACACTTTACTGACACGACGAAAAAATTGTTTAATCTCTTCAACAGTTTTTTTCTGAAAATTGGTTCCAAAATCAATCATCTTTGATCTTTGTCAAAATGAGTTAAACACTTCTTAGAATGTAACTCTAGTATAAATGTTAATAACAGGTTTAACTGTTAACCTTATTATCAAATTTTCGAAGACAAAGATCCTACTTACTTACTTACTTACGCCTGTTACTCCCAATGGAGCATAGGCCGCCAACCAGCTTTCTCCAACCCACTCTGTCCTGGGCCTTCTTTCCTAGTTCTATCCATTTTTTGTTCATTCTTCTCATGTCTGTCTCTATTTCTCGGCGTAATGTGTTCTTTGGTCTTCCTCTTCTCCTTTGACCTTCAGGATTCCAACCAACTCGCTAAAAAAGCCCTAACCAGAAAAAAAAAACAAAGATCCTACACTCTGTTTTAATTCACCATATGATACTTAAAGGACACAATTTTGATTAACATTTTTGAGACTTTCTAAAGAAATACGAAATATCTTTGAAAAGTTTCTTTTTTCGCGAAATTTAATTGTGTTATGAGTTGAGTAAATGTTAAGAATTTTATCTTAATGCTTTTCTGTACATAAAATAATATTCCTTTTTTTCTTAACTGTGGTCTATAGAAATATAATATGGGTGAATAGTGCCAAAGTATAACGTTTGAGACAATCATATAAAGGATTATCTAGTTTATGCTTGTATAATTAGTAGACGCTTGGACTTTTTTATATTTTCTTATTTCTAAGCTTTCCTTTGACCCGTGTTTCTTTGCCATGTCTTATTACTCTAGATTTACTATTAATTAATTATTCCTTTATTACTCTGGCCTTGTATCATTGATGAATAATTGATGTATACTTTGTAATTTTCAAACCACGTTTCTGTGTGTTCGGACATTTCAATTACGTCATTATATGAGTTTTGAGTCACAACTGAAGGTTGATCTGCGTTCTATCTTCATCTTCTGATCGATCACTGGGTAAGAAGTCTAACATAATTTATCAGGGTTTGAGTTATCCAGTTGTTGATATTCTTGACAGAATTTTAATCAGTCTTAGTGTATGTGCCTTCTGTGAGGATTACCTCGTTATAGCCGGTTTGTCACAAATTTTATTGAACAGTAGGATCCAGTAGAATTCAAAACACGCATTTCTTCCTGTTTAGGACTTGTCATTTGAATTAAGTCTTGAGCACTTGAAATAAAAGGTGCTGGATGAAGATCAATTCTAGAATGCTGGTACAACCATCTGATGAGTTCAAAATAGGATGAGATACGTCATGAATTCTACTGCTAGCCACAGTTCATTTATTCTATAATTCGAATTACTGTTCAACTTATTTTGAATATTTCCAACAACAGAGTTACAGCTTCATTTGCAGCATTCAGAACCTCTGTCATTTTAATTGACATTCAGACTGCTAACATTAAGTATGTATCTATCTAACTAGAAATACACATTTCTCAATAAACTATTTCCTTCAGTCATATTAATTCATAACAGACTTCAGAAAGCTGATGCTCGATAATTCAACAGACTGAATTATCATTAGTCTGTTTATCTAAATGCATGAGAATCATTATTATCATGAGTTTAACTATTAAATTAGAATCACTATTGTTACAAAGGTTTTAAAGAAACTTGATTTTTTACACCATTTAGAGACAGATGATAAGAATCTCAGTCTTGAACAGCACAGAGTAAATTGTCTCATAATTCATTATACGTACTTTATAGAGTTTGCTTTTTAAGATACATTTAACTCATTTGACAAAGAAGGATCAACCTATAATCCAAATTAGAAATTCTTTAAAGCAACAAGCTTTCTTTTCCATCGAAACATATTAGTTCAGTGAGTATCTAGAAGAACTATTATGGGAGAATTTCTAACATGACATAATTCAATCTAGTAAAGTACCACAAAAGCAGTCACCGTTAAACAGTATAAAACACTTTTGCAAGAAAACAAGTAGAGTAATGATTGTATCCATACCAGTAGATAAATAGTTAGTTCATTCGGACCATTTTTCATGATTTGGATCTATTAAAGTAACCTACTGTATCATTCAAGAGAATTCAGCGAAAATTTTCTTTTCTATGAAATCATTTACTTAGGCTGTACGTTCGTATTTATGGTTGTCTGATAACTGTATAAGTCTATAGAAAGATTGAAAAAAGATTCCATTATAAAGTTGTCCGACATTTCAAATATCAAAAGGAGATTGACTCATCATCAAGGGGTTGGAAAAGAATGGGATAATGAAAATAATTTTCAGGTCAGAGATATGAAATATGATTGCCCACTTGACGATTATGAAGAATAATGTAAAACGTAAAGGTCATAATAACAATTGAATAGTGGTCATGATAAGTTGTCAACGGATAATAGTAGCTGATTACGGTTCTAAAAATACAGAATAATAATTAAAATAAAACAAGACCCAAAACACACTGGAGAAGGGAGTTAGGGCCAAGGAAGGTGATATGAAGTAAGAAATAAAGAAGCCATGATAAACTATAACAAATTCCATTTTTGAATTCAACTATGATCCTGAATTTAGTATCATATTCGACTCCTCGTTTCATCGTTTTGAAGGCATGTTCCGTATCGAACGCTCAAACCTAGGTGATGCAGATAAGGTTCGCTTACTTCTGAGGGGACTTGGAACACGTGAATATAACAAATATGTGAATCTTATCACGAAATTCTCGAGATTTATCTCTTAATATCTTATCTTAATATTCTTACTACTATCAGTACACTTGTCTTCCCACTATCAACTTGTACTTTTACCTATTATGCTCGGTGACGTATTCTATTTCATTGTGGTTATGGACTCAAATAGACTTGATTGGTCTAACATTATCGTATAAATATTCATGTATATTAGAGTAAAGCCTGATGACGGTCTAATTGAAAACAACTGTTCGCTTACATGTGTTGTTCCAAAGTATTTTTGTCATTTAGACAAAATTCAAGGCCTGTCTTCCAGCGAAGACGACTAGTACCTTATATTGCTCTGTCAGTTGTCGACCAAGAACTTGACAGATTGGAAGCACTAGGTGTCAGTCAGCCATTAAACTATTCACTGTGGGCTGCTCCAATATTAGTTGTGAGAAGGGCAAATGTCTCTGTTTGTATATGTACTGACTTCTCCACTGGTCTGAATAATAGTCTAGAGGATCATACATATTCACTTCCGATACAGGCAGACTTATTTATCAAACTCAACGGAGGAAAGTATTTTGTGGAAATTAATCTTGCTGAATCATATCCACAAATAGTGGTTGGTCGAGCCTCCCAACCACTACTAAAGATTAACACCCACGGAGGCCTTTACTAATACAGAGGTTTAAGTTTTGGTATAAACCCAGCACCAGCTATTTTTCAACGAACTATGGACATTGTTGGGCAAATTTGCCAGGAGTCGTTGTCTATTTGGATGATGTCATTAATACAGGTATGAATTATGTGATTGACTCGATGCTGTTTTAAACAAAATATCTGAAAGAAGAAAAGAGTATGTTTTTCATGGGCTCGCTAAAATACTTTGGTTTATTTTCGATAAAAATGAACGACATTAAGATCTAGAAAATTTACGAGCTATCAAAAATATGCCTCTACCATCTAATATTGCCTTGTCAGTTATTACAGCAATTTTTCGCCACAACTGCATCGCCATCGAGCACCCATGAGCCATTTGTTACCTGACCATATAAAATGGAACTGCTCCCCTGAGTACCAGAACTCTTTTGGCAAGGTAAACTCATTATTAATGTCGGATCTACTACTTTCATATTTTGATCCCTCATTAGTTGTTGTTGCTGCAGGTGCTTCTGATTATGATATCAGTGCTGTTATATTTCATAAATTTCTGGATGGCAAAGAGAAAGCTATTTCTTATGCTTCCAAAACATTGTCTTTGGCGGGACGCAATTACAGTCAAATTGAAAAAAAGGATTAGCATTAATTTTCTCAGTTAAAATGTCTCACAAAGTACTGAATGATGGGAAATTTACCTTATTCACTGATAACAAACCCTTATGATCAATTTTTTGGTTTATGAAAGTTATTGTACTTTATACTGCGAATCACCTCCAAAGATGGGCTAGAATGCTATTGGTTTATGACTACATTATCAAGTACAAGTCTACCTGTGATTGTGGTCACACTGATGCACTATTGCATTTAATGAGTAATCACGAACTTCAAAATGGAGATACCGTCATTGCTTCTATATTGGTTGAAAAAGATGTAAACAGAATTTCGGTAAATGCAATTCAGATTCTTCCTTTGATGGTTACTCGAGCTGCTAATCACACTTGTCGTGACCCTGTTTTAAACCAACTAGCTACATTTATCCAACTTGGTTGGCCCCCACGTGTAGCATCATATGAACTAAAGCAGTATTATCACTAACCATCATAAATGACTGAATTATGTTTGTCGATCATGTGATAGTTCTAAATAACTTACGCTCAGTCTTCCTGCAACAACTGTACATAGCTCGTCAAGGCATTGAAAGAACGAAGGCTATCGCTCAAAGCTATGTATGTTGGCCTAACATTGACGAGCACATCGAAGATTAAGTGCGTGTATGCAAAAAATATACTACAGTTTCTAAATGTCTACGTAAAGAAAAATTCCATTCCTGGTCATCTCCAGAAGAACCTTGGTAGCGCGTACACATTGATTTTGCTGACTCATACCAAGGTACCTGTTTCCTCATTTGCATCGACGCTTATTTAAAATAGCCCGAGATTTCGCCCATGAACAAAGTCACTTCTCAAAACATTATTATGAAATTACTACAATTGTTTTGCTGTTTTGGAGTCCCAGATGTTTTTGTGTTGAATAATGGCACGCAGTTTACTTCTTCAGTCTTCCCACTGTTTTTTAGCAAGTTTGGAGTTGAATATGTCTGTTCAGCTCCACACCATCCACAATCGAATTTTCAGGCCACAATCTTTGTGGACACCTTCAAAAGAGTACTACTGAAGGCGAATGAGGAAGGGGATATATAGGAAATTCTTGATGGCTTTCTATTGGTCGACAGAAAAACTCCATATCCATCAACAGAAAATCAAGTGTCTCCATCAGAAATCATGTTATGAAGGAAAATTAAAACTGTCCTCAATGCTACTAAACAAAATAACAAGGTATTGGAAGAAGAAACCAAAAGATAGAGACTCAATTCAATCTCCATGAGGGGCTAAAACGTTGAATATTTCAAAAGAACGGGAAGTATACGTTCGCGATTTCCGATACTCACCTCCTCAGTGGACCCGTGAACTAATACTTGAGAGACGAAGGAGAACAATGTATGTGGTGGGAGTTGAAAATAAAAAGTGGATACGTCATGACGGCTCTATACTGGAATATCCTGGCACTTCACAGGAAACTGAGAAACTGGGCTCAGTGTGAAAACGTTTCTGAAACAGTTTCGATATGGGAAGTCCAGCGACCCAGAAACCCTAAGAACCAGGACAGAATCCCATGAGAATATCATTACGGAAACGCAAAAGATCAGACTTTCTCCTGACTGATCCGAAAAGGTGAACATACAACGTTTCCTGGGGGAGATTTTTAACTAGTTACTAGTCGTTTTTTATTTATTCCAGTCAATCAGTTTGGATACGTTTTGTAAGGATCACAACGCTAGTCACTTTCCCTTACATATGAACTCAGATAAATGGCAGTTATAAATTTCTTTCTAAAAGAGGAAGAAGATGTGAATAGAGGAATAAAGAGGCCATGATGAACAACAGAAGCTATTTTTGAGGATATTATTTCACTTAATTCAAAGTCTGTAAAATACCGACAATTAGTTTTGTTCCAAGACTATTTCATGAACCATAAGCTTTCATTTGATGTATGATTCACTGCCATACCGTTTTATAATTCAAAGCTGTTGTAATTTAAACGTAACTTTTTGTACTCCATTTTTCTGCTCTAACGGTTAGTTTGGACATAATTGTATTTTTCTAGATGTTTGTGCATTGTTTTTGTGTTAGACATCCGCTTTTTTCGTGTCTTTTCACATTAATCGAAATCAGAGATGAATCGAGTAGTGTTCCAGTTGACTGGTCCCCCTTTCTCGCTAGTCAACCAATCACGTAATAGAATAATTTTTGTTTTTGTCCCCAAGGTCGTCAGTCTCATTTCGAACTCGCGCATTACTAGCCTCAAAACTGAACCAGTTGGCCTATCGTGTCAATGATTTTACGTTGATCAAGACAAGCTCTCTTCTGTATATTATTGGGGATCAGAGGTTGGACTTGTCATTTTTGCATTCAGAGTTAGAGCTTAAATTGACGGATCGCTAATGCTCCAGAAATCCATCGGTTTTTTGACTCGATTTCCCTTTGACCCAATTCTTTTGACTGTGTAGATTACTTTAAAGGAAGACCCCTTTGGAGCAACATGCCCAGAATTGATCAGGTGCTAATGTATCAAGCTAATAATAGCTTTGCACTCCCCTTTTAAAAGCCACGCCGGGTAATGTTCTGAGACCTATTTGAAACGTGGTCACTTTATGGGGCCAATGTAACCTCCAACACAAGAGCAAGTAAATTTATGGATACTCATCGATGTGGCCCGAAGCGGAAGTTTATCCTTGACACATCCGTCAATGATAGGCCGGCTTGAGATGACAATACGAACCTTAGCTGAATAGGTTTTATTCTGGGATTTCGAAATCCGTTTATTCAAGATTTTGGCAGCCGTATCCCCTTTAAAATTGATATTCTTAAAAAGCATTTTGTTTTAAATTGCCGGTGCTTTCAGGATGTAGACTTGGTGTCAAGTTCTTATTTACGAATCTGGGTGGATAGCCGTTTCTGATGAGTATTAGTTGAAGATGAAGTAGTTTGCCGTCTATTGCGTCATGAGAACGTATTCTTCTAGTCCTCGAGGATAACTAGTGAATTAATTTTCTCTTTCTACTCAGTATGGTCCAGCTATAGAAAATCGTATACTGACAGTCTCAGGTCAGTTTCTATATACGGTTTTTGTAAAGAACCATCTGGCCTTCCTTTCAACAGGACATCAATGAAAATTTTCTCGTTCGCCTTCGCTTCAAATGTGATTTTTGTAACCTAAGGACAAAATATGGATTTTGACACACCAAGTACATTGATTAAAACGTTTATTTTTCCCAAAAGATTTCTATTAACACCCATTAACTCTTAACTAGTGAATGAATTGTAATGTAGTAACTTTTAACCGACTAAAGCGACTGAGGTCTCAAAAAAGTAATTAGTGAATATATAAAATTGTATATTGGATGTCACGAGAAATCAGTGATAAGGAAAAAAGTCTTATCATATTCCAGTTCATTTATGAGCAACAGGTCTGTGACAAAAAAAATAAAATATACTTGTAAATTATCTAAGTATACAATTATGTGGTGCTATTTATGCTCGTTGAGATCAGGTACTATTTCACCAATATGTAGCTCATTATTGAATAAAAAGACACTTTCGCTTAATACAAAGAACGCTTTCGAATTGGTTGATTTACTCTTACCCTTTCAAAATGAAAGAGTAAATCGTTAGAAAAAGAAAAGAAACAATGGTTTTCTTACATACAGAAAATCTTATATGATAATAAGTGACAGAGGTGCGGTAAATCTCTCACTAGCTCTAAGATTTTATCTAGTTTTCAAGCATAAATTATTGGCTAGCTAAAAACAGAAGGCACAACGAAATCTTGTAGGTGATTGTTAAGATTCATTGTCAAGAGAATTTCAGGACTATTACGACTGAAGTTTTGAATGCAAAGCCATAGTACAACTTAGAATTAAGTAGCTTAGTGAAAAGGACAACTTTGCATCTGAAGAACATTTTGTTTTAAAACTGATCCGCTTTGACATGTGATTATGTATAATGAAATCAATATAACAGGAATTATTTAATTTCCTAAAACTATAAAATGTACTTATAAATAAATCACGATGTTAATTAAAAGAACTTTGTATCTAAAGTACATTTTGTATTTTAATTAACATCACATTTTTCGAATTGATCTAAACAGAGTTACCTTGGAATAAAAAAATGGTCATGTGCTAATGAACATATGAATTAAATAATTAATAACCAATAAAATTTATGTTATCTAATACCTTTCATAATTACATTTCAATAAATAAAACAGATCAACAATTAAATTCACTTAGTATTGTTTGTTTGAATCTTCCTATCGATTTGTTAGGACTTCAACTGGTCAGTCTCTAATTGGCATATGTGCATACTGTGCGTATTGCCTCGATATAGCCTAAATTCACAAGCGTGGTAAGCAAAGATGGATAGTGGCTAGCAGTGGAATCCAGGACGCGCGTTTCGTCCTATTTGCAGTCCTAAACATCAATGGGAAGATTCAAAGAAGTAATATTAAGTGAATTTAAACTTCACCACATTGCACAAGCAAGTGGCTATCAGGACTCAGTAGCTAAATGGATTACGCGATGGTGTTTGAAGTGAAAAGTTCTGGGTTCAAGTCCCAGAGTGAACATCAACTCTGAGATACAGGTACATCCAGCTGATGAGTCCCAAATAGGACGAAACGCGCGTTCTGGATTCCACTGCTAGCCACTATCCATCTTTGCTTACAGATCAACAATTAGTTATAATAGTTCTGTTATGAAATGATTACTGAAACGAAATCCTGTAACCTATTTCGAGACATAAGTGATAAAACTTGATTGATCACGCTTTGATGCATTCGGCCGACATCAATCACATTTACATTTCTACTTTACTAAGAGAATAAACGTTTCCAGTTCTTAATAATAAGCTTGTAGACATTTTCTGATAGTTTTAGTATTCATGTTCTCATGACTATTTAACGTAGATCAACTAGCTACATCACATCAGCAACCGTCCAGCAATTTACGAGTACCGTAGTTTATGCTCTGACTAGTGTACATCGGTTGATCAACCTAATCTGATCAAACAAGACGATAAATTGCGAATAAAGCTCTACTATCAAATTTATAGGCTTTTAAAATTATTTGCTTTTTCTTCAGGACAATGTAAATGTCTATTAATAAGAAATTCTTATTGGATGTTTGAAAGACAGTAGTTTATAATTAAATCACCATATACCACTAAATTTGTTCATCGTTTACGTTGATCTACTCGAATAATCGTAGAGCCAAATGCGGGCATAGCAACTCTATTATGTTTACCATTCGTTGCTTTAAACAAATAATTATCAGAAACATTAATTGGCTTTTTTCTCTAACAAGAGAACAAGTAAACTGTATAGTCAGGTTTTTAATATTTTTAAAAGGAATATAATAGAATCAAACAATAGAAATTATTTTTAATTCAATGAATAACCAATGACTGATCAGTATACAGGGAAAAACGAAAAGAATGTAAGTTAATCCCCAAATTTTATTCAATTATCTACTATACTCTTAAGTCAACTAATGTCCTACTGAAGTTGGAAATCTGTTGAATATTTTCTTAAAGATTTATTTAGCTGATTTATCTAATTTATCAACAATGAGTTTTAATTGTTCAACCATAGATAACTGACGTTTAGTTCGATAGTGTATTGAGAGGATTGAAAAAAATAACTTTTTCTATTTGGAAAATGTAAAACAACATGACATTTCTTTACCATTAGGAATCTTTTAGAACTCATCATGGAATAGTCGTTCTATGATTGATCACATACGAAATCCTCACAGCAGTAGTTTATGAAAGTAATTTTCAAATTTAACTATTTTGGTAATACTCTGGATGCGAAAAATAGTGTGATAAGAAAATTCTTTATTAGAAATCTTTTTTTCTGAATGCCAATTCAAAATAAGATTACTCCAATAATACACATGTAAGATTTTCAATTTACCCACTGACTTATTTGCAAGAAATGAAGACGCAAATATCATCTGATTTATAACTCGTCAATCAGATGTAAGTGTACCGCTTTAAGATTAAAAGCTAACAATTAATATCTCAGTCACCACGAAGCTATCCAATGATCTATTGAGTTGAAAATAAAACCGCAGGTGCTGATTATTATCAAATATCTTCTTATATAGCTTCAGCAATCTATAATGTAATTCGAAATTGAAGTTTCAAGAACATTTTCTCAGAAAGTTAAATCAAACCCTGACCAATAGCATGCGCCTGTCAGCTTTTCTCACTTATCATTTGGTCTTTGTCTGATTAAACTAGCATATTACCTTTCCTTCCTGAAAAAATATATCCGGCCATTTGCATTCAGCATTAGGGACTGAGTTGAAGGGACATCAATAATGAATAAGTTATTCTTGCCTATCAAATGATGATCATGACATAGTTAACAAACGAGTGTTACAGTTTTCAAGTGTTTTACTTATTTCTTTCTAACGAGTACCATTGGATTATATTCTTAATATTTCTTTTAAGAGTTGATTTGATAATATCGTTCCTCATCATTGTCAAGGTTATGAGTTCGCTTAGAATTTGAAATGTATAACATAGAGTTGAAGTTTTCAAACAGTCTTAAGCAATTCTATCCAATTTTAACGTTAACGCTACAATGTAAAATTTGATGAATTATTTTTATCTTCCTTTCCAAAGTACATTTTTCCATACATTTTACGTTCAACTTCTCTAATTTAAACTCCATTTATTTTAGTCAGACGTCATAGACGCAAGCTATTTTTCACCAGGACAGAGACCTCACTCAGTTGAAATAATGGGGACTTTAGATTTAGATGAATCGTTCATTGATCCTTTTCTGGAACTAGCTCCGTTTTCTGCACGCTCTGAAAAAACTTATGATGAAGGACGTCCAAAAGTAGAACAGAGACAGATAATTGGGAATTTACCGATACCTATAGACAATTTAAAAGCTCATCTACCATTTTTAGCCACTCATTTACAAGAGGCTTTAGCTGAATCAGGAAATCCGAATCAAGTAAGTCATTAGATTAAAATACAAACATAGCCCTCTGATTAACAAACTTTCTCGTGAAATTTCGTACACGTTAGATGTTTCCGTCATTAAAACTAATGGTTTGGAAAATATACTTTTACAAACTTTGTACACTTAACTGTTAAATCATCATAAATCATATATCTGATAACTTACCGTAATAGTGAATAATTCAAGAGACCTGTTTATTAATTACGCTTCTTCAGAATAGCCCTCTCCATTGAGCTCAGCTGTAAATAAACTTGTAGTTACATATGTCCTAATAACACTAAAATATTCACTGTTTATTCGGACAACTAGCGTTATTTGGAGTAGAATTACTTATCGAACTTCTTTAAAAATTGGGATAACAATTGACGTTAAGAAATGAATACTTTCAATTCAAGTGGCATGTTTGTAGAATGATCAATAATAATAATAAATCTCAGCTCGGATCATGGAAACCTAGGTTAGTAAGCGGAAGATTTTTGTCACAAATTAAACGAGATTTTCAGCTTACATGCCCCACATAAATCTAATATAAAGTACAGAAATTCATTAGTTGATATAAATTTGCCAAGCAAATAAATAAGTTGTGAATAGAAAACTATTTCATTATTCTTCAAGCACTCACAATCATAAACCTTAGCTTAAATAAGTAGAATAGCATAATAATTTCTAATTTGCTTTCCCAATGCAACGCTAAATAACCTAATCTACTTTTCTGTATCTGCAAAAAGAGAAGTCATTGTTATACACGTCTGAAGCAAATGAGACTTCATTCACAGACATAACGATTAAATAGCTCGATAATAGTCAAAAGTTTATGATGAATTTAACATGAAACATTAAACGACGGATAAACTCTTTAGTGTTGTAGTGACAGAATAAACATAATGTTGTACATCCATACTATTATAAAGTTTACAGAAAATAAGATTTCCCTGAGAAAATAGTGATGGAAGTAAACAAAATTTAGTCAAAAAGTTATTCGACGAAAATATCTAATTATAACATTTTATTACTCCATGATCTCAAAGATCATTGACAGTTCTGGTTAACAGTAGGTATTGGCTTCTATATATAAAGTAGAACTGCGTGATCTGTACGATTTATATCGTTTTCAGAAAAAAATTTCTATAGATACCATTCATAATCACAAAAGTCCGATCGTCCGAACTGAAGTAATCCTAATGCTTTTTCCGCCATTCTGGTCTGACATTCTCCAGGTAAATAGTGAGAACCATCAAAATAACAAATAAATCAAAAAACAAACCAATTTAGCAAGCCAAAATAATTGTGTCATGTTAAGAATTTCTTGTTAAATATGAATACAAGTCATTTATTGTGAACTACAATCACGTTCCAGGATATGATTTGATGTGGTATGTGTGTTATTCGTCAGTGAACATGTGAAGTCGGTATTTGTTTTGAAGCACCAGATCGAGTTTCATGAACCAAGGCGATTGACACAATGACTAACTTGACTGTGCTAATTTACTTTGGCCTCCTATGTCTAATGATGAGAAATAAAATCAATCCAAATTTATGTCTGGTTGTCTTTACTAATCGTTTCTCTAAGGTTGTGTTAGACTAAATGATGGAATTTTATTTCCATCTCTGAGATTTTGGTCAATATGATTTAAGTCTACTTAAATCTTTATCCTCAGCTCTCTGTATTCTCATCAGTTTTCAATCAAATCTAAATGGAATTTTAATAAAAGTTATGTGATTTTTTTAACAGACTCTTTAGACATGTCTGCTTAAGTAGTTCTAAATTTATTTAGCTATTTCAAGTGTGTGAACTCTATAATAATTACACATGTTGTAATTACAAGTCCCATATTAAATTACGTTAGTGATCCAATCATTTTTATGATAATCTAAATTGCTATATTCAATCTTTCTATTAAGTATGAACAAGGGTAACAAAAAGCAGTGACCAGAATAGCACTCTTGATAGGTCACAATGCAACTAAACAATTACATAAATACACCGTGATTTCACAAAGGTACTCTATTCCGTTTGTCGGTTCACCTTTGTTAATTATCCTTAACAGTACAATTGATAAATAATGTCCGATACTAAACTTTAGAAAACTATGATTAAAACTTTCTTGAATAACAAAGTACACGAAACTACAGTTATAGGTTTTCTTTTTAAATGCATTCAAATATAATGGGGTGGATCACATCCATTTCCTAAGAATTCACCTCTGTTGTTGTGTTGGCAGATAGAAGTAATCAATCAATCATTGACAAATAAGTACTTCACACAATTAAGAATCGGTCTTTATTTCCATATCGTGTGTTCAGAAATTGGAAGAGTAGACCAACTAAACAGAACCAAAGAATATTTAATATCATTTACATCTCCCATTACGGCAGTAGGAGGATTATAAATGAATTATCGTTCAAAAAGTTCGGAAAAAGATGGATTTTGTCAGATTCTTCACTGAATAATAGCACGTTATCTGTGTACACTAAATCGAAATTCGGCTTCCAAATAGAAGATTAATCATTCAACCAATCATATTCAACTTGGAACCTGAGGTACATGTAAATCTGTTCAAGTCATCACATCAATTTAGCACAGCAAGATGAAATTATCATGTTGAACCACAAAGTAACAGAGGTTGTAACGTGTCAGTAATAGTAGAAACGGTTGGGTACGCAAATGTATGAGAATGTTTTAGGATACATAATCTAGAGTAAGACACTCTCACCACTTTGATCAATTCTGAGCCGTGTTACTCAATATCCCCAACTATTCATTACTAGAACTGCTTAGACTCCGACCTTCAGCCTATCTCTACACCAGACGACATCACCTGTCGAGGTGGACGGTGGATTGACAGAAGTAATACGTTTCTTAACAATTTCAATCGACTGAGACGGTAGGTATGTCTGCGTGTCCAGAACCCGAATAAGGGTCTCAAACCTACCTGGTTTCTCGAGTTTACATTTATAGACCCCTAGTTTAATGTTAAACTAATGTTTTGTACATTATATTAGTCAGACTTATTCCGCACTAGTTATCTCCTGTCCTTTCTTATAATCTGAGATGATCAGAGATTGATGTCAGTCAGATGAGCTTACACCCAGTTCACAGGTTCTAGCTAATAACTCAGTCAATACAACTGCCAAAACTGAACCACTATTCCTGAAGATCTTCGAGGTTAATTTATTAGGCTAAGGAAATCCCATATCTTGAAACATGCCTATGAAAAAGTTAATTAAGAATGGTTGACGTTGAAAGGTTTCACAAATACCACATTACGGCAAATTCAAGTCCAACCGGAAATATTCGAACAAAAATCCTTTACCAAGCTGATAAACGTATTTGAATTACCTTTCGATAATAAATAAAACTGTTGGTTTCCAGACTTAGGCCAATATGTACCAACACAATACGGCATTGATAGTTATGACCATTTTCCAGAGGTTGATCGATGCATCCTTCAGCCTCTAAATAGGCCAAGTCATGACTATTATGTATCAGTATTTTACACAACGTCTCTTTAAATATAATGAATTACTTAATGGGGGTTATAAGCGCTAATCTCACTAAACACGATTTTCTAATTAGAACTTTTAATGTGTTTTAATTACGCTGAAACAAGTGTGATGAAGGTAAATCAAAACAGTAATTCATATTCACCAGAAAAATAACAAAAACCCCAAAGTAGAGAAATTAATTATTATGAAGGCTAGTGTTATTTCCTGACATATGCAGATGAAATAAATATACAGAAAATAATATTTAAAATTGTCACCAATAGACTTCATCAAAGTAAGAATAACCTGAATCGATCAGCATGTTTGAGATAACTGTTGGCTCTTCATACATAGATGGAATTAGAGCTGAGTAATATGGTACTGGAGTTGTTAGACACCACAAGTTTGTTGTTAAAAAAGAAGTGTTTGGTTGACGCTGAATATCTGTATGTTTATCAGTACGATTCAATTTTGATGATTTTTTTGAGAGTTTTGTTCTTTTACAATCCATGTGTCTAGGTCGCTTTTTAATGGCTTTTTCTTCAAAGCGATTATTCAAAAGACGTATTATATACTCTAAACAACGAATGTTCCTACATATCTCTGATAAATTAGTTGAACTCGACGTCTGTGACTCGTAGTTTGATGATGACGAGTTCATTTGAGAAACTGCAGCATATTTTTTGAACTTTTTCATATTATCCACACGTTCATGATATTCATTTTCTTTTACTGGTTCATCAGCCTTCCTATAATTTTCATTACTCAAAACATCTTCACTATGGTCTTTAGGAAATGTAGAAGAACATAAACAGTTACATTTTAAGTTATCACTGTATTCCTGCTTTTTATCATTTCTTCGCCTGTTTTTACAAAGTGCATTTGAATCGAGAACGGTTTTTAAAGCCTCTAGACATTCAGAAGTTTTATTCGTCTTTTTACAATCTTGTTTAATATCCTTCGTTTCTCCCACATCCATAAGCAAATATTTTGCCAAGCGTAATAGCATTAAATTAAATTCAGTATCATCTACTTCACTGAGAGCTTCACTTTTAAGTAATTCATGATGAAGATACTGTTTAAGATTCTGTTGATCCAAAGAGTTGTTATCTATAACCTTTATAAGCCCTGGTTGTCTTGACTGAGAAAGAGGTTGTTCAGTTTCACTATCATAAGAAACTGTCCTGATGAAATCAGTAGAACTTTTTGGCGCCTTCCGAATATGGGATGGTGTTTCCAAATCTAATTTGGGTTGTAATTGGTTTAGTTCTAAAAATCTATCTGCTGATGTCGTTGAAATATCTTTTAAATGGTTTGCCGGAGAGGTAGAACGTCTTGTGATGGGTGCAGGCGTCTGTGTATTTTCAATTTGTATACCTGGTCCAGCGCTTAATACTGAAGTAGTGGGAAACTTGAGTTTAGGTTTTGTCTTTTTAGACTTTGCTACGAAGGATAAGGGACTCTTACTACTTGTATCATTTCTTGTAGAATAATGGAATTCAAGATTTTCATCACACTTAAATTGTTTCGGTTTTACTGTAGACAATTTTAATGAAGTGTTCTCGGTATTTTCAGCTTTAGGTTGACTGTTTTCAAATTTGTTTTGCCTCTCAGTTGATTTTAGTTTCATTTGTATCGAATTCTCAGCACTACCTTTCGAAGGAGATATTGTTTCTTCCTTATCTGTTTTTTTCAAAGCTCTTCCACTTTGTTTAGAGGCACGCTTTACTGCTTTTTTGGAGGCTTGTTTTTTCGCTTTTTTAGCAGCTTGTGTTGCTGCTTCCTTTGCAATCTCTTTAGCAGCTTGCTTACTCACCTGACGAGCAGCTGCACGTCCTCCAATTCGAAGACCACTCATACCCATTTTGGTAGCTAAATTAGCCATTGCTCACAACATTCTTGATACGTGTTTAACGTATTTGCAATGAATGATTGATTTGAAATATGGCCTTATTAGATTAAAAGTAATCAAACTTTTCAATAATCATATAAGCATCATGTGATTCATCGATCTGTTCGAATTATTTCATGTCTTTAGTTTTATACAGGATAAATTAAGTTCGGTTTTCCGACCAGATCTTTAAACAAATAATATTAATTGTAAGTGAGCTCATATTTCTGAAAAGAATAACATTTAATGAAAATTTATTATTTGCATTTTGATGCTGGATTGACTTCTTGATATTTTTCCTGAAAAGTAAATCTCAGCGTCCAATATTCAGTTGTAACGTGTGAATGCAAAGTAATGATCGAATAAATATGATCGTCACCGTGAATGAAGTAATGAGATGGCGGAGTAAAATTATTTCCAACAGGTTTTGCATATAAACTGGGAAATGTTTTTGTATTTTTATCCAGTTTCGCTCCAGTTGCAAATTAACTGGATTGTAGTGTAAGAGGGTAGTAACATTTTCATCAATGAGTTCAAGCTATTCAACCTGATGTACAAATATTTATCATTGAAACGGTATTTCATGTGATCCTAGAAACTTATTTGTAGAAGAACATCTAACTAGTAATATGAAATCGTCTAGTAATGAATCAAAGGATATAGGATAAAAAAGAATAGGTTATGGTGTTTTGGTGAAATTATTTGTAATATGTTTTATCAGTTAAATCATTCAAACGGGTATTCTATAGCGTCAGAATTTCGAATTTTTCGACTCCTTTGAATTTTACTGATTTGATTGCTAACGTACTAAATTTCTTACGAAAACTATTTAACCACTGATGTTGCACTTATCCTGGTGGCTGATATCTAAAAAAATTTACCAAGTTGAATGGAAAATTTATGTGCAATAGTACTGAACTAATACTGTAATACTGTTAATAACTAAACAACGTGGTTGTGCGATAGGATTTTTGCCTGACAAACGTAGTAATGATAGTTTAAGTACTTACAAATTTTTCATTTGATGGTGTATAATATTTAAAAAACGTTTATGGCTCCATGAAAGAACTGAGATCTATTATTAAATAAATATTCTATCAAAAAGTCATTCACCCCAGATTGTGCATCATTCATAAAAGATAATCGGTTATATTATCTGATTTGTTTAAAGTTCAGTTTTCTTGTGAATAAGTCTGTCGCAAATCAGTAAAGAAAACCCACGGGTTTTTTTAGAAAATAGTTTGCGTTTTTCTTTGAAGAATCTTAGAACAAAAGTAACTAAATTTTCATATGACATATAAGTCTATAAATTGTGATAGAATTCCTTTCTACTTTAAGAATATTAAGTTTGGATTTTCGCTCACGTGTTTACTCATTCCGTAGATTACATTTGTAGGAACCCCTTACTCGTTGCAATTCTCTCAATGGATCCTGTGCTAAAAATGCATCGTAGAGCTATACAACCCATGGACTGAATTGGAAAGGGTGAATAGTTGAACTGTGAATCAACGGTATAAATGTTTCTTGTTCATGATGATATTTGGAGGAATTGAGTTCAATACTGTGTAAAGTTATAGATGTGCACAACTGAAGCGGCATACTCTGGGAAGTAATGGCTGTTCAATGTATGATAGTTTTAATGATTTTCCAGCTAATATCAGTCGATGACAAAGAAATCTCCCACAATAAGTTCAAATCATATTCGGTGGTCTATTACTTGAGTGTTGGTACCATAGTGCTTAAAAGGAAAATGTTATTTACTGTTTGTTTGGTAAAAGGACTTTCTGGCTGGTTCTAGATGATTCATTTTCGTAAACTGAATATTCAAATCAGATGGTAATTGTACAAGAAATGAGCATTAAGGAGAAACAATTCAGACAAGTAATTAATAGTTAAAACATCAGGGATTTTAATGTCTTTCAGAATAAATAAACATGCAAGCAGTTTTAAAATTTATGTTTGAAACACTTGGGAGAAATTTCACTCAATGTACGTTGAAAATACCCTAAATACGTTTAACAATCAGACGATATTCGTTTTAGATTTAACCTCAATATGTTTCTCGTTCACTATTTACCTTAACAAGTAACGGTGTGTGCTTTATAAATATACAGAATCCTATCAAGAAACACAGACGAATGATTTATATACGGATTATAATGGTCTGTGAAAAATGATGTACCAACCATATGTATTGCTTAATTATTCAACTCTATTACCTCATTAAATCTGAGTTGGTTTATGTGCATAAAAATGTATCTGTCTTCAAATAAACCACAATAATTTACTAATATCCTTACGTGTAACAAGTTTTCAGGACATTAAAATTCTTAAGCCCCATGCTAAACTGCGGAAATCATCAAATAAATTAAACTGCTTGTGCATAAAATTTATCGATACTGTTTATCTCATTTAATTTTACTTCAAGTGTTGTAGTGCCGGACAGCATCCTGGACCAATCAATACAAATTTACCAACAGAATTCCATGGATCTGTTCACTGTGAACATCGCTCACTGTCGACTCCAACACCACATGTTCCTTCAGTACCAATTCAATGTATTCGACAAGAACGACGTCAACAGCAACAACAAAAAACCTGCACAGTAAATGATTTTCCCCCTTCATGTGAAGTAAGTTTGTGATAATGAAAATTGATCCTAACTTTTAGTCCTAAATAGGATGATCGTTTATTACATATTAAAATGTTCAACTTTTGTTTTTACATCAAATAAAACATTTGGAAAAGGTCCGAGTATGGGAAGAATAACGTCAAACCAATCGGTGGTTGTTCGCTAGTTCTAAGACAGGTTATGAGTCAAACGTAACCATAGGTTTCTGCTTAAATGTAACATCCTATATACCGAAAATGAAATGCTTATTGTTATGGTGAAGAAAACTGTTACTACTAACATGGCTGGCATATTTAAAAATGTAGCTTCATAAATGACTAGACTGTTGCTGTTTTGAAACTCATTTTGGTTTATAAGTAGTACATTAGTTCGAAACCCTGCTAAGCACTCGTAATCTTTTGATTAAAAAGCGAAATATTAACTCGGCAGGTTCTTCAACAAGATGGGAATTTTATTCTTTGTGACGATTTCGTGTGAAATATGATAGTTATTGTACTAAGTCTTGTGATTACACGGTGGATTTATTTTACCCTCTAAAAATAAATTGCTAAAACATTTCATACCACAGTAAAGTTAGTCAGTAAATAGTTAAAATCTTTTATCAAAGGACGCTGAAATTTCTGTTCATTAGTAAAATGCTTTCGTACACACTTCAATACGTAGAGGTGACTTTGAGCATATATTGAATGTTTAGAGTAGTTTGTAATAAAATAAGATAAAACAGTCATTTACCACTTACTGGTTTTCATCAATTCATGATGATACAGGTATTCGAAGATAATATATTTGTATTTGATAATCACACAAAAATATTTTATTTATTCACCCTCTTCTAGTTAATGCTTAGATTTAAAAATTAACCAAAACAGTTGAACAAATGATATGAGTATGATTATTGAGCAACTCAGAAAGATGTACTGCTGGAAGAGAAACATTTTGTGATAAAATGACTTCTCACAACTAGCTAGTGCTTGTTCGTAGCTTTCTAATAGATAGTATGCAGTCCTTAATGCGTATATCATGATCCTCTGCTTTGACAAATCAACCATTTGTAAAGAATATGTTGATTCGTACGATATATTGAGTTTTTCAGTTCAACACCTCAGTCGTTTTTATCAGAAACGTTAAGCAGAACGAAACACTCAAAGAAAGTTCTTTCCCAAAATCCTCATAATAAATGAAAACAACATTGAACTATTCTGTTTATTGTAGAAATATTTTATTCTGCATTTGAGATTATAAGTAGATAGCTTTAACTGTGTCAGGTTGAAGACGGTCTCATGTTTAAGAAAGTGTTTTTACCACCGCATATATATACGATTGAAATGTAGCTTCACTTTTCGTTGACCGACACAATAAGGTTGAGAGGGGGTCAGAGAGTTTCACTAAAGCGGATCCATACACAAGCGGTGGTCTTCTATAGAAGTGATAATGGAAAATATATTTGTTGGTATAATTTCTTAGATAATTAATTAAAACTTATAACTCAATAATAATTTGTATGATGAGAATATACTTTTCCCATCCTTGACTAAACAGAACTCAATAACGAAGTTCCACTTCTACTTCTCTATTAACTAAAGTATAGACTGAAAGTTACAATCCTTTTACATGATACTAATGATATTAGTGATTTATGGCTCATACAATTATACTAGTAAACTAAAGAGACCATTATACTCAACAAATCTCGACTAATGTATAACCTAGGCATTTACAACAACAAAAATTAATGATGTATTCATCGCGGCAGAAGCTTCACCCTTTATGAAAAAATAAATATCAAGCTGGTATATACATGATGAAATATTGATTCTATAGGAATACAATTTACTTCAAGTTTCTTTGAAATACATAGTTTCTTTCGAGCATTATTGTTGATCCTGAGCTTAATTCAAACAAATTTTGCTTCTTTATCTCCATTTATTTCAAATATTCCTTGGCCTTTTCTTCTTTTTATCAGTTTAGTTTTACTTCTCGATTTGACTTCATGTATAATTATGTAAATGTAAATTTGTCTAGCTCTGTCATAACACCCATGAATTACAACATCATATTTGTCAGGAGAATATTGAGTATTTACAGAACCAATTATTAGATATGAAACATCAACTACAATACTGTCAAGAGAGAGAGAAAACTAAAGAACAATTGCTGGAAGAAAGTTACAACACAACGAGACAATTACAAGAAAGCGTTACAAACTTGTTCCAGCAGGTGAGGGATCTACATTTGTTTTATGTTGCTCCATTTAATATTTTCCTACCATGTTAATTTGTATATGAAGAAGTTGATTTATAGAGCTCCATAGTCAAAATTTATCTAAAGATAATATTCGTTTTCGTCTTATTTTACCAGTAGATCATCAAAAAGATATGGTGTTCATCTAAGAATAGGTCAAATTACACTAAAGTAAGTAGCTTACCAAAAATGTCGATTCAGTTTATGAACTTAACCTTTCAAAATAAGTAGATGAAAAAGGTTCTAAATCATTTGTTGAAATGAAAGTATGATCTCCAGAGTTCATCTATTTAGGTATTAATGCTCATGATTTTTATTTGAAATCTATATTTGCTATCTTCTGATTAAATGGATAGGGTCAAGGATTTATCAAGGTCATTTTAAAGTCGCTCAGGTTCAGCCTCGTTATCATGGTTACTGTTGGATCTGGCCGATTGTGAACGCTATATTCGCTTCCCTAAGCTAGTTCCGTACCCCCGAGCTAGAACTATACATCGACTTGAAAGACCAGAGAAAAGGCACAAAATACGTGGGAAGCACTTTACTACAGGGTTCCTTTATGTACAGAAAATACAGGGATTTTATAGTAATTTAAGAGTCCTTGAGTTTTACTGAAAGTTCTAGAATACTGCTAAACATAGTAGCAGTGTATTAATCAGCCAATCAGGATCTCCACATGTGACTTTTCCATTTTCATTATTTTAGTAACATAACTTCACATAACTTCTAATTAATCGCTGATTGGTTGAAATGCTCCTTGATGACCCATGAGCTTGTCATGTCGCTTGCGAGAAAATTGCAGGGTCATCCCAACAGTTACCAAGATGAATTTTAAAGGGAAGCTTCTATAGTACTTGGAAATCTTAGGAGATCCGACTCAGCAGTCATAGGTAGTTTTGTCTTCCAAGTAATTAAACTAAGTCATTTGTTAGGACACTTGCACGAGTGTTTCAGCATCCCAGACAGGCAAATAATAATAATCGTCGCTTATTACTAGTGAATATCAAATATAAGTATTATGAGAGATGTTGTCTAACCTGGAGAACTCCAATATTCACTCAACAATGTATTCAGCCAAATTTTATCAATATTACCAATCTCTAGGGCAATTTAACAGAAAACTACCACTCCTTCTAGAGAGCATATCTAGACTCCTATTAAACCATAGTCCAACTATGTATTTGCCTTCATCTTACTGAACACAAATATTACACCAGTAATACCTCTAGGAGCTCATTGCAGTAGTGATTTCACAAGTTTCTACTGAGGTAATACTTTTCTGGAAACTAGTTCTTAGCAGACTCAAACATGATGGTAAGCAAAGTCAACGTAGCCGTATAGACTGTTAGAAAGTCTACCTAATGTCCGTGAACTATGACGGATAGCGAAAAAGGAAAAGTTGGAAAAAATCAGGGATGATGGATAACACTGGCTTCAACCGACCATTTAGCTACTCACTAATCCCCAAAAAACTAAATGAGAAATCGACCTCTCCCTCTCAATAAAGGAAGTTGATGAGGCCAAAGCTAAGTCTAGAAGAGAGAATACAAAAAGACCTGACATATCAACTTCAAATGTTCTGAGGGTGGTTGGCCCACTTTTAGCAATTAGGTTGTCTGGGATATTAATTATCGTTTAAGGACTAGAATAATTCTCATCTGACTTATTTCGATTTCTAATCGTCCCAGTTTATGAGAAAGAGTGGGAATCCTATTTTGAAAAGCACACAGAAAACAGTTTAACTTATGTAATGATTTAATACATTTTTGACCCTTAACTGGAACTCTAGAACAGAAGATTGTGAGGGATTTGACTCTGTCACCTAAGAGCTTTTGCGGCTGTGATTATTATTAGGCATACGAAAGAAATACATCGATTTATCAATGAGTCAATTCTCGACCATAATCGGTTGGAGCAGAACTTATGAAGAACTGTCATAAGAATTGGAAACCTTAAGAAGTTTCTGCAAAGGCTTTGTATAATTTTTACATAGATATTCTTCTGGAAATAACATTTTCTTCGTTCAACTTTACCCATAGTAGGCAAACTTCATTAGCAAGACAAAAAACCTGTTGAGTTATCTAATTTCTCTGTTGATTTGATTTTCTTTTCTATACAGGTTGGAGAACGAGAAAATTTACTTCATAAATTAAGCTTGGAAGTGAATAAATTGAAAAATAAACATGAAGAAGTAATTTCACAGGTGAGCATTCAGAATTCAGTCAATGATTTAAAGTTGATTTGTCTATTTACAGTTATATGTAGTTTACCAACCCAACATTTTGTTTCCATCTCGTGATAAAATGACGATACGTCATGACAGTAGAGAAGCTTGAGGGTGATCATGTAATTGATGTTATGAGGTTCGTATGTTTGACAAGAGAAGATTTATAATCAAGCATAACATCCCAAAAAACTTCATATAATTGTCCGACATATGTATTATGTCTTTCGAGTAGGAAATTGAGTGGATGACCATAATTCCACATCTTAGAACTGACTTTTATCATCGATGAAAATAATCGCGAATAAATGCTAAACAAATCAGCAAAGAATTAATAGATGATCAATCTAGAAATTCCATGGTTCAAGCATAATTTTGGATTTCATCATAAGAGCAAACAAGGAAGATAAATTCCTGAGTAGATGTAAGCTAGACCAACACTGAAAACGAGGAATCACTGGACGACCGTTGAGTCCTAGTATAGGGCTCCAGGAAGTCCATCTTGAAGTCAGTCACTAGTTAGCACATGATGATCATTGTAAGTGAGAAGCCGTGACCAGTGGAGTCCAATACGTGTCAGGTAGAGACAGGTAGCTACTTCAGACAGTGGATGAATGGTTGCACAAGGTTATGGATCGACTGAATTTAGACATTAACACCGTTGGACGCTTTCTCGGTGGTCTAGAGGTTAGGCGTTTGCACGGGGGATCGGAGGCCCTGGGTTTGAGTCCTCATGCGGGGTCGTGAGTGCGCACTGCTGAGTCCTATGCTAGGACGAAACAGACGTCCAATGATTCCACGTTTTCAATGTTGGTCTAGATGACATCGGCACATGAATTCAACTATTATAAATCACTACAATCTCCACAAACCCCCATTCTAAAGAAGATAAACATTAAAAGGCATGTTATGCCGGTTTCGGTAATTTTGAAAATGATTTCAGATTATATACTAATAACTAGTGAAAGTTTTATAGCTCACCCAAGTGGAAAATGACTTTTAGCTAAAAAGCTAACATTTAGTAAGCATATTCAATTACTTCTACAGTTTATCTAACATTTTCGAAGTCAGTAAGTCAGTACTGTTACCTTATTAAACCTGATTTACCACTTTGTTCCAGAGAATGGTTAAATGGTAGAAACTTTAGAGTTTTAAGCCTACGACATCCAGAAAGACTTGAAATTTGTACGGAAACCCATATTTAATAGGATATGTTTTATTTGTTTTCTCTCTTTTTTAGTATAGTTTTACAACAACTCTCTAAGTTTACAAGCAAAGATGGATGGTGGTTAGCAGTAAGAACCAAGATGCACGCTTCGTCCTATTTTGGACTCGTTAGTTGGGTATACCTACATCCCAGAGTCAATGTTCACTCTGGAACTCAAAACCAGTACCTTTCGTTTCAAACGCAATCGCGTTATCCACTTAGCTACTATCTAACATCTTTGTTTCAGACTTACTTTCAGATGCTTTTGGTTTAGCTGTAGGAATCTTTTGACACAGAGTTCAGACCTCTAGAAAGTCATCATTAAGTGTATCGGCAACCATCAAAAAGCTTATGCACTCCTGTTAAATATCAGGATAACTTATCGGCTCAATTGGAAACCTTAGTGACAAATAATTCAAAGTGAAATCAATTACTTTACAATAAGCACTTAATAATTTGTATAGCACTAGTCATCAAGCAGTGATCGATTTAAGAGCATAAGTTTGTATTTACCATAGATGATCATTCAAGATGGTGACGAAATCGGTAAATTAAGACAACAGGAGAGGATTGTTACTGAATATACATTAAAACTCAGGAAAATCAGCATTGCAAAAAACCAACTATAAATGACAGCAGTTGAAATTATTATTTTTTCATTTAGCGCGATTCATTTCAAAACCAAACTAAAGAACTAGAAGAGCGCTGCCATGATCTACAAAAAAAGTATGAGAATAATGCAAATAACTTGACAACAATGGTAAGTTTAATTTCTTAGTTTTCGTATCTTCTCATCTTACCGTTCCTATTCAAACGGTCGCCAAACACTTTTGCTGTCGATTTGTTTGTATGGTGTTTCTAAACCAAAATTGATCAATATATCGTCATCAACATTAAGGTTTGTGAAGATTATTGATATAACGAACTTACCTAGATTAAGCATTCACTGAAAACCAGAAAGTAATGAATACCTACTTCGTACTTGTAGTTTGCGTTTTTCGAAAATTACTTTATCTGGACATCACTTATGACTGATAGTTTTTCTTTCAGTGACGCGTCTTGACCATACATGGGACACAACAGATAAACACTGTTTCCCTATTTAGCCCTAACTAATCCGAAAACAGGGTAGCAACTTGTGTATTTCTACACGCCTAAGAGACTTATTCTAACTTCTGAAGAGACAGATTATTGTAATTTTTGCTTTTGTCCTATCATACACAATATTTGCCTTTTTAAATTACTCAGGTGTAACCTTGAGGATTTTTGATACATGCTTGGATAACAGCACGTTTGTGTCTGACCTGTAATTTTAAATGACTTATAAAATTGGGTTGCCTTATTAGTGTATTATCGAACTTCAATGCTTTATACAGTCGCTGTATCTTTTAGTTGCTTGTCTACCATTGAATGTTAGCATATCTGATATATACATATACTAGATACAATTCGTATTCGAGTTTTATTATATCTCTGTTGTATTAATGTGGCCACTCGACAGATCGTATACGAAGTAAATAGGTAATACATTTCGTTAGAATTCATATCTTTGTATCACTACAGAGTCAACAAAAAGGTACTAAAACAGAGATTGCTCAAACAATGTGTTACGAAAATCAAAAGAAAACTTGACTAAACAAACAGTTATTTTATTTAAATGTGTTTACAACACCCTTGGAGGTGGGTTAAAAATCATGGTATAAGTTAATGACCGACCCATAGAGGAATTTCCAACAAAGTGACAACGGTTTAAAACTTCTGCCTTAGAGAAATTTACGAGATGTAAAATGTGTTATGAATGTTTTCACTATTTAACCATTTGCAGCAGCTCTAGGTTTTATTATGACGAATAAAGTACAGTCGTGGAATTTGTCTAGAAATGTTTATGGTGGACACTAGCTGCTTTCTGAACTTGTATTTGCTTATCAGAACATTTTATATGACTTTTTGTGTCCCCTCAAAGTGGTTGTTTTTATATTTTCAATCTTTATAGTACTTTGGGGAACAGAATTTAAGTACAAGTGACCACGTCAGGTGATCGTCTATATTATATAGATCCAAAACGATACAAAATAGACTCACATTTTATCTCAATTCCATTGTACACCGATACCTAATAGTTGATTAAGTGAAAAGTGAGGATGATGTGTTGACGGGAAGAAAGCTGAGTAACCCCTGAGAAGCCTGTAAAATAGTCGAAATAGCTTCATCACTTTAGGTACCACTATTTATAAGGGAGCATAGATATCTGTACAGGGTCGGGATTCATTTATATACAGCTAAAGTATGAGTAAACAGTAACTCTAACCGATAAATTACATGTAAAAGGATACATAAATTGTATTCAGAACAGAACTATAACGGCGTTTAGCGTCCTTTAATTTTTAGGTTGTTATTTAAACATACTACGAAGATTTAAATGTTTATTTTTCAATTTACTTAATTTCCATCATTGTTTCTGAAATACTGTGGCAATAGGAAATCAGTCTTTTAACTTGAATAGTCTGTTGGGCTCGTGCATAAGAAGATTTTGTTTCAGTATCAAGTCTTGGAGACAGCATGTCACAACAGTTTTCTTCCTTTTGTCTTTATTTCCATTTCTGCACACCATACCTTTGATTAGGAAATACTTCCAGAAGTTAACACTTTACTACCTAGTGAAACTTTATTTTTCCACCATATTTTGTAGGTGTTCTAGGACAAATAAGATTTGATAGAAATAGAAATTTGTATTATTCTAACCACTTCTTGCTGTAACAAATGTGTTGATTTTTGATTTATAGATGTCATGAGAATAATAACTATAACTCAGTTTGATTCTAAAACAGGCGTTTATCATAAAATTCAGGATCACACCTGCCTAAGTTAAACAATTCTTGCCATAAAACAAATAATATAGCTCAGTGGTCTATCGGTTAAGGGCTCTAACTCGAGTCTGGTAGGTCCTGGGTTAGGATCTCGCGAGTGCGGGTTCGTGGATGCGCACTGCTGAGGAGTCCCATAATAGGACGAAACGGCCGTCCAGTGCTTCCAGGTTTTCGATGGTGGTCTAGCTTCAATTGACTCATGCTTTCAACTATGAAACATACTAAATCTCCACAAAACCCCTTCTGATAAATAATATAAAGTCATTAACATTTTCGGATTTTCATTTGAAAAAACTTTAGGTGAAGGAACGCGATGAATTATTGGCGAAAATGAAATCAGAACGTGAGAATATCGAAAACATCAGTGAAGAACGGAAAAGACAAGTACTTATTTCTTACATTTAAGAATGATTGTAGTTTGGAATAACTTTAGGTCAAATAAGACGTAGAGTCTTTCTGGTTAAATTAACAGTCTTTCAATCATATTTAATGTGGATAAGTGGGTTAGACGACTTGTAAACCAGTACATTTAGAAATTAATTCCAAATAACGATGATAACTGAAGAACTATTATGAAATTAGGAACTACTGAAGAGATATTTTTTCTTGACTTGGAGATTTTAGTACTGCGCAATAGGCTCAAATATGTAGCATACCTACTAAAAAGACGAAATATGTAGAACCACCACCATATTTGTTGTGTAGATTTGACCAAAAGTATTTTCATAGTTGAAAGCGTGAGTTAATTGAAGCTAGACCACCATGGAAAACCTGGAAGCACTGGACGGCCGTTTTGTCCTATTATGAGACTCCTCAGCAGTATTTGTTGATCAGAATTAGTTTAGTCAAACGTTTTCTTTATTAAAGCTTACTTAGATAAGATAGTATATTAATTAATGTATATTTTGTCCACTACAGCCTAAGTTCCCGTGAGAAATATGTTTGAGATATATGGCCAAATAAATTAATCGAAATAATGCAATGTAAGAGAACCTAAGACTTGTACGAAATGACTTAAGTACATTAGTTGGAAAACAAACTCCCCCCACAGCCCTTCTACAGTTACTGCTGGACCAAAGCCCGGATAAATGAGGAGGGTTGGGCATGTGGTTGGCAACCTCATCCCATAAAAAACAACCTTGCTAAAAGAACGCTCACCAAAAATAATCACTTAAACCATTTAAACTCTGTACTGAGAGTTTAAAGATCTTCAATTAGAAGAGTTATAACTACTCATTATGAAAGCCAAGGTTCTTCGGAAGTCACGAGGATGATTTTCCTTCTAACGACTAGAGAAACAATTAATATAGGTACATCGAATGTCTGGACAATATGAAAGTTCAGAAGCGTCATTCGAATAGCGGCGGAAATAGAGAGGTTCAACCTGGCTCTGCTTGGAATAAGTGGAACCTATTGGACACAAGGTGAACCAAAAAGGTTAGCCTTGGGAGATGTGCAGTTGTACTCGGGTCATGAAGCGGAAAATTCTTTTTACATACAAGGACTTACATTTGTGCTGCCAAAAAAGCGTGAAAAGCATTCGTGGGATGGGAATCTCGTGATAGCAACGAATGCAATAAAGATCAGTTTTATAATAGGTTGCATTCAATTGTAGAAAAGAACCCAGGAAAGGACATAACCATCCTGTTGAGACACATAAACGCCAATGTCTGAATGGACAACGCCGGAAATGAAGATGTCATAGGACGACATGGATATAAGGTGCACCATTTTACCTCACAAAGTAGTATTATCACCCGACTACAATACAGAGAGTCAAATCAATCACCTTTGGATTGATAAAAAATTAAGAGGATCCACTTTGAAGAACTCTTTAATAGACCAGTCCCACTTAACACACCAGAAATCCAAGCAGCATACACACTCCTCCTCATAGATGTCACCTCACCAACAATTGGGGAAATCACCATGGCAATCAGGAAGATCAAGGGTGGGGAAGCATCAGAACCAGATAACATACCAGCTGAAGCACTAAAGTCAGACATAGAGGTAACTGTAAACATTCTCCACGTTCTATTCGGAAAGATTAGCAGATTAGATTCCGTAAGGATCAGCCATGCACAGACCAAATCGTGACACTACGGATATTTTGAAGAAGCCCATCAATAAATAGTGAGGGATAATGTAATTAGGTGGATCGTAAGGAGTTGGCTGAAGTAATGAATGTTTAGCAACACTTTCTGTCGTTGACTTTTTCTCCTGCTTTTCCTGAAGGGTAATTTTGGGTTAAATGTAGAATCTAATAACTGCCTCATTAGTTTTATAAACCAGAACGACACCGAGCGTTCATCATAGTTAGGTCATAAGTTCTCAGGAGGCAAAGGGTGGTTCATACAAATAAACGCAACAGTTAGATGTGGAAGTATTGTCCATTCCTCGCATACGACAATGTTATGAAGGAATGTTTCCTTCAAATTTCATGGTACAGGTTTACTTCAGTTCATCTTGGCTTGTAAAAATAGGACAAAGCTTTTGTAAAATGCTCATAAAATTTAGTCTACATCAGTCGTAATGTGAATCGGCTTTTTTTAAATCATATTTATTCCCCTCTATGTGAAACAGATAATGAAAATGCTCAAAGAAACTTCAAATGTGCGTGAAAAGCTAGATTTACAGATAGGTCGATCAATGCAACTGGAAGCAGAGTTAGCTCGTCTTAAATCAGTGAACACACAGTTGGAATCTGGAATTCAAGAAATGACTAAGCAAAGTCTGTCAAATGCTCAAACAAGTGCAGCAGAAATTCGCACATTGCAAGAAGAAAAACTAACAGCATACAATTCATATCAATTAGAAATCAACCAAATAAAGAAAGAATTAAATCAGTTGAATAATGAAAACACCGAGTATAAGAAGGAAATTAGTCGATTACAAGCTAAAACTAATGAATTGAAGGTGTGTGTTTGGTTATTTTTACTTACGTAAAGTTGATCTAATGCACGTTGTAGATTACATCTGTTTTAGTAGAATTCAGTTGGCTACAAGATGTATCAGTTTGTTTGTTTATCATGCACAGTTAGGAAATTAAGACGAATATGAAAATTTAAAGGCCAACTAGACAGGTTAAGGTAAGCCGTAACAAAGAAAGGAAATAAATAAAGTACACAAAAACAATGTGATAACCACTCCGGATAATAAATCAGTATTACAAGGATAGGTTAAGGGTAGGAACACTTAAAGGGGATTTCAGTTTCCGTATAGCCAAGGCTTCAATAAACCTTAGTACACGCTCTTAAAGGCTTTTGTACAACACTACAAATGCTGACTTGATATCAACCTTATGACCAGTCTCGACCAAATATTTCGCATTGGAGGGAGATGTCTGTCTATCTTGTGATCTTATTTGACCATTGGAATTCATTTGTTTCTGCAGCCATTTGGGTATGTTTTCCGCCACCCTTACTTGCAGATCACGATTGCTCCTCCCACATTGTTTTTGTGTACTTTTATTTTTCTTTGTTACGGCTTACCTTTAATCTGTCTAGTTGACCTTTTAGTTTTCATATAAAAATATCTTTACAAGTATATGTGATCAGATTGTTCGAAGCGTATTGCGCAAATATATCACATAGGACGAATGTGTTATCTAGTTGTCTGTAATGAACCTTATGCCATCACTTTCACCTACCTACTTTTGGTTCTCTCACAAACATCTTGTTTAGACATTTTTAAAAGTTAGGAGGAAAAATATGTATTTCCAATGAGCTCCTCATGACTGCACATAAACATACGGGCCCTATAACACAAATGGCTGTCCAGAGAATAATTTAGGAAAGGTCATTTTGTTTGACAAATAATCTGGAATTTGTCTTCAGACGTTTAATAATACTTTATGAGCTGTATTATTTTTTAAGGTCATCTGTAGTCGAATTACTGCGTCGGAGACTTGTATAATTATTCCTATTAAATTCATACAGTCCGTCGACTAAACTTCTGTCACTGCAACAATTCTCTGAGGCATGCGAACGCAGAAGATGAAAAAAGGAAGTTGATTGGACTAACGTACTGTTTAAGCATGAAAATCAAACTATTTAGCCAATAATAAAGAGAAAGAGTGGATGAGTAATCTAATGAGTAAATGGGTAAATAACTGAATGAATAAGTTATTAAGTTGATTTTTATATGGTCTAAAGTAGTTATTAGATAAGCTTAAACGAGCACAGATACACAGAAATACACAATGTATGTATAAAATTTAACGTTTAGTTACACGAGAGTACATACGAAATGACTTAAATAGCAAATTTGCTATTTACACGTGATTGAGCCCTAAACTAATACAGCCAAGAACAAGTATAAGTGGTTGTGAATTATGATTTGTAATTGTTTAATACAAAGCTGGTAAAGAAATGGAGTTGGTTTCATTACATGAGAGATTAATTGGATATACTAGCTTGCTACACCCTATTACGATTATTTGAATTTTATTTATCTGATGATATGAACCAATGAATAAGCGTCAGTTATATATTGTTTCTACTTATGTAATTAGAGATTATTCATAATAACACACGTAGTCATTTTGAAAACGGTTTTCTGTTTGAGGAAGATTGCCTGAAAAGTGACTATTTTCATGATAAATTATTATTTGAAATAAACTCATTCTTTATCTAGATACAGTTTGGATAGTAGCTAGCAGTGGAATCCAGGACGTGCGTTTCGTCCTATTTGGGACTTGTCAGCTGGATGTACCTGCATCTCAGAGTTGATGTTCACTCTGGGACTCGAACAAGTAATACTAAGTGCATTTATCAGTGACTAGTATGATTACCATTTTATGTTATGTCACCACTGATCACTGTCGATAAATATCTCACTTACCCTGCTAAATTGTTTTACAATCCACTTGTTGAATAATATTTTAAAAAACATTGCCTTAATCTATGGATGTTTCTATTAGTTGCAAAGTGATTATTTTAATATTAAATTCATTATATACTTGAGATGAGTTTAAAACAATAAGACAATAAATATAAAAAACCATAATTCTCAACCTACTATTGAATTTGATTAATTAATTTGATCCGTTTTTTCTACATTTACTTTCCGACGAAAAGGATGAGGTTATTCAATGCAGAAACAATTTACAGATTAAGACAAATACTCTGGAAGAGAAAGAGAGACAAATTCACTCACTTACTCATGAACTTGAATCTTGTCATCGGGTATGTTAATTTGAGGTTCATTTTGATAAAATGGTTTTGTTTCTCATCTTGTGAATTGACAAGGTAAACAAATATTCAAAATTAGTAATCATTTTATTACAAAGTATAAGCATTTGCATTAATGGATGGTTTCGGTCAATTCTTTCATTTAAAATAATCCTTTACTTCGACCGAATGAGAATATCTATTTTCAACTATTTCTACTTATTATAGTATTCCTGCTTTTTAAACTTGATCACTATTATCTTACAGGAGTTAGAAACACAAATCAACTCAGTTGAACTGTTCAAATCAGAACAGAAAATGATTCAAAATTCATTCGAAGAAAAAATAAAACAATTAGAAATTATTGATGTTCAAAAGCAAAGAGAAGTTGAAAATTTGTCAATGGATTTAAATCAAGCCAAGGTAATTTCTTCAATTGATTTTTTTATTGATGTTTGGTTGGCTCCTTCACGGGATTGAAATCTGTGGTTAGGTAGGATTTCACAGACAGAATTAATAAAGTAGTGTGTATGTTCGACTTGATAATTTCAAACCCATCTATCGACTAGTATCTTCGGGAAATCACACGAACGAATCACCAATGTCTAACATGAACTTCTTAAGTCATTAATTAGAACTGTGGGCTATAAAGGCCTTTGAATACATTATGCAGTCTAGTGCTGTCCTTTTCAAGATGATGAAAACATTCAACTAGGGGCCATAATAAGCTAATCGAATACTTGAAAATCTACATTATTTCAATGTGTTCTTTAAATGCTAGGGTATGTGAAACAGTTTAACAGTATTCTGAAATCCGACTTGAGTTTAAATAAAACTTTTAGTTTTTACAAGATGAAAATATTTTTTCAAATTCAAGCCGGAAGCTTTCTGGTATTCCATATACACTTGAAAGATGTGTGGAGTTGTGTAAAGCCACTAATTTACAAAATATTTTCTGGTATTTCAAACTACTCAAATAAACGAACTTATAAAGTTCATAGATAGTTAAAGATTTACTATTATTACTAATGGTAATGATGATTACTATTGTGTTATTCGTATAATTCCTTAGTCCATCTGTCCTCTTGTTATTTTGTTCAAAACTAGGTTACTACTTGAAAAATGATCATTAGTTCTTTCCTACCAAATTAAGTCATTTTATATTTTCAAGTCTAACTTCTGATACATTCCTTAAGAAACTCATTCTGTTTGCAAAAATTAGTGATATATGTAAAAGACTTGTCTGTGGAATTTCATATTTATTTTATGTAAATGCATCTGTATAGTACGATGTTTAGATGACAGATATTCAATCAAACGTCAGCTTTGATTATTTTTACTATATAAACAAAATCTCAAGTTTTACTAAATACCTATCAATTGCACGTACATAACTTCATACTATTCATCGATGAGATTGTTTCTGTTTACTTGTAAACCAATTCAGTGTTTCCTACCGACAGGAACAAGTAATACACAGTCGTAAATCTCTAGAAATATTACAAAGTGAATTATCATCTAGTCGCACAATGTTGATAAAGTCAAGAGAAGAAATTGTTAAACGATCTCACAACGAAGAACAATTGGAGAAATCATTGCAAAAATTAAAACTCGAACTAGAGCAAACAAATGTACATAAAACTGCAGCAGAAATGGCCAGTAAAACAGCTATCACTAATGTAAGATAAGTAATTATTTTGCTCACTTTTTGTTCTCATTTAGTTACTTCTGATTATACCTAAAATGCAACCCAAATAGATCTCAAAATGTAACAAAGCAACTTATTTCTGTCAAAAATCCAATGTCCACTTCCATTTACAACTGATTGACTTCTTATCAATGTTTTTATATCACAGGACTAAAATCTCCATAATTCTACTCAACTCAAACCTCATTGCTATTCGCTGTTCACAACTAAGCTTTTGCTTCTAATCCATGACAAGTAATGTTTGTGATATGTATTTTATTCTTATTTGAACGTCAGTTTGTGAGAGTGGTAATTTTTAAGAGTTAGAAATTTCATCTAATGGACAGTAAACTCATTTACGAAGTGTATATATTTAATACATTATCCCCTAAGTTTTCTTCTCAAGAAAGTCTATCATCGACTAACACCAAGACTACTCTATAACTAATATCATGTACAGCCGGTACCAAGTGTTGACTAAATCATGCGGATCATGTTTAAGGACATGAAATCGAACTCAACTACATTACATAGTATTGGAATACATTTGGCGTTTTATTTCAAGGATAAAGCCACAGAAGGTCCTACAATTCGCCCATTACTTTTCTCAATTTATCTGAATGGCCTATTAACCATTTCGATCAAACTTAGTGTTCACTACTCCTCCAAATTTATGTTATTGATCACTAAATTTAGGAGGGTTACTGATGAATTATTTGTAACCTGACTAGTCTACGACAGAAATACACTTGGGTGATGGATACTATGTATAATAATAGATTCATACGTAATCCCTTAAATCAACATATCTACATTGTTAAAAACAAACAAGTGAAATAATATCCCAGTTATTATTGTTCTCAAGATGTGAGATAAGAATAATAACCGTCACTCAATTACAATACATTGTTTATTTAATCCAACTATTCATATAGCTTTTTTAACTTACAGTATCAAGAATTGGAAACACAGTTGGAATCTTACAAAACATCAAATATAACTATACAAACCCGTCTACATGAAGTAGGCAAGGAATTAGACGAAACAAAGTTGATTAAATCGCAATTAGAAGAAAGATTAAGCATTCTGACGGAACAATTACAGATAGCGCAAAAACAAGTTGAAGAAAAACAAGCACAAGTTAGTCCTTTTGTTCACGTGAAATAATATAATTGAACATTGCCAGTCATTTTTACTGATTTCACCATAAAAATTCGTTACTGTTCATATTATCAGTGTGTAGAGTATTTTAAGAAACCGGATAATGAAGAACATTTGACCAAATATCACCTTCCTCTGTTCCACTTTTGTTATCACATTTCAAAGTGAATCTGAAACGTCAGGGGAACTAACCTTGAATTAGAGATTCTATTTTTCATCACTTGATAGTGTTTTCCATAAATATTTTAATCAATAATTCGATTGTAGCGATTATTGAAATGCCATCAATGATCAACATCTTAGTTGAAGGGTTCTCTGAGATTCTTGGGATAAGCGACATTATATAGTTGTATGTTATAAAGGACTCTACAGTAGAGCAATAAAGGTTCATACCAATCGTATTGGTGAATTATCAAGACAATATGTAAATTGGTATTACGAAGCTGTTTAGGAATTGAATTATTTGTATGTTGATGAAGTAATATTCTTATTAGATTATGACACCGTATCTTAACTAGAGTGCCATCATACATTTTCGTGTCCCCATTTATATGTTTCGATATAGTGTACCAATAAAAATAAAAACAGTATTTGGGCTCGTTGTAACTGCTGATTCAGATAACTTCTTTACTTTTATTTGCATCAGTTTTCACTGATCCAACGTAAGCAACGCCCTTGGTATCTGTCTACTACTTATTTGTTGAACCCACTTTTTTGCAGAAGGATTAGTTATCAATGTCAGTGAATTTTAGAGTGAACGCTCATGTCTTTGCTTTACTAAGATATAAATTTGGAAATATTTCTACATTTCTGTGTACGAAAGTAGAGTAATAATTATTGATTTCCACTCTAATGTTTTTTGTAGAACACCCTACAGAAATGGAAAGTATGCTGTTTGTTTAAATCGTTTTCTTGAATAAATAAATTTTGTCACCTATTTCATGATATTTAAATTATGAATATTATGCTATACATTTGGTCGTGTTGTCAGTACATTGCTAACTGTTATGAAAACATATGTTTGAGGTTTCGATGAAATTTTGACTCTTCACGGATCAGTGGGAATATTTCCGATACCAAAGATGTGAAGTAATCTGAAAAAGTAATGTTTATTTTAAAAAAATAAAAGAAAAATTTCAAGGGATAAAAAGTTAATTCAATAACAAAAACCAAACTTAGTCATCACGATGGTGAGTGTCTAATCTTTTGAGTTTTCAAAGGAATATAGTCATTGTGTCCCGGAAAACAGCCAACGTAGCTTCAAGGGGCCTTTGGTTTTAAAATCTTTTTGACTGATATCTACTTAGGATGATTTTTCTATTAGTACCATTTAATCACTAATTTTCTACAACCACTGTCCTGATTGAGAATACTGAGGTTTCATTAACCAGGTTACTGACATCCAACTGGCTTAATGAGCATTTTTTATTCATTTAATGACTCAGTGGTAGTACGTAGTTTTCACTTAAACAAATATTATGTGAAAATAAGCACTTCTATCTAAACTTATTTTGTTTTATTGATCCTCTTTACAGTTAAACCGCTCTGATTCAATTGTTAATCGTATGTCCAAAGAATTTAAACGAACACAAATAACAATTGAAGAAAGTGCACAAAAAGTAAACAGTTTATTTGGTCAGTTGAAAACAACTCAAGAAAAGTTGAATGGAGCAAATGAACAATTAAGTGAAGTAGAAAGTAACAGGAAAAGTTTGCTAAAAGAATTAGAAGAATACCAAAGTTCTCACCATACTCATGATAGCGAAGTATGAAAAAGTGAATTTCTGTGCTATTGTTTTAGTTTTGTGTATTGGGTTGTTGATTAAAGTTCGGTTAAATCGAGCGGTTACAAGTTTCGTGCCAAAACAACTGATCGACTGTTCCGTTCTATATTGAGTGGACTACATAACCCGGCCTATAATCTGATTTCCACTTTAGTCCAAGTATCAAGTATTATCCGTTGTATAGGTACGTGACAGTTGTTTACAATTCAGTACATCAGCTATCCAGCCAGGTTTCCGCGTTTGAATTGAATCATGCAAATCGAAAGAATATTAACAGTTACTAACTATTTTATGCTTTTCCGCTATTCGTTTTTTTTATATCCATGTAACTTCAAAGATTCTAATGACCACTTAGTTAAGCTCGTCTACGCCAAATTTTCCATGCTGTAAAGATTTGTTCTTCATCTCATTTTTCCAAAGACACTTAAATTCTAAAATAACTGTCCACTTTAGCTCCTGCAAAAACATTTTCTCTGGGAATTCAGTCTACTCAATCATAGTCAATATGAACTTGATCTCACATTATTCACTCACACCAGCACCTGATTTTGTTTTATAGCTTCATACCAATTCAAGTAAATCTATGGTGTGAGTTTAACGAGAGTTATAAAAGTATTTGCTTGTTTCGCAGTTGATCCTTAAAAAGACCATATGAATGATTTATTGATAAAAACTAGAAATATGGAACTACTTAATTCTGAAATGTTTTAATCCATTCACATTGGAAACCCTATCATGTACTTAAGAAGACTTAATACACACAAATAGTTTATATAATGACAGTATTGATAACGATCGTTTATGTGTAGTTTAAAATTATATTAAATTATTTTTGTGAATGTTATGATATTTAATTCAAAAAGGTTCAGTCAATGGAAGTTCAGGTCAATTATCTGCTAAGTGAACTTGGACAAATGAATGATCGCTTGACAACAAACCAGAAAGAACTGACTGATTCACAATCAGAAGTAGATTCATTAAGAGTAAGTTTAAACTAAAATTAACTTCAATTGTATTACAGTGTTTGGAAATGCATTATTTTCCCAAAATACGACCTGAATCATCCAAAAAAAGAATTTTCTCAATAAATGTCATGTTGGGTGTTTAAACAGTAAGTGCACCCTTCAATTCTAGTGTCCTAAACTACCAACGTCAATCACTGGTCCCTAAGAACACATTCAAAAAATTTGTAAATACTCATGAGTTTTTCATGTTCAGCTGTCAGTTCGAAGAAGATAAAACTTTATCTTTATGATAGTTGGAGTCTGCAACGAGTTATTGGTGGAAAAGTAGAATTTCATTTGTACAGTATTGGGTTGAGTTCCCTGATTACATTCAGCCCTGATTTCGTTATTGAATTAGGGTTTGATCGAGTAGCTGGATACTGGTCATAACAGAAAAAAATTTAAACGATAGGTAATCAAAAGACTAAGGAATTTTTTTTATTTATCGGATATTTAGTGGACTTAAATATTGAAATAAAGAACCTGTACATCTGTGCATAGTCAAAGATTCATCGGATCCGCAGAAAGAATTTTATAAGATTGATTATTCCATTATATCTGAATTTTCTTAAAGTGTATTTAAGCATGCAATCTTTGCTTTGATACAACTCACTGAAACTTATTATTAATCTGTAGTACCTAAATGAAAGTTCTCAATGCAACTAACAAAAGTACCTTTGTATTTTTCGACCTTATCTAGAGTATTATCATTAAATCTTTGTTTAGGGATACTTTAAGTGGTAAAATAATTTAAACTACTAAGTCCTGTGTATCAAATCAGTTTATGTAGAATTTTCAGGGATTCTAAAACAACACCAAACAGTCAAATAATCAAATCACAAATTCTAATGAGAGAATTTAACGCTCATACATTCATTAGACTATTGTGAACATCTAGCAAGTATTTTGTAATCAAAACGTTTTTGCTACAACAAATCCTGTTCTTTTCTCTGAACTGATATGTTATTTTATTTACGACGTAGAATTTATGTCGAATTTCCTGTAGGGAATTTAGTTATTTTCTCATAAGGGAGAAATTTAAATTATAAATCGCTGTCAAATGGAATGTTGACATTATATAAAAATTGATATCTGTAATGAAGCGTCATTTCAATCATAAATAATGTTGTTATGTTGTGCGCTACTTATGCCAACAGACATAAGTAGTATGTAGCAGGAATTGGAAGTAGAATGCTTACCAGTAAAAGAGTGAAATAAGGTGAAGAGAGAGGAAAACGAAGAGCAATTGGAATCACAACCGGCTGGGAGAAATGATGATGTATGTAAAGGACAACTGAAGGGAGATATGTAAATGATGTATTTAATACATGAATCTCACATTTTACAAAAGTACTGTGTAATCTGTCATAGAATAGTAAATTGTTTTGCCATACCTGAGCTTCCGTTGACTGCAACGTAAAGAACTGTATGTTTCAGTCCTCATATTCCAAGGAGCTGTATACAGCCGATATAAAACCCTTAGGTTTACAAATGTTTACTACTTATTCAGTGATCAACAAATTAATTCACTTTTGAATTATTTATTGTAGAAACGAATTAATGAGTCTACACTTGAAATACAACATTTAAACTCAATGCTGAATGAAAAGCAGATGAAATTGGATGAAATGGGAAGACAAGTAATCGAAATGGAGAGCCAACTAAGTTCATCTGACCAGTATACTCAGTCATTAAGTTCAGTTAATGATGACTTGATGAACGAATTAAAAAATCGAACTAATGAAATAGAAAAATTGCAAAACGAAATCAAACAAAATATGACAGGAATACAAAATTCTGAATTTATAGTAAGTGAACTGGTAATTACATGAATCTCTAAACTATTTTTGGTGAAATTCACCCTACGAGATTGATTGTGAAAGTTTTATATAACTGACCTAACTACAGTTTAACAAACCGGGAGAAATTCGTTCAAATCATTCAATGAACTAAATAGGTGTCCAGTCGTTTGTGGTGTAAGGAAACCTAAAATACATTATTGTAAAGTAACAACATGAGATAAGCAAACAATACCGTCTTCCATTAGATTCTCATCAGGATTTACTCTAATATACAATAATATTCGTACGCACATATGAAACCGCTAAACCAATCATTACATTTTATTAGTCAGTGATAGTAGTAAAATAGGTTACATAAATGAACATAATAAGTAAAAAGTACAAATTGATAGTTTGTTGACAGGTGTACTAGTTGTTATAAGAATAATCGAGGTTTGAATCAACGTTTCATTATAGGAAGTAGGCAAACAATGAAATAACACTGGTTCGAAATCATAATATCACATACTAAAATTTTTCGGATAATGGGACAATGAAGCATATATTTTAAAAGACGGAGTGAAGAAAAATAAACGAAGAGTATGAAAAATAATAATAAATAAGATGGTTTATTAGGGTTAATTTGCCAAGGGAACGATAAGGATTTTACAAATTTGTGATGAACACAGACTTAGATTGTTAGGTCGAATACCTACAGCTTTTGCTTAATGTATGAGACGAGATAAAACCTCAAAAGGAAAGCTAGTAGTTATACAATAAATTGATTTAAACAATTTATTTCTATCTACTTCATGACTACTATCGGTCAAATGTAATAGGACGGAGGTGAATAATTTTTTGGTTACGCCCTTTCCTAACCACGAGGGTAGGTGTTCACTAACTCGCTTGCTCAGTTATCTGGTTGCATAGCAAATGTAGCTTCCGCAACAGGAGCAACTGAAGTCGTAGATAGACATGGATGTCGCGAAACCAGGTAACTTACCTCATAGTTGTAGATTCACTGTAGGTGAGCTATAAAACTACAAACAAATGTTAGCTGCATTATTACGTAATTCCACAGCTTTTAATCAATGCTATTTCATTGTTTGCCTACTTCCTATAATGAAACGTTGATTCAAACCTCGATTATTCTTATAACAACTAGTACACCTGTCAACAAACTATCAATTTGTACTTTTTACTTATTATGTTCATTTATGTAACCTATTTTACTACTATCACTGACTAATAAAATGTAATGATTGGTTTAGCGGTTTCATATATGCGTACGAATATTATTGTATATTAGAGTAAATCCTGATGAGAATCTAATGGAAGACGGTATTGTTTGCTTATATATGTTATTCTAATTCATGATGTGGGGAGTTTTAGGATTATTGTAATCAGTAAATCGTGGACAAACTACTACAGTTTCTTTAGAAGAACTGTACAGATGGATTGTCACCTTACGTATGTTCATATTTTGATCACCCAAATCATCCCTTGCCTTCCATCTTTGTTTGTGCACTACACTACTTATTTTCAAAGAAGTAGTCTGAGATTGTAAAGACATTTATTCTGTTTGGAATGTATAGTTTCTCAGCAGTTGGATATTGAGTTTTCGGAAGAAAAAAATGATAATTAATTCGAAAAACTCTTGAGGGTTAAAATTGAATATCTACAACACTTCACACATCATCTGTCCAGAGTGAAACGGTGAAGTTTTTCAATTTCAATTACTGAGGTTTCTACAAATATGATTCAAACAACCAGTACAAAAATGAATTAAATATAATTTTCGTTTAAAAATAGTCTAAGTGTATTCATCTTTTTCTACTACTTATATGTTCCATTGACTAATATTCCTTTGTTGCAACAAATAACTTATTCTATTCAATTATAACTATATTTAGGCATTCCAGTTCATTTTTCTAGTTTAAAGGTGTCTTCTTTCTCTTATCATCCTATTTCCGTAACCATCCTACTTTTTGATAATGTCAATTTTCAAAACGCATTTATCGTCGTAGGCACTTGGCAAACATTTTTAATTTCATATGGTACTATGCAGAAGCTTAAATATTTGATATGACATAAAGGAAGTAAATTCGAAACTTACTACCGGTTATTTATTCACTAAATATCCACCTGCTTTAAAAACATTTCAACAATTGCGCTATACTCTCAACTTGATCAACTGATTCTGGATGATTAAATTAGAAACCTGTTTTATAATATGCCTATTATTTCTTAAGAGTAATAAATGTCATACATACGTAATTTATATGTCTCAAGTAAGTTAACCCATGAGTTATTAGCTATTACCGACTAATAAACAGTGAAATCATTTGAGTTCGGCAAAATCGTAAATACCAGTTCAACCGATGTATCAGTACAATAAGAAACTATAGAGATAATCTTATTTCTGAGTTTACTTTCTAATAAGATTCCTATTAAGCAGCTATTGTCATCATAATATAGTGGCAAAGGAAATAAACGTGTACTTTCTATACATATAAATATCTGAAAACATAATAATTACTTTGAATAAATTAATGATACAAACTTTTAGTTATAGAAAAGATTGACGAATATTCGGACAATCTACTATTTATATTATCCCAAACACTGTAATAATTGGATTCACGTTTGTTTATTTTTCCAACTAATTTACTAGATACAAGAATTAGAATTCAGTGTTCAACAACTAACTAAGCAACTTGAACAATCAGAACTTTTACGCTTGGAAGCAGAAAAAGCCAGTAATCATGCTGTCAGTGAATCGGCTGCCCTTAAAATTGAACTGGCTAAAAAAGATGAACGAATTATTAATTTACAGAATACTGGCGACACAATTACACAAAAGTTAAAATCACTTGAGCAGACATCGAATCAAACTGAACAAATTATCAACAAATATATTAACTCTGTAAGTATGTTTTATTTTCGGAAGTTCAAAGCTTAAAGATAAATTTGAACCACAGACAATGATCATAACGCTTTCATAATCCCAGATCAATTAATTTTTTATCCTATAAAACATCAAGTGTATCGTGTTTAAAATTGCCCAGTCTATTAATTAAAGTCTCCCACATTAACAGCTACTTTTGGCTATATCTTGTACAAATGTTGTTTTCTATCTTGTGGTGCGATGTTTGTATATGAACCCAGTATGTTTGAAATACATGATTCATATTGCAGAGACTGTGATTAGTGCTCTGGAATTAACAGGCAGGGCTAGACAGGAAGAAGGACCGATAAAAATTCTAGACTGCTCGTACGGGTTTAAGCGTCATTGGTCCTGTCGATAAATCGCAGTTCGCTAATTGGCGGTATCATTACGTTATATATATTAATAGGGCACAAGTTATAACAAAAATACCGTATACTATAAGTCTTTTAAAAATACAAAATAGAAAACAAATATATCCACTTGCTAATAACCCCTGTCTAAGAGATAGTATGAATACAAAAACTAGGAGTATCTCGATAAGACTAGATTGAATATTTCATTATGAGCATCAACCCTTACGGCGCCGTTCACAGTTTAAACCACGTCAAGTTATAAATATAGTAACTGCAAGTTACTGCATATCTTATGTTGAGAGTGCTGATTCGTTGCGTAATTAACATACAACAAAAAGCTGTAATGTGAATAAGGTGAAAAATGTGCCTTCGAAATACTATACTCCAACAGCATATCAAAACAATGATGAAGCTGTATTTTGTATTTAGTTCATACTGTATATCATCACACCAATCTGAAGAATAATTTTCAAGTCCTTAATCAAGGTACAGCTAGTTTACATCATAAATTTAGATTGTTTATCTTGCAATCTACAAAAATCATTGATCTTTCATTGATCTTTATTACCCTTACGGTTCATTTAAATGGAACTCTAATGAGATGTTCTTTATAATATATCCTCTCTCTTGGAGATAATACTTTCAACACAATCACATCTCTAAATCTAACTTACATAAGTTATAAACATCAAAATTTATCTAACTTATTGCTACTTCAAATAGGAAATCGAAAAAGATAGCACGATTCAACGGCTTCAGACGGAATTGGAACACATACGTCACCAGTTAATTGAAAGCGAGACAGAACTACAGAGCAAGTCTTCACAAATAAAGTCACTAGCGTGTGAATTAGAAGCTGCGAAAGCAGACCTGGCAGACTGCAATCTCCACAGAAATTCAGAAAATCTTGCACGTAAACGTATAGAGGTAAGTGAAGGTAATTAACTTAATTTATTTGTGTATTAGTTTCATATATAGTTTTGAATTATTCAGAGATATCACAAACAGATTTCTTCGCCATAATAAGTTTTTGCTGATGGTAGCCGGCTGACGGATATTAAGTATCTTGCGTAAACAATTGTTCAGAAATACTTGTACTATTTTAAAGATGGTCGTGGAAGTTCTTCATCTAATTCTGTCCTGGGCAATCCTTTCAAGTCGTTTCCAGTTGCTATTCATCGTTTTAATTTCAGTTTCTGATTTCCGGTACAGTGTGTTCTTTGGTCTTCCTCTTTTCCGTTTACCTTTAATATTCCAAGTTAGCGCTTGCCTCGTGATGCAGGTTGATGATTTCCGCAATATATGTCCTATCCACCTCCAACGTCTTTTCCTCCCCAGCTGGAAGCTGATTTGTTCCCTCTCACAGAAGCTTGTTGCTGATGGTATCCGGCAAACGGACAGTAAGTATCTTGCACAGAAAGTTGCTTAGAAATATTTGTACCATTTTGATGATAGTTGTGGTAGTTCTTCAAGTTTCAGCACCGTACAGTAGAACTGTCTTGACATTCTCATTGAAGATTCTCACTTTGATATTAGTTGACAGTTGTTTTGAGTTCCATATGTTATTCAAGTGTAGGAGTGCTATCCTTGCTTTGCCAATCCTTGCCTTTACATTTGCATCAGATCCTCCTTGTTCATCGTTGATGCTGTCCAGGTACGTGAACGTTTCCACCTCTTCCGGAGTTTCGCCACCAAGTGTGATTGGGTTGGTGTTCTCCATGTTGTATTTGGGGATCTTGCTTTTGCCCTTGTGTGTTGAGGCCTAATGATACAGAGGCATCTTCTACACTGGTTGTCTTCATCTGCATTTGTTTATGTATATGGGATAGAAGAGTCAGGTCGACTGCAGAGTCCAAGTCGTCAAATTGATTACGAGCTGTCCATCGTATTTTATACTTCCCCTGAGATGTAGAGGTTTTCATAATCCAGTCAACCGCCAGATGAAAGGGAATGTGTTGGAGGAAGCAGCCTCGTCTGAAACCGGTCTTCACTTGAAATGTATCTATAAGACGTCCTCCATGCACGACTTTGCAGTGTTATCCGTCGCACGGATTGCGGATGATGTTGATGACTTCCTCAGATACACCATGGTTTCGAAGAAGGTTCCGTAAGGTCCTCCTATCTACACTGTCAAGCTCCTTCTCACAGTCAAGGAAGTTGATGTGCGTTGACGAGTTCCATTCAATCGATTGTTCAACAATGATCCGTAGTGTCATGATTTGATCTGTGCATGAACGATCCTTACGGAATCTGGCCTGTTAATCTTTCCGAATAGAACGTGGAGAATGTTTACAGTTACCTCTATGTCTGACTTTAGAGCTTCAGCTGGTATGTTATCTGGTCCTGACGCTTCCCCACCCTTGATCTGTCTGATGACCATGGTAATTTTTTCCATTGTTGGTGAGGTGACATCTATGAGGAAGAGTGTGTATGCTGCTTGGATTTCTGGTGTGTTAGTGGGACTGGTCTATTAAAGAGTTTTCCAAAGTGTTCTACCCATCTTTTCCTCTGTTCTTGAATCTTAGTGATTAACTTTTATTTTCTGTCCTTGACTGGTCGATCTTGTTTACTCTATCTGCCTGCCAGTTTCTTCGTTGTGCCTTAAAGTTGTTTCATATTACCTTCCCTTACAGTTTTTTCCTCTGTCTTTGGTAGGTCTTCCACATACTTCTACTTGTCTGCTCTAATGCTCCTCTTCATTCGTTTGTCTGCTTCTATTTACTTGACCCGTGTCTCAGATTTATCTTGTCTTGTTGATTGCTGTCTCTTTTTTCTTCTTTTCTTGAGTCTTACATACGGTATCAATTGAGATCCATTCCTTGTGATGATGTTTCATGTAGCTCAGCATATCCTGGTACGTTGAAATTAGTGCTTCTTTGGTCCCTTTCCAGTTTTTCTGCATACTAGGTTCCTCTTTTTTAACTAAATCGTTGAGGACTTGGAATGTGTTGCTAAGATCTGCCGAGAATTCGTTGAGTTTGTCAGTATTATGAAGGAAAGTTTTATTGAACTTTTGTGATGCCATTTACACAGTTGTCCAGTGTTTCTTTAGCTTTAGTTTCATCTTGGACACAACCAAGTGGTACACCATTGTTCTTCAACTTAATTGTCTAAATGTGACATGGTCGTTGAAATATCTGAACGTGTTGGACCTGATACTTAATGGGCTGATGACGGCACACTGTTAATCAATTGAATCTAGGTTTAACTGGTTTTCAAATCTTGACTAACTTTCAATGACTCTCCAGCTGAAATCATTTCATGGTGAGATTTCCTAGATTTGAATTATTATGTCATCACATTGGATTTCAATACACATCTTTACAATTTTAAGTAGTTCAGGACAGCAATCTGTATTACTCTAGCTTTTCTTAATATGCTTTGACTGTTATTAGACATAAACAAGGAATAAACGACGTTACTTTTGTCGACCCACTGGTAATTGAATTCACTCGATTAAGTTGCGTTAGGTTCCAACCATACATAAATCTTAAGTTTCTTTCTCATTAAACGCGTACCTTGTTGACGAGTATAAACTGAATCAAACCACTTAACTATTAACTCATTTTAATTTCAGATTTTCTATCTTGAATGTATCATCAAAGAATGAAGATAAAAACACCCAGGTGACTGCTAAGAGCAGTTTATGAAGTATAAAATTCATGAAATTCAAATTTTCGACTAAGTAAATGTCAATCATGACTCCAGTTTATTTTATGGTTTTATTGTGACATACTTGTAAAATGGAGCATCATGAGATTGGTTTGCAACCTTCTGTGTGGATATTTGATTGAAATTTATTTTGGTGAGCATTCTTTCTGGGCGAATAATATGTGACTGACGGAGAATGATGTTAGCCACAGATAGTATCCATGGTGCATGTTTCTCACCACTTTCAGGGAATACACCTGTACCCTGATGAGTGAAATAATGGTAAAAGTGTCCAACAGTTCAAACTCAATGAGATGGCGTATGGTACATAGTTTTTCTGTTACAAAGAACCAACTACGAATTTAGTCATATTTTTTCATGCAGTAAGGAGATTTCAAGATTGCCTTTTGGAAATTTTCAGTCAATTCTAGATTCCTAAGCTTGTCAGTTAACGAGTGACTGACAAGTAAGCACTTTTATTACTCATTGCATCTTTGTCTATGTTTATAGTTAGAAGTGGCAGATCTTCGGGAAATGAAAATGGCTTTTACAGAACAAATCGAAAGACAAGAGCAATTCATTGAACGGTTACAATCTGAGCTTGCAAACGAACGTGAAAGAAATGATTTTCTTAATAAAATTAAAACAGATAAAGAAAGAGAACTTTATAGTATCACAGTATGTTCAACGATAAAATTATTGATATAAATACTAACTAATTACTCCTGAAATAAAATTATGCTCATATTATTATTAACTCCTATGAATCATGATTGCACGAATGATTTTCAGACAGTTTCTAATCCAAACCAGTGTAGGCTGAAAACTATTGTTAATCAGAGACAACATCACAATTGTAAAGTGGGCAGGTATCTGCTGCCCTAAGACTTGCATTGCTGCATCAACTGATTTCAAATAGGAGTGAAAGCCAAATAATCAGGGTTTCATTTTTATGAGTATCTAAAGGAGACGTCTTTCAAAATATAGTCTCTTGTTCTAGGATTAAAAAGATATATCTCTTTTATGATAGTTGATATCAGAATTACTTAAACTTGTGTCGATTTAGAAAAATTGTTTATTTTCTTAAAAGACTACTCAAAATAAGTAGCGATACTTTATTCAAATGTTTGGGTTCATAAAACCATAAATTGTTTGTAAAAATACCTCCAGTTCAGTCAAAGTCTCTGATGTTTTAAATATTGTTGATTACTGGATAACTGAAAAGCAAATGGTCTTTCTCACAAATTACCAGTAAAGATAATGAGTAACTAGAGAAAGACATTGATAATAATAATAATAAATTCGTGACAACTGATCTAAAATTAGACTGAATCTCAGTTTAACAACACAAAGATATCTATCAGTACGCAAAAGTAGTATTGTAGTGAACGAGAACACAATAGGGCATAATCGAAAGTAAACGAAATTACAGAACATATTGGCGAAATCTGAGAACCAAACAGTAAGTACTTAATTTGCAAAAAGTCCATTAATTATCTCAAAATTGACTGTTACTTTTGAAAATATCAGTCAAGTGTCTCATACCAATTACTTTCTGTTTCCATTCTTTCCTCCTTGATCTTCTTGGCCTTCTGTTGTTAGACATTCTATTCCTGACTATCGTCATATACTACTTATGTCTATATAAGTAGCACAGACCACAGTATGAATAAGACAACCAAAAATGAAATGTGAAGCTTAACCGAAAGTAAATAGTTTGTGTGGATATACAGATCAAAACAGCTGTAAAATATCATGCCAAAAAATGGTGCTTTATTTCTGACGAATAAAATGAATGACAAAAATAAATTTTTTTTTACCATTTTCGCCTTGTAAACAAATATTCACCAAGAAAATAATGAAAAAACCAAATTTAAAATCGAACAGATCTTATTTCGAGAGCAGAATTTCAAAGTGAAATAAAAAACTAATGGGAAGAATTAACACGAATCAATCATTAAATTAAACAAAACGGTGTTAAAATATGCTTTGTCTAACTTTGAGTGTCTCAGTAAATTAAGATTAGAAACAAAGTTACATTTGAAGGCAATTTATGCAAGTTAAGGTTGTTACAATGGACATATTAAATAGGCAATAAGTCATAGACATACCTGTTGCAATAATACACTCGTTATCAACAAAAACTATCTTATACTATCGAATGGTAGGGTCTTATTCTCTCCTTTTCTTTACTGACAAAATAACTTGCTGGATAGGCTCTAAGAGCTAACTGGGTCTGTTATAAATTATTTACTAATGGTCTTACTAAAGTAAAGCGTATAAAATAGAGCATACTGAAACGGAAATTCATGCAGATTTTCACATGGAGAAGCATTTCCCACTAATTGTCGTAATCCAACTTAAATTGCTTTTTGTAGGATATCGAGTTCGAACCATATGAGGAGCTAGTTTTCATAGCCTTGTTGTTATTATTATAGTTTTACAGGACTTCCTTTAGTTCTTCATACTAAGGAGTACCAGTTTAAACTGGTATATATAGCCTGATTATCCAAATTGTTAAAGCGAGTAGTTGCTGAAAATATGTATGAAAGGTTTTCATTGGCCAGTTCATAACCTTGAAAGATACAACTAAAATTATTAATCGGTAAACATATAGACACTAAGTCCCTTTTGAAATTAATGCATGATGTTTCTACAAAATCCAACTTTCACAAGAGAAGTGCTAAATTTACAACCTAGTTCAGAACCCATTAGTTTAACATTGCTCCAACAACTGACTAAAATACGTCAAGACAAAGTTAAACCCTCATCCAAGACGCCACTGAAAGTTAAATACAGATTTTCAGCCTTGAAACATCAAAGTTGTTTTGAAAAAGAGGTTTAGAATTTTGGTATTTTTCACGATAAACTCAAGAAAGATTGAAGTATAGACGTAAATTAAGAAATAAAGTGTGTCAAATTCTAGAGATAATTAGCAATCATCTAGTTTATTAATAATTTTGAGATTATGAAAATGTCTGCTACAACTTTTCTGATTACTTTTCCATTGAAAATTAACTGATTATAGCCCACTAAAATTAACAGAACAGGGGGTGAAAACATAGTTATGTAAGTCTGTAATCACTTTAAACCACTGAAAACAACCAAAGTATCCAGATATATGAAATACTTTACAAAGGAAATACCACATATGTTAATACTTTCAATGCGAAACGAATAAAACTGAACCTCTAGGGAACTTAATCCAAAAATGGCTGGAAGGTTTGAATATCAACTTTTAACTTGAACGGCATAAACAAAAAATCCTTCCTACTTAAGTAAATAAAACTCCCCTTTTTTACCATAGTTTATTTTATACGGGACTACTCAAGTTAAACTAAATAATTAGAGATTTATGGAACCGACATTCAAATTGTTTCACTATAAAAGATTAATGTATTAGACTGTGTTCCTAAACTTCAATCCCAGCAAAACTTGCTCACAAAAAGATACATAAAACCAATTTTCTGATTCTCTCACTTTTGAACTATGAAACATGACACATCTAAAGTATTTTACCAAATCATTTTCTCAATTTATATAACTCTACCGAATGATAAAACTTCCAGTTACTCAAACACCCTATTATAGCAGTCATGTTAATGTTATTTTGTTGGTCACAGAATGAAATGGACCATCTACATCAACACAACAAAGAACTTTCGAGTCGTTTGCTAGAACGCGAATCAGCTTTAGATTCTATGTCACGCGAATTGGAATTATTTACTTCTAGACTAGACACAACTTCAAAAAGTCTAACAGAAACTGAAGCAGAATTACTAGAAACAAAACATAAATATGAATTATCTGAAGCTAAAGCAAATAAACAAAAAGATGAGGTCAGTTTGATTTTTATTTATATATGTACCTTACCTTAAAAGTGCGTTGTTTGTTTTACTATTAAGTGGTGAATAGTTGGATCATAAACCATGAAAGATATATCATTTATATACGGTGACTTTAATTGATGTTCTATTGAATTCACTTATTTATTCACAAAATATATCAGCAATTGGTATGCTTTGGAAGTTACTAAAAACCAAGAAGAACGTGAAATACATTTTGAAAATATATTGTAGAGAACTTAACTTTCAACTTGCTAGGTCACCTAGTTTGAATATATTAGCCTATTTGCATCTATTCCTAATAGGTCAAAATCGTCTACTAATGCATTCCGACGAGGCTACTTCTCATTCTCAAAATATTATGTTCTTAAATGACATCATTAACTATAACAGAGTAGTAAATTAACTTCGATATACATTACTGTTAGAAGTTTGTATTTTTCATTGAATAAAGTACGAAATAAGTATTCTTACTGGCTTTTCGTTATTCATTGCTATTAGCTTCATCAAAGTGACGGTAAACCAGAACTTACAAAAATCTCAGTCTGTATCAATGCATTCACTCAACCACTCAGAATTACTTAATACGGAAGAATTTTCATCGAATTATTGTATATAAGCTGAGATCTTTGTAAACTGTGGTCTACTATTACTTTGATAAGTCTATTAACATAAATAAAAATACTTGTTTTTTGTTTTCGCGTATTGGGAAATACAAATTTCTAATAATAGTGGATATCATTTACCCAATTCTCAGATTTTTTAAATTACTCAATCTGAACTTTGTTTGAATACCCATGCATTTACTTTTATATAGTGTATTACCAATTATTAGTTAACTGGTGTTCAAAGTACTGGCCTCAATTAACTTACCTAAATCAAATAATAATTTTCTCAATTAATTATGGTTCTGATAAAGAACGATATACTGAGTAGTGAATTTTTTTAACTGATATTGATTTAAATTCAAAATGTTGGAAAAGTAATCGGGTCTCAAGCACGACAGATCTCATTAATTTGAGTTTAAGTGATTTTCTATGTGGACATCTTAGACATAGAGACATTATTCAGTAATTAGTATCAAATGAAACATTTGATCAGTGTTTGCTGGTTTTTAATGGTTCCCATTTAATCCGACTTAGAATATTTACATCCACTAATCGTTCCCCTTAAGATGAAGAAGCTTTATGACTCCATCAAGAGTAAACACACCACTAAAAGTTACTGATTCATGAGTTTACTAATTATTAATTAGAATATCTTAAAGAGTTACAGATTTCCTCAAGGGGATTTACAAGATCGTAAAATTCTATAGTTGTAGACCCAATTAGGCATAGCTCGGAACTAATTATAGTGGTATAAATCATTTCACTATGTTTGCTATTCTTAAATATCTTGCTACTTTTTAGACAATTTTCAGCAAAACTCACTGAGTAATTTAAATTTAAGACATACGGGATTTTGAATACATAGTGTGATGAAATCATATCCACAACACTAAAGAAAATTAACACCTAGTAGCATAGTGATATGACACAAGTTTCATGTGCTAACTTACATGAACTTCAGTGAGTAGAAAGAAGAATATACCTTATGAATGAGCCAGTTCCTCTGGTTCAATCAACTCAACTGACTAACAGAGATGATCGGTGAGAATAAATACAATGAAGATATAATTTTGTATTTATCTCCTACGTATACGTCAGTCCCACAATCTGACAGAGGACATTGAGTGCATACAAATATTTAACAAATATAACATAGTTTGACCAATAGCAGATTATTAACCTACCATGCATTATATTGTCTAAATACTTCGTAAAATCGGCTTTTGTAACGTTTGTACAGTAACTTTCTTGATCAACTACTGACACGTAATATCAAACTAACCTATTATATTCATCACTGCACTCGGCCAAATGACTTTACTTGAGTTAATGGTGCTGAAATTAATATTTGAAACGAGACAGCAAACCATCAGAGAACCAGACAAATTATGATTTCGAGTATTGTACTTAAAGATAAATGAGTATTTATGATGTTTAAAATCTATTCGTGTAAAATAAAAGGGATGTGGTCATAAACATTAGTAATTATAATAAAAATAGATGATTACATGATCAAGCAACATAATTACAAAACCTTAACTATCTGATACATAGATCAAACTTTTATCATCGGTAAGATATGCTAACAGGCTACGGTGTTACTCAGTTACCTACGTTTCAATCTAGACACTATTTATTCAAATTAGTCTACAACTTTGTTACCTTATACTCTTCTGTTCTAGTTGAAACAGTACGAAATAACTTTATCGAGTTTAGAATCACGATTACTTGAAAGCGAAAGTCAACTAACGAAATGCACTGGCCAATATAATCAGTATGATTCAGTTGACCGAATTCAGTGTTCACAGCTAACGGATTTGGTGAAAGATCTTAAACAACAAATAACAGAATACAAAAAAGTTAACACAGTTTTAAGAGTAAGTTTCAAGATGGTTTTTCCGTTAAAGGCAATAAAAAAACTAGTAATTTTTAAGTGTGATTATTAGATTAGAATGTTATCATGACTTAATATTCATTTTCTCAAGTGCTATTCACTTGTTAATGAAACAAAATAAAGACCAATCACCATATGTCATTAGTTGTAGAAAACATGTTGCATGATCAGAAACAATTCTAACTTTTTTTCATGGAACAATATCCCATATATCCCTTAGCTAACTTTACGTTTAGAATTCAGTAAAGGTCTATTTACTTAAATACTTCTTGTAAGCGTAGAATACTTTTAGTCACAACGCATAAATGTAATCAGTTTGTTGATCAGTCTCTTATTGGCATATGTGGATACTGTGAGTATTACCTCGATATAGCTTTAATTCACAAGCATTATAAGCAAATGTGGATAGTGGCTAACAGTAGAATCCAGGACGCGCGTTTCGTTCCATTTGGGAGAACTAAGGCTAATAAGTAAGAGTCCTTTAAGTATTAAGACATATAATGAATGTAAAACAATTCCTAATGATAAGTATACTGAAGTTTTAAACAATTTTTAAGAAATTATTGATAAAATTCTTATGTATCTTTTCTGGTTTTCTGGCATTTTATGTAAATTAGCAATACTAATGTTTTACTAGTTTGGTCATTCACATTGTAATCACATTTCCAATTTTCTTCAGCGTTATATGATTCACTCATTACAACAATGGTAAACATACATTCATCTTCATGTTAACCTTTATTGTTCGTCACCCTCATTATTAATAAAAAGCTCTTGAAAAAAGTCAAGAAAACTGGTATTGCGTAGTTTTTCAACAAATGTTTTCTTTTATACCGAGAATGTGTGTGATCTCAGCATCATACTCTGGATCTGCATAAACGGTAATATTAAACTTGGTTTCAGTAACTGATATTTTCTGCTCATCAGCAAACAATATGACAAACTTTTACTTACACTACTATCATACTTGTACTATTGTCATTTGAAAACAGTTATGTACTTAAAAATTCGCTACTATGGTCTAATCCAAGTAAAGCAATGAGCATGTATGACTAAAGAGACTTAATGCTTTTCAGAATTGAATTCAGGACCTGGCAATCGTTCCCTCATGATTAAGCAATATGACTTTTCCCAAACATTTCAGGATTTTTAAATAACTTTTCTACATTTGTTTATTATAGTTGGGAAAAACAAGTTATGAATACAATCAATATTGATCATCTTAACACATTCCATTTGAAGAAATTCCTTATTATACGTTGTTTTAATTATTCATTTTCTCATGGTTTCTTTACAAAGACCGAAAGAGCTCACTTACAAGAAACAGTAAATCGTCTTGAAGGTGAATTAGCTGCGCGGTCAGATGCATTACGCAAAGCAACAGTCGATATTACACGTATGAAAACGAAGCATGAAACAGAATTAAGAGATAAAACAGATCATCTAAATGGATCACTTTACCAAATGGAAAACAAATGGAAAGAAGCATGTAAGATGATTGAAAAGTTAGAGAAAGAATACAAAGATCAAGAATTCAAACTTGTGGAAGCGTCAACGAATGTAAGTTATGCAATTTAAAATGTTTGGCAGACCGTGTAATTGATAGGCAGATAATAATTATCTAATGAAATTAATATCACTGATTTAAACCAAAGATTTTTGTGTCAATACTATCTTCAGACCGTCATTTGTTCCTTGAATAACATTGCCTGATCATTTTTGGTGACGATAAGGTTATCATATAAAACCATATTAACGCGGGATATCATTCATTCATAACTCATTCTTACACACACACATTTACAATTCATTTCAGTCTTCTTTTATTTCACATCGTGAACTTTTCACTTGATTCTCATTTAACTCACTCATATTATCCTGTTTACAAAAATGCAACATCCAAATATGATTGGTTTGAACGTAGTATAGATTTTGATATGATTGTTATTAAAAAAACACTATATATTTCTTTGATGTTTTTGATTCCGATTATTACCCTGAGGAAGTCCATAAAAGTTAGCTGGACGAAATGTTGGAATTATTTATTTAAATTTCAATCGCTGAGGTTATTATTTCAAATATAATTTTCACATATAATGGTAAGGTTATCAGTTTTTACACATGATTATTATAGTTTCTTCTCGTTTTGCAGAGTAGTGATGAAAACAAACTATTAAAACAGAAACTAGATTCAATGGAGTCAAAAAACCGCATGATGTACAATGAACTTGAAACAGTTAAATTATCGAGAGAAAATTTACAAAATGAATATAATCATATCCAGGATGAACTAGATAAATTAAGGTGACTATTTCAAAGCTTTTATATTTCATTGTAAAAGTAGAGTTTTAAATACTTTATTTGAATGAAAGGACAAGGTTAGTATATTTATATGATTTAAAACATTGTACGTAGGAAAAATATCTAAGGTATAAAACTGTTTCTTTAAGTAGTATAGTATAACATATTAGAAAACTAGTTTAGCTCCATTCGATTGACACATGAAAAATTGTAACTCAAGTCAGTTTTGGGTTAATCTCCTCAGGTTGTATAGATAATGATAGAGGTTAACAAACTGGAGTCCTTAATATTAACAATCAGAAAAATCAAGCTCTTACATATATATGTAGTATTTTCCTAAAACCCTTGGTCTTTCTGCTGCAAAATAGTAGAATACTAAAAAACATCAAACGCAATAATGTGAAAGATGGTAAACAAATCAACATATTATCATCATATTACATTTTGACCATTCAGGCGTCAAAAAGAAATATTCATTTTAAATTGAGATTCTTACTGCGCATTTAAAAGAAGTAGAGCTCTTCACTCTTATCGAAGTGGATATATACGGTAGGAAATAAAGTTGTACACTATCTATCATTTGGGATGTATACAATCACAGATAACTTAAGGAGGATGATGAAAATGAAGGTAGCTCGGAAGCTCTCTACCAAAAAACAATGAAGTGAAAAAAACACCCAAACAACCTTTAAAGTAGATAAATGACAAACAATATTCATAGTTTACTCTTATTCTTCTGAGAACAGTAAATTAGTTTCTAATTTTATAATTTAGACTTAAAAATGAAAGTACTACAGTAAAAGTTTCGGCTGGTATTCAAGCTGTTCAAAAGTCGGTGAATGCCAGTACAAATACGGAGAATACTGAAAAAACCGTGACGGAATATTTACCTAAGCTTCAACTCTCAAGGTTTGTGATTATTTTTTATGGTTTATCATATTTTATCCTCATACTTACACAAAAACATACTACATATATAAGGATATCTAGAATGATTTTCATGGAAATTCAGCAGTTAGACATAAGTAGCATGTTGCCACAGTGCTTTTTGCTTATTACTACTGATTTTGGTTTAAATACTCAACATTTCCCAAAGAAACTATTTAATCTCAATTATGATGGCATAAAGCTGCTGTATATCTAATCACGTAATACACTCAGACAAGATATATCCGTTTGATAGGGGACCAGGTGCAAACTAGAATACGAGCAAGATACGGGAGGTGAGAGGACAGAAGTACACGTACGACAGAACTTATACGTGGTATACCAAATATGTCCGTCTACACTCCTTAATTAGTCACGCGTCACTTTGATCGGGCATATCGAAAGGACTTGGATTTAATGGAGAGTTTCGTGTAAAATGTGCTCTTTTATAGCAATAATTAAAATTTTCTTCCCAAAAAATGTTTGACGAAATAAGAGTTGACTGCCGTAACGTTTAAAATCGTGAATATTTATATTCAGTTTGAAGAGACGGCTATGAATTTTAATAAAAACACTTATTTGAAAAAAGGTTCCCGATTCTGAGCGTAAACGCTGGGTCAAATAAAAAATGACATTTTATGAATTAAATATTTTCTTAAGCGATGAAAGGTTTCTAAACAACATAAAGGTCGCTTTAACAATAAATTTATTTTAGAAAAATTGGTATTTGAAATCGCTAAGTAATAAAAAGCTGTTTAGTTTACTTTTGAAGACTGGTGATTTCAGTAGAAATCGTCTGATTCTGTAACAACCATTAAATCATAACTACTTGAAGAAACCAATCATAATATTGCGATGCCTGAAATTTAAGGGCTTCTGGTGTATAGAAATCGGTCTCAGATAATAGTCCTACGTTTGTTGTATGATTATTTGAGTATAATGTCAAAGGTTAATATGGTGAATGAGAAATCTAAGAGACTAGTTGGTAAGAGATTGCATTTTTACATGGAGAGAACCGTACATATGCTGATAGCAGAAATATGGACTACTAAATAAACCAAGTTATTCGATTCATTATGACATGATCTCTAAGATCATGAGTAAACAAATCCATCAAGAAAACAGTTAGGTTTCCTCGACACCATAACACAGATAAATATTTTTTGCTGATTACAATTGAAATTCTAACTTTTAATGCTATTTTAGGAATAAAATTGCATATATTCTTTGTTGAAAACAAATATATATACTTCTGTTTCGTAGTAATAGATCTAAACAGTATTCAGAACGAAATAAAATGCGTAACGCGTCACCTTATGAATCTGTGAAACTTACTAGTCATGATTTAAACAGTTCCGAAAATTCACCTGATTCCATCGAATCAAGAGTGGAAGCACTTAAACAAGCTAATCATTATTTAAGGATGGAAGTTGAAAATGCATGTAAAATGATAAATTCAAGTGTTTTGAATAAGAATAAAATCGAAGATGAATTTCTGTCCATGCCAAAAGTAAAGTATCCAAATGTAACTCAGTTTGATATTGTAAATCATAAACACAAAGTGAGTTATTCATGTTTAAACAAATATTAGTTGACTTCTAACTTGCCTGTCTTGTAACAATGAAGAAAAGACTGATAAAGTGCGTACCATTAGGATAAATTCTACTGTACACTGATATATGACTAATGCATGTAAATAATGGCTTCGAAATATCTCATGAAATCAACCAAAAATATTTCAGAAATGTTCCTTGCCTGTTATAGAGAGAAGATAAATGAGATTATATCGTAAACTCATACTGTCAGTGGTGCTTGTGAGCATGTTCTGCAACCACCTAGATACAACTCTATCTTGGGTGTTAAACGATCTCTACTGGGACGGAATTTAATCCCAAAGGTGTGTTGTTTCAGATTTCAAGTTCACTTTAGTTTCAAAAACTGTAAAACATATTTACGTTCACAACTAGATAAACTGCTGTCTAATGATTAATATTATTCTTTACACTAGGCAGCTACTTCCATACGTCATAGAACTCCTCGGTAGTTAGTACTCATGACCGTACCTAGAACAATCAGCTAGCTCTTATCTATCAGACTACTGGGTTATTATCCGAAGGTACACATTTCTAACATCAGTCAATTCGCTGTATGGTGCAATGACCATCAAACTCCATTAGCGGCAAATGTTTCGGTTCCGATAGATCTGAACTCGAAACAGCTATCCAGTTCTCTGTGGTTTTCATCGATATCCCAACTGAGGTCAATCAGTCACAAATATTACCCACAAATTAGCCTAGTATGTGCAAGACCTCTACTTTAGGACAATAGTTTACAATACGATCTCAGACAATCGCTGAGATCTTGAAAGGATCGTATAGCTATTTGGTTCTAGTATGGGAGTTCTCGGCGATGCGGATCCACGACCTTACCATAGGTCGGATTGATGAGTTCTCTATTATGTAGAACCTGCATCATTATAAAATAGACAGATTAACCTCTGATTGTACAGGTATTCCTTTTCATGTTTGCATTTTTAAAAAGTATCCTTAGTTAGTATACATTTTAAAGGTTACTGTTACTATAGAACTTTATTGAGGCATATGACTTCTAAATAATTGTAACTAACAAAACGTTTGACAAAGTCACAGAAGTATTCAAAGGTATTACCTTAAAGAAGAATAAAAACCGGTTGTATTTACCTCTGAATCTGTTCTTAGTCAAATACATTGATTCGTAAATTGAACACATTAAGACTGAATAGAAAGAAAAACTGTTTGTAATTTAGTCGTACTAAATACAATACCAAATTTATCATCACTTAGCGGAATTCTTTTCATAGCGGCAGTCTTTTTAAAACTATAAACAAAACCTCTGTTGAAATCAAATCCAAGCTAATAACACTTTACCGACCTACTGTTTTACCATTTGGGTTACAAGATTCAATAACTAGCCAGTGTCGATTTCCTTCGATCCATCAACTTGTTTTTGTTGATCTCAATATTGTAGTTTTTTTCCGTGTTGTTGAGAAATATGACGGCCTAAATTTCACGATTAAAGTTGCTTTGTTTGAATTACTATTACGAATGAGGTAAGAATTATTAGAACGGAGATCAACTAACCAATTCACAAGAAGTAACTCATTATTAGGATTTTAATCCAAAGTTTCTTAGAACAGAACAAATTTATTAATGACAATCTGCGATAAGTAGTAGTATTAGTGGTAGTAGTCACATTCAGTATTCTAACCATTAATACTCAAAACTGTTCAGTTCGTACTCTCGTAGTCACGTTTAGGCCAGCATTCAAGTTAGAGAAAACTCTGTGGGTACAATCGAAAGCATTGCATTTGAAATTTAAATCACGAGCGGAATAGCTTATGAAGAAATTATTACAAAAATCACACAAACCCTTCGAAAGATATTTTGATACTAACTGTATGGATATTAGATTTCAGCTGTCTTAAGATCCATCTTGATTAGGTTACTTTTTACCAGTACATAATTTGTTTAGTAAATTGGATGGAAATTATCCATCTATTAAGTGCAATAAGATCACTACTAAAGAATTAGTACTTGACAGCGAAAATTGCTCCCAAATTTAAAATAGGCTAATATTCATCCCCGCCTGAAACTTTTTTTCTATTTTCGCATCTTAAGGTTGGATTTTTCAACGAACCGGATCACCACATAGAGTATCAAGACGAAAGTTTGGTTGAACAAGAATCGAAAACTGTTTGGCTTGAACGGGCTGAATCTGTAAGATTTGAACTAAAAATGGTTGACCTACTATAATAGCATTTATGAACAGGCAACAGCTAATTACTTTCCTTTTAATGATATTAGGGTGAATTTCGATTTTAGGACAGGGAACCAAGAAGACATTAAGTGTCTTAAGGATATAAATAAATAAATGTTAGCTTCACTTTTTAGCCTTAAACGATCATTCCTGACCGATATTAAGTAAAACTAAGTAATCAGTTTTCTTGTAGACAATCTGTGATAGAGATTGATAATTATTTATGAATTGTAAAGATCATAAAAGAGAAGCAGACGTTCTTCAGTATTCATACAAATTTAAACGAGTTAAATATGTAATTCTCTAAATACTTTGGTGTCAGGTACAAATCTTAATCATTTTTAGCAGTGTTAAGTTTACACTCATGAATAAAAGTTCAGACGAGTATCAGAAACACCAATATCAATGTCCATTGAGCTTTTATTTAAAAATCAGCCATAACCCACAGAACTCAATGAATATATATTGATGTTACAATACAGAATAATGGATCATGATTAATTGATGCGGGACACCCAATAAACATAAAAAGAATAGAAGGGGAAACAGTGGTATTGATATGGACAACTGTTCCATATTACGCTGATTTCTGCAATTTAATCTAACTTCTCTTTTGAAAACTAATTTTTGACCTAAACTTAAGAATAAAGGACAAAGAGTACATTTATACTTTGTAAATTATTTAACCCTGAATAAAGTATATGGATTTCCCCCAAGATTTAAAGAGTAGTCCCGACAGTTTTCAGCCAACAAATACTCTGGCAAGATAAATGATCATGAAGATCCAGTCGTAACTTTAGTTCCCTACTCCTCCAGTAATTACTTACCTTTTTTTATCTTTTAAACTTTCATAATTCATTTAAATTATCAGAAAAATGACGTTCATGACAACTTATCAAAATCGCTTTACGAGTGATTTGGTCACTTAATTCGGCATAGTATATTGTAAATAACTCGTGATTTTCGGTTAAAATGACTCTCATGATCTTTTCTTCAATAAAATGAAATCTGCTCTCTGAAATATTATATTTTCTTTATGAATGTACTGCATGAAGCATCAACTTTGCATTCTTACTTGTAATGATTGCGTCATTAGTTGTATTCCTTATCAAGTGACATTACTGGTTCTTATTTTTCGTTTAGTTTGAAGAACTACATTTATTTGTCCCACTAAAGCTGATTTTAAAAGTAATCTAAACTGCGCTTGATACATTCTGCGTAGCTTGACGTAAAGATGAATCCGATAGACAGCTATTGATGACAACCATATAGCTGTCAAGATGTATAAACTCAGAAAGATCCATACAGACAAACCAATGTTTTTCTTCCAAACCCAGTCGGTTTCCTGGATTTGTTCTACCGCTCTAGTAGTAAACTCTTTTCTCAAATTACCAATCAAAAATTGCTCAAATTCTTTCCATACATTGATGAAGATTCCTATTATCATACGAGATATAACTCCTCCATCTACATGACATTCTCGGACAGACTTCGCGCCTATGTTATCCGTAGTAAAACCAATGGGACATTGCAGGCATCCTCCACTTGACGGATAATTCGTTTCACCTGAGTAGTAACCCTTAGGACACAAGTGACAACCACTAAAGGCGTACGGAGTTTGAGGAGCATGACCTGGAGGACATGGATGGCATACGACTGACCATTTTGTCAGTGGATATGCTGATGAGTTTCTAAATAATGATTTATTAAGCTCACCAGGAGTGATTGACTTGAGCAAAGGTGGAGGCTGATACGTCTGACTACCTGGTGGACAGACTACTCGTATGCCAGTAGTGATTTCGCGTGTAAATAAACTGTCCTTTACTACAGATTTTTTAATGAGTTCGTCCATTTCCGCTTTTAGAGTAGCATGAATATAGTTAAAATGACTTCCTGCAGGACTTGATAATAAGAAGATCGGTTCATGTGAAAGCTCAATCGGTATTGATATTTCTGTGAATGTACTTTTCGGTAATTCAACTGGCAAAGAATCTGTTGGTTTCTTGAGTGAGATCAGTGGCATCACTTGTACTACTATATCTTGACAAGGACTTGACTTATATTCAGCTATATTTACTTTCGATGCACACCAGTGTTTTATATCAGTCAATGTTTGTGTAAGGTTTTTCTCTGCTATTATATCTTTGGAAAGTGCTTCAAGTGCATAACTCCATACTACGATTGGTGGAGTATAAACGTGGGAAGCAAATTGTGCTTGCCTAACAATTCTACTATCACGTTGAAAGAAAGCCCATTTGTTTTCAACACCAATTATTGGTGTCGATCTAATAGCTGCACATGTGACAATTTCCATTTCATGAGTGAATAGAAGTTGTTTGATTCCTGAAAGTGTTTCACTGTATTTTGGCTCAAAATTCATTTTTACACCTGGTATACCTTTCTTCTTGAGAGCGTTCTGTAGCACAGGTACTTCGCTGACTCCAGTTAACGGCAAGAAGATAGTTAAAACTTCACCAACATGAATTACTTCTCCTCCTCTGTTGAACCATACTGTTATAGTGTTAGGCAAACTTCTCTCTTTCAGCTGTTTATTCACTTCCAGCCAGTCATTTATATTTCCTTCCTGAATTTGGTTCAACCAACACGGCAAATAAAGTATTTTGCCAGATGGTATCCATAGCGTGTGGGTACTGACTTGTTGTGCGTTGAAAAATTCAACACCGGATAATAAAATATGAAACAGATATATCTCTGACAGTTTCATGGGAAATGTAAATTCGTAGAGTGATGTATTGATTTATTTGAATGTAATCAACTTGTGATAATCAATAATCGATAGGACTATAAGTGTATTAAACTATTCTTTAATTATTCTACTGTAAACTATATATAGTTTTAGCATTAGTTATTCCGCTTTGCAATCATACCTTTATGTCTTCATTGTTATAAAATGTTGTTACCTCACTATCAAACACTTTTTCGGATACTAATTCAAAATTAGATTTCGGTGTCGCTTATATTGTTGACTATAAAGGCATCACTTTTAGTTATGTCGATAAAAACATTACATCAGAGCCACCACATGTCATTAGCGAAGTATGTAGCACAATTAAGCATATCACAAAGTTTATGAAGTGGACTTGGGCAGTTGGATACCGTTTTTAATGTAAACTTTACGTGATTCCTTGTGTGTTGAATAATCTATCTTTTCATTTTTAGTTAGTTAAGACGTAGTTTTCAACATAGATAGCTAGTTCGGACTCCGATCCACATATTCGTTTTGGTTGGTTCAATAATATTTTCACCCGAAATACACACAATAATCGTTTTGTTGTAAGCCTATTCTATGAACTTCCATATTTTATTGCATTAATTAAAGCCTTAACATTCACTTTTTAGTTTATTCAGTAAACACTATGATTTTTTATCCCTACAAATAATTCCTTCTATTTCATTAACATTTTATTTAGATTTCACAAAAATTCCATGATAACAACAATTACTGGTCAAACAAGTTAGAAAATATTGATAAACTAAAAAATTCCAGTCGAGATACTGTACAAAGCGTAGGACATCAAGCACACACAATTAGAACAAATACAAATACTGACCGAAAAGTGAAACCCACCCGTCTCAGTGATTCCAACACTGGTGTCAATTACAATAGCGGACGGAGTAAATTAACAAAACTAGAACCAACAGACTACCATGTGAAATCTGGTGACAAATTCGTTAAAATTACAAGTATGTCTAAAATTAATCCAGTCCCAATTAAACACATATCAACGTATCGCAGTTCAAGAATAAAATAATAAAAATGTTGAGTCTTACCTTTCCATTTTTTGGTAAATCAAGGGGAAAGCATTAAGGTTATCCATCCAGCAAGCACAACTTTCTGTACGCAGGTGTAAGCCAAACTACTTTTGTTACGGTTAGTGATATGAACCGACCGAGGTTAGGACGTGCAACCCACTATTTTGAAGACTGATGGCTCTAACGACTACTCTAATGCTAATGGTGTGGATATTTAAGTTTCATTAGGAGAATTAGTAAAAATGTTTAGCGTAATGAAATGATTAGGATCTTCCCTTAAACAACAATTTAGTACTAATCATGGGATCACAAAGTTAATTCAAAGCGTATCTTTTGTAGTGTCACTTTCCATATCTATTTAAGCATACCGAAATAATAGTAAGCAGTTAAATTTTACCCTACAATTTTACAAAACTTAAGCAATCATAGTTTGTTATGTGATGACACATTTTCTCCTTTCTTCAGTAACCTACGCAGTATCTACTGTTATTGATTTGTACAACCAGTGAGCTGTGATTCCTCAAGGTTTGAAGATAGATATATTCGGTCACATTAGATATAAGAAACTAATTCATACTGGGGAACAATTCTGCTGAACCTATACCTTTGTGTTAACACGTTCTTGTTGGTATCGATATCGTGTTCTCAATAAACGGTCAAACTTGTATGACTATGATGTAACCGCGTAAAACTCATGTTAAGACAGTTACCAAACAGAAGCAATTAGGCTGCTGAAAGACGCAGCCGTACAATCATTTATGACCTGTGTTTTTTAGAAGTGTAATCAGTAGTCAAGTACGAGTGACGACTACACTTATTACATATTAACGTTGGACGGAAAGAAACAAGTACTTGAAAACCATTAGATTAGATGTTACCTTTGAACATTAAAAACTGGATAATTATATCCCTGGTTATACATGGATAATATATTGTTAGCGGGACATGGATTGGATTAAAGCATGTTTCATGCATGATGGTGTTGCTGCACGTTGATTGGCTAATTCTTATCCAATCAGCTCTAGTCGTTGCTTGGAGAAGACTCTAGAATATTCTCATGTAAAATCTATAAATATACTAACATATTTCTTATTGCGCTTTCTACTTCATCTATTCCTGTTATTTGGAATATAATTTCTTCCTTGTCCAACCGTGTTCTGATTTGGGGACTTGTCGAGTGTATTGGTGTCTAAGAATACTAAGCAATAGGAATAGCTGGGTCGTAATAAGGAATATATATTAATAGTTATAACATATATGATTAATCTATCCTATTTAGCGGGATGGGAAGTACATTTATAAGAAAATCTAAACGTCGAATACTTAATTAATAGAAACACGACTGTCTAAATAGAGGTTGTACTCCCATCCTGAAAAACTAATCATTAAGATAAAAATGGACTTCTTGTTTTGTAAAATACGTTTCTAATTACGGATAAAAAAAGATCACTATGGAGTTGATTTATTTATTTTTTCCTTGCATTTTGTACAAGTTGCAAAACGAAAAAAGTGAAACTGTAGCTACCTTATTCGTGAAAAGGTAAATAAAAAAGAGGTTTGACATAAAAATTAGTGGCATTTTACATATGTATCAAGGATTAACGTTTACTTCAATATTTGAGAAATGAGATCAAATACAGACTGATTTTTCATCAAGTCACGTTCAGCATTCTCAATTAGTATTTGCCATAATCGTCCTATAAAAAGTGAAATTAATAAATTATTAATTGTGATAACGAAAGAGAATATTGATGAGGAAAAGTACTTTTATACTAAGATAATAATCGTAAACATAACAGTCTGAAAGTGCTACCATAATATGGGGACGATCCCATTAAAATAGGATTTGACTTTCGAGTTTCGCACAAAATTCGAAAATGAATGATATTCATCACTTACTACATGTGAATTTTAGTAGAAATGCCTTTATATAGTATATATAGTACTAGGTTTTAATTTCACTCTAAATAACAATGTCTGTACAATCAATTCTCTAAATCCATAGTACAATACATGATATCTCTACATATTTTATACAAGTGTATCAATCCCTAGTGATGGTGACATTACAGTAGATATCCACAATATTTCCCATAAAAATCTAAATTAAGATATATTTTCATATACTCAATTTGACATTGATTATGAACTGATTCATATGCAAAATATAGAATGAAATCCAGAGTAAAACGTAGTTTTTGAATTTAATCATTATCAGAATTTGTACAATATTATTTCACTAGAAGCAAGAGACTACACAGGCACTAAACATCTATGGAATAGTTGCACCTCAAACCTTCATTAAGGTCAACTTTAGTATACAACAAACTAAAAAATGGACGAGAGAACTGTTCAAAAGTTGTAACTTTATATTAGGATTTAGATAGTGATCACCCAACCAGATAAAGACAGTTGTTTAAATTAAAAAAGAAAATACACTTAAGCACCCTAGTTTGTACACTGTAGAGTACTTCATTTAGAAAATTTAAGAAACTTTATCTCTGCCTATGTAAATCTTAATAAATGTTTGTCTACATTTTCAAATCAATTGTCGTCACGAAAGAGATTGACCTCGCGACAGATTTAAAACTGAATGACAAAGGATAACCTTTGGTTAGTTACATACTTATTTGATTGACGTAATCGGTGCAACTATGAGGGATATGTATATGTTGTGGAACTTTAATAATTATGCGTTTCTGAAAATGGACAAGGATAGAAATGAACTCAACATGAATTGTCCCTAGTCTGAATAACTAATCAATGAAGAAATACTATATGGATTATAATGAAAATAATAATTATTTATTTACATGATTGCTTTTAGTGGTAGTCATAGGAAAAATTAAACTGGTGGATAAATAAGAGGTATGTGAATAACTTTATTTCATTATATATATTCACGAAGATATTCAATTAGAATTACTTCGATATCACCATCTACATTAACGAGAATCTATTGAATAGTTCATTTAAAAAATTCCGCCTTACCCACAGTTACTTTTTCAGAAGAAAGCAACGTATACATTGCATAAATTCTATCACAAAACTCTTTATCACCAAAAGTAAAATATGCCAGTGACTTTTTAGCTTGGAGGCATGCCATCATTTGAAGTATACCTGAAACGTTTAACACACGATGGAGAAAATAATTTAAGGTGGAGAGTATTTTATCAAAAAATTCACAGTTACCCAAATCATATATATAAAAGAATGTTTTTCACATCTTTGAGTATAAGGTGCGTTTTACTAAAACTTACAGCTCAGTAAATAAGAATAGCTCCATGGTAAGCAGTTAGCAATCTAAGGTAAATACATTAACTAAAACGATTAGGGTTAAGGGACTACGCAGTTGTTTAATAACAAATTCGATACAAATGACATCCATAAAATTTCAGGGAAACTTAACTTGAAAGTGTAAAGGAATTTTTTACGTACATTTCAATTCTATATCACCTCTAAAAGCACCACATCCCCAATTCCCAGTAGCTACAACTGGAGGTAGTTTTCTTTCAGGGAATAACTCGTCGGTAAATCCACAATATGCCTGTAAACGTGAAATAACGAAGTGAATGCAAAGGAATAGAACTATATAAAGTTTTCTATTGTCTAAGAAAAAATTGTGCTAGATATGGGGGAATAAATGAAAAAGGTAAAACTTCGCAAAATCTCTTCCCGTGATTCAGTACACATTTTAATGCATATTTCATTAAATAAGTGGTTTTTGGTATTTTTAAATTTTTCGAACTGTAAACCTGCATTTAAGTTGTACTACAGACGATTCAGTTTTGTACAGGCCGAGATTTCTCATTTGTGGTAAGCTGTGGTCATGTAAATGATGTATACAACCATGTGAGTCTTTAAGTCTGGAACAATACAAGGTGCCTATGTTGACTATTTTGTGTTTTGGTTGAAGCGTTAGGGATAGGAAAATTTGCATCGACCAATCAGAATTAGTATATACCATAGTGGTGGTGTGAGAATTCGTTATTGACGTAAGTAGAAAACATAACATACTGTCTTCAAAATTGAGTTCGAAAACATACAATTTGCAGCATACACTGAAAGTAACTGATAGTTCACTCCATAGAAACAATTAGACATCCTCCAGTTAACTGACTAATATGTTTTATACTAAAAAAGGCTGGATAATTCGCCAAACGATGAAAAGTGAAATAAAAAATAGACAACACCTAAGTTGATTACATCAGTTTTTCGAAAAATAGATTAGAATTTTATTCAAACCACAAAAAGTTACTAGTACAACAATGGTGTATCAAATAATCAAATAGTTAGTACATACTAATCTATACAAGCCTATTATCAGATGATAGGTGATGGTGTACTATTAAACCCTTTTATGGAGAAAAGTAAATAGATTGCTCTAAAATCAAACAGACTACGTTCTTTAGGTAAGCAATGTTATTACAAGTAAAGAAATATTATCCAACCGAGATTATTATAAAATCAAATATACTTTAAATAAGGTGATAAAATCATAATATTACCTTATTTAATTCTCTAAGCATTTCCTCGACATTGTACTGTTCCATAGGATTACTGTACTTAGTAGCATCCATTGCTACTACTGCATAATTCCATCTCCCCCACTTATCGCTAGTAGAAATCAAAAGGAACTATGCTTATAGTATTAATAAGCGATATTGGTGAATAAACTATTATTCAAAAGAACTGAGCTGAGCAAGTACGCTTTTGTAATTACAGTTTTCTGTCTAATAATATAAGCTAGACAGAAAAGAAATGTAACTACATTGTAGGTCAGTATGTTGGGAAATTGTGCCAATAACAGTGAAAATCACATATCCATTAAGACTATTAGATAGCTTTTTCTTCTATCCTATTATGGGACTTCTCACCATCACTAAAAACTTTTAAGCTGTGCTGAAGGCACTTTAATTTTTGGATAACCTAATCATATACAAAGAATGAATAATCACGCATGTCGTATTAGGCTAACCAAAGGGTTTTAAGTGAAAGTACAACTTACCAAAATGGTAAGTAATTCGTGTAACAATCCAAGTAGATTGAATGTGAGGACATTAACTAACCGGCCAAATCGTATAAACCCCAATGTGTTTACCCAGAACAAGTGAACTTGAATCGTTTGAAAATGTGGAACAAAATAAATATGATTCAATGGTGGTCTAGCTTAGATCGATTCATGAATTCAAGTATTAAAATTACTACAATCTCCACAAATCCCCATTCAGATAATGACTCAAAGGTGTTTTACAAATGATTATCGTAACTAAATAATGAATAGTCATCGAACGTCTAGAGAATCTAAGATTCTAAACTGAATTTCAGAGGGTTCAGGAATGCTCAGTTAGTGGATGCTAAGGTAAACTAAATGTTTGTCATCTACAGAAGCTTACGAAAATCTAACTATAAGTTAATAATTGTATCTTACCAAGGACACTACTTTTTATATTCTCTTTGAAGACACGCATGCTGAAGTTATTTGTCAGTGAACGTTTAGTGATTATAACAGTTAATCTTCCAAACCTTACATTTTTAATTAACGGCCGAATGTATAGACAAAAGCTAACGTTGTTTGATTGTCAAACTCTTAAACTGAAAGACCAAAATATGTTTTAGGAATCTAATAACAAACATTTTTATGGTAACCCACTTACTAACCGTGTATGAAGACGGGAAATAATCCGACGAATATCTTATATTCTTAATAACTCCCAAGTATCACATCCGGTTGGTCAGTATTATGAATGTATGTGAAACTTACCGTTTCATCCCACTATCCGAATGATTAAAATCTCCAGTCCAACAGAAATCATCAGCATAGCCAGAACCTACGGAATACTGTTCAGCACCTTCAATAATAAGTGTTTCATCAAACCCCAGACGCTCAACAAATAAGCAACTGACCAACAATTCTGGTCGTAAAGCGAACATAATTTCTTCTTGTACACATCCACTATTTAAAACACCACCACCAAGATAACTGTTAGCGAAATCAACCTACAACATTTGGACATTTGTAAAGTTATTAATATTTTGAATATAAATCCTTGAAAAGCAGTGCCAAATAGATGGATATTAAAAATAACATTATAATACAAAAGATATGAGCAATAGTCGTTTGGACAGCAGTGAACTTATGTGTTAGTGATCGTAAAGAAATCTGTACTGATGCAGACGGTCAGATCAAATGATTTGATTATATTGAACAGAAAATAAGTATTAATAATTGTAAGTGAAAGATACGAGATGGGAACAGAGTCGGTAACTTTTTATGATATCAACAACAACAACAACGTTTTACTCAACAGAAACTTGTCCAAACACCTGTACACTAACACCTCACTTACTGCTACAGTGATCATTTTCCTCCAAAATTAAGGGAACCAAATCCAATAAACGGCAGGGACAGGAATTATAACACGACTTTTACACAAAGGTGTACGACTACATAACTGGAAACATTTCTCTGTTGTATCAGTTATTTGATTCAAATAACTATATTTCATTCAGACATTAAATAGGAATAATATATATTTGTAAAATCTCAGCGAATGAATTTGTAGTAAATCCAACGTTTCGCCTGGCAATCTGGTCCAAGCTTTTTCAAGGAATTATAATCAAACATCAAAATTATCGAATATAAATAGGTACATGGTTCTTCGTTTCATTGTACACTGAATAGGTCATCCAATCAACGTTAACAATGTCTAAACTAGGTATGTGTATTAGTGTGTAAGAGATGTGTGATGTGAAATGATAAGCGTTAATATAACATATTGTATAGAGAACGTAAGTGGTGAGAGGAGAAATTACATTCACACTATATGTTGTCTCTTATCGGTGAATTTATAAGGAAACATACAATTTGTAATATATGATATGAATCATATCTGTCACAGCATGTATAAAATGAAGATAATTAAACAAAAATAAAAATAAAAGAGTGTAATTTTGAAATTGTATGTATGTGTCATTTTTTAATGTTCCAGTTAATTGTTTAACAAATTCCGATAAGACAACTGATTAGAATCATTGAAAGCAATTGTTGTCATTTAGATAATACGAAATAGATAAAAAACGTTAAGGAGTTCAGGTTTTTACTTATTAATGATTAGCTGCCATGGCACTGCTAATTGTATTCCATCCCTCCTATTAATATTGTTTGGATTAGCCCAAATGTATAGGGTTTCAGCTGTTTGCCTTTCCTTGTAAGAATTGAAATCTTTTTGGAGGATTTTTGTGTGAACGAAATCAATTGTATGACCCGATTCTATCGAGTGTAATGCTATCGCTGATTTGTTCTCCAGTTTCCTTACATCATCTGAGGATTTAGGAATGTGCGGCGTAATGTGTTCTTTGGCCTTCCTCTTTTCCTCAGTTGTCTTGATGTTTCACCTATATACGTTGCATTACAGTCACTACATCTGATTTCATAGACACAATTTTGTTGTTCTTCTTTGTGAATCGGATCTTTAATTCTTACTAATTTTGATCTTAGGGTATTGTTTGTTCGAAAAAATACTCTTATATTTTGATTATTTAAGATTCTTCTAATATCTTCTGAAACACCTTTCCGATATGAGATCACCACTGTGTTAACCCATTCCTTTTTCTGTAATCTTTTTGTATTATCCATACCGTCTTTTCTTTCATCCTTAATTATTCTTTTAATAAAATCTTTCGGATAATTGTTCATCATTAGGGTAGATGTAATTAAATTTATTTCCTTTTTCATATCGTTTGGTTCAGTGACAAGTTTTTGAGCTCTTGTAATCATATGAAATCAGATGTAGTGACTGTAATGCAACGTATGTAGGTGAAACATCAAGACAACTGAATGTGAGGGTGAAGGAACACAAACAATGTTTGAAACACATTCCTAAATCCTCAGATGATGTAAGGAAACTGGAGAACAAATCAGCGATAGCATTACACTCGATAGAATCGGGTCATACAATTGATTTCGTTCACACAAAAATCCTCCAAAAAGATTTCAATTCTTACAAGGAAAGGCAAACAGCTGAAACCCTATACATTTGGGCTAATCCAAACAATATTAATAGGAGGGATGGAATACAATTAGCAGTGCCATGGCAGCTAATCATTAATAAGTAAAAACCTGAACTCCTTAACGTTTTTTATCTATTTCGTATTATCTAAATGACAACAATTGCTTTCAATGATTCTAATCAGTTGTCTTATCGGAATTTGTTAAACAATTAACTGGAACATTAAAAAATGACACATACATACAATTTCAAAATTACACTCTTTTATTTTTATTTTTGTTTAATTATCTTCATTTTATACATGCTGTGACAGATATGATTCATATCATATATTACAAATTGTATGTTTCCTTATAAATTCACCGATAAGAGACAACATATAGTGTGAATGTAATTTCTCCTCTCACCACTTACGTTCTCTATACAATATGTTATATTAACGCTTATCATTTCACATCACACATCTCTTACACACTAATACACATACCTAGTTTAGACATTGTTAACGTTGATTGGATGACCTATTCAGTGTACAATGAAACGAAGAACCATGTACCTATTTATATTCGATAATTTTGATGTTTGATTATAATTCCTTGAAAAAGCTTGGACCAGATTGCCAGGCGAAACGTTGGATTTACTACAAATTCATTCGCTGAGATTTTACAAATATATATTATTCCTATTTAATGTCTTACATCAACTCGGCGCTCAAATACTGTGAAACTATTCGCTCTAATTTAGACGACAGTTCTTATATATTTCATTCAGTTAGACGGATAAATCATGGATCAGTGGTCATGTAAATCGACCTAGAGTATTCAAGACCTAATCTCTACTCGAAATATTCTATCTATACTAATTATTAATGACCACATCATGTATTCATTAATTTGTGTGGTGAATACGGTTCACATAATTATTTTACAAAGAAGTCTTAGTCCTCTGAATGGTTTATTTATCCCCTAAATGCCCTAGTACGGTCGAGGGTAAGGAGGGTCAGCTCTGCATGCTTCAGTTTGGTCATCCGGGCAGTATTCCAGCCCACACACAAACCAAATGGTGAAAACTACTAAAAAATATTACTCTTGTTTTAACTCTCCCTCAGACAAATCATATTCACAATCATTTGATAACATTCGTCTTTATTTCTTTTATACCACGTACTTATCTACTTCTTTTTATCCTTATTTTTTGCATACGATAGAAACCCTTTCCTATCCAAACGATCTCAGGTCACTGACTGGTCGAAAGTTAAATGCCACCGCCGACTACGAATACTAAAACAGTCTTTCTGAAACCCCGTTTATCATTTAAACTGGCCTCATTCAACATTCGCATATTAGTGTAAATAGGATAACAGACACGGTTGTCTATGTCTTCACAAAGTCTTGACACCGATGTCTGTTGTCTATCCGAGACCCGTATTTAATACCTTAGTGAAGTACTACAAATTCGCTCTCCATCTGTCATTTCGAAAAGCTTGTTTCACGTGCGTTTATCTGGAGACCCTGTGGCATCTTCGTCTGGTTTTGCTGGCGCTGACGTAACACTAAGCTCTAGAGCCGAAGAAACACTGTTCGATTGGATCCCCCTTTCTGGTCGGTTTTGTGTTGTTAGATTAAAAGGCTCCATCAAAGTGCGAAGAAGTCGGTGTGAGATGTCTTTTCGTCATTTCCGCCTACGCTCCGATAATTTACAGCCCGGATGAGTTACCCCACCAGTTAAATGTTTTTCTACAGAGAGTGCGTTTGACAAATATAGTAGTTTTAGTTTTATTTATTTACTTAAACACATAAATATTGGTACAAAAAAGCACCAGATAAATATGCGCCTCACAAATCTCATTCGATTTGTGTGAGGGCTGTGATACTGCCCAGGTGCCCAGACTGAAGCAGGTGGTTTTGTTAGGGGGCCACACCCGGAGCCTTTGACCTAAAGGTCTAGTCCACAAGGCAGTGGAGCATCGTAAGGAGATGCAGTCCCATGGTAGCCGGTGACCAACAGTTGGTTCATGCGCCATTCGTTCCTTCACGATCCTGGAGCCCATGTGCACCATTGGTTTGGAATCAGGGTTTTCCAACTCCCCTAGGTGAATCCTCCACATCCGCCAATCCGGTTAAAGCGCCGGACATTCGCTTTTCGTCCTCTCAATTTCGTAAACAACACCGGTGCCACGAGAAGGCAGTGAGTAGGACTTCCCTGGCAGAGGCTATATATTCGCGTGGCCATATGAGAGCATTTCGAGAGGGGGAGCAGACTCTCCCCACTCTCGGCCGTACCAGGGCATTTGGAGGCAAATATAGTAGTACTAATTGGAAACTTGAATTCTCAGGTCGGGCGTCTAAGCACAGAAGAGTCGTTTAGGTGGCCAATGAGGACTTGTTGGTCGCAGGTCACATAACTGTGACCATCTATTGAAACTGCTCAAACCACCTGTTTCTGGCTAGCACTAACAACCGGCACAGTCGTCGCAGACATGCTACCCCGCGTCCTCCCTCAGCATCTTAAGCCTGAACTTCGACTTATCACATCGCGATCAGTTACCGCTGGCGTGATTGTGTACAAGACTGCCACTCCTTTTGGAGTACCTATCTAGACTCTGATCATGCCCTTGTTTGTGTTAACCTTACCTTATGTTTCAGTGGCCAACAAACTCATCGCTCCAAATGGGTCGATGTCAGCAAATTGGTTGCAGATTCTGTTGCACCTAAATATCAAACCAAACTGGGTTCAAGGCTAGATGTCAGCTCACCGTAAAGTGTAGATGAACATTGGCTACATGTGCATGACGCCATGAAAATGGTGAGTAAAATCTCTGGCGGCTTCGCGAAATATCCCGCTTCTAAGTACTGAGTTTCAACAGGTTTCTTACAACCCGTCGACGCACATCGGTCTATTTTGGGTGACCGCGAGTTTAACCATAAACAACGACTGTTACGTAATGAAATCGGGCAAAGATTGCGTATGGACCGAGAAGCCTGGTGGTTGGAGAGTGTTAACGAGTTAGAAACAGCAGATGCTCCCGGTAACTATCGGAAGCTCATTCAACTTAGTCGAGTCATTGACACCAAAAGGTCTGGTGTGAATGAAACAATCTGTAAAGATGACAGGATGCAAACCAATAAAATCTACTGACGTCCTGGACGATGGGTGAAGTTTTCCGGAAAGCGGCTTATGCCAATCTGAACCATCTTCGGCGCCTTCGGGATGTTAGTCTGGCTAAAAAAGGTAGGAGCTATAACGCATCGGTGAGAGCAGTTTGGCTGTATGCTTATGAGACATGGTCTCTCCGAGTTGAGGATGTTAGACGACTCCCTGTGTTTGATCATTGTTGTTTCCGAAGGATTGCTGACATCCAGTGACAACACTATGTTAGTAATGCAGAAGTCTGGCATCGCGTGTTCGGGCACAGCAACTATACTTCTATTGGTGTCACTATCTTGAAACATCGACTTCGGTGGCTTGAACATGTCTTACGAATGTCCTCCCAGCGAATTCCACGTCGTACATTGTTTGCCGATGCTGGGACTGGTTGGAAAAGGCGGAGAGGTGGTCAGTGCATGTATGATATGGTGTCGTGATATGGAAGAAGGATGTATAGGACTGGCTTCTGTTGGTCTTTCACGGATTACTGGTTGGGGTCTTAGAGATGGTGCAACATAGTGGCTAGAAATGTTATCAGATATGGCTCAGAATGGAAGCCAGTGGCGATCTTGCTGTAACTCTTTTACTTTCTTCATGAAAGTGAACGTAACCTCTCGAACTGAAAGAATTCTTTCTAGTTGTATTTTTCCTAACCGAACTGTTTCTCCTGTTATGACTATTACTTTGCTCTCATACACTAATTTATGTTTATCGTTGTTCTTATTTTTTATTATACGCACTTAGCATTCTCTATTTTTTCACAACCTCATTGTTATTGTGTGGCGCATATGTATTTGGTGCACCCTTGTACCAATGTTTATGTGTTCAAACAATTAAATAAATAAAAACTTAGTTGATGAGGCAAATTAGTGGAAACAACCACGTATGATGAAACAGAAACTCTAGTGACAAAACGGAAACACGATATTTACTTCATAGAAATGGAACAGGTTAGGAGTTTAGTACATTATTAATCGTATACAAAGACGCTTGATTTCGGCGCCATTTAGATATCTGTATTGAAATTCACAAGTCACAAACATAGATTTTATATAAACAACGGCTGCAAGATGATTGTATGAAAAAAATTCACAGTGATCAATCTAAGTGGCAGTCAGTCAGTCACAACGTAGAACTTTGTACGTACCGGTTTCCTTGGTAAGTCTGAACAGTTGTCTGCTGTTGCCTATTGCCGCTGCCTTTTCCATCTCTCATACTTTCGCTACCCACTACTGTTCACGATTATTGCGTAGGCTTCTTGTTAGCCTACGTTAAGTTGACTCCGCTCTTCGTTATATTCAGAGCCAGATGGGATGAGTTTTCGAGCATCTGTCAATGCGGTAGATGTTGCTGAGATCCAGTGCTTTTCCCTAACCTTATGGTTCACCGTACTAGCAGATATCACTGCTGTTTCCACAGCTTCTCGGATGTCATTCCACTCTGCCTCGGAGTGGGCATCACTTACATGGCTGCCTAACTGTTTTCTAGTTGTTCCTGAAATATATTCTTGGCTTGCCTATCATTAAGTAGAACCCTAAGAGTCTTCCTTGCAGCGTCTTTCCTACGTCAAGTAAGACGCAGACAGATATGTGCTCGCACTAGAGCATGATCTGAACCTAAATATGTGCTCCAGAATGAGCGACAGTCTTCTACCGAGCCCCTCCATTGTTGGCTGATAGCGATGTGATCTAGTTGGGTCCAACGTTTGAACGAATTCGGGGGTCGCCATGTCAACAGATGTTTTTCCTTATGCTTAAAGTTAGTATTTGCAAGAAACCGGTGGTTATCTGAGCATAGCTGCAATAGACGGTCGCCATTATCTGTTCTTTTAGCCACGACACCATAAGATCCACCCAGGTGTCTTTCCCTTTCGCTTAGTTTACCTAATTGAGCATTAAAGTCACCTGCCACTATTACTTCATCAGAGCGCCTAGCTTTTCGGAAAAGGTTGGAAAGCTTTCTGTAAAACTCATCTTTTACATCATCTGAGCTGCAGTCATTGGGAGAGTAGGCAGAGATGACGAAGAGACAACGACGAGTGTTCCTGTTTTTCCGAGTCCTTACTGTTCCGTTTAGTCGGAAAGCGCACAAGTGACCGTTTACTGGGATCCAGTCTAAGAGAGCTAGTTCCGCCTTAGGACTCAATGCTATACCTACGCCAGCGAGACCACGGAGAGCAGCATCAGGGCTTCAAGATACACGAAGCGTGAATCGAGTTGGTTCTTTATTTTGACATGGTGAGGTCAAATGAATGACGCTAGTCGGATTCTGTATGCGCGTTTCGGAGACGCAGCACACATCGATGGTGCGAGATTCTAAAGTCCGAAATAAGAAAGCCTGTTGTCCTATTCGGCAGTGTTCGGACGTTAGAAGCCCCTACACGTAATTCAGATCGTGGTTTTAGGAGACCAGGGATAACGTTCCGCGTACTCGAATCGTTTGCCCTAGCGGTGCGAAGTGATAAAGGGAAGTGAGAGTGGTTAGTCGCGGAGATAAGAGAGATATTAGGTGTAGGAAGGATTTGAATGTGACCAACTTGGTCTTATGTGTTTTTACGAGTATGATGGCTGATCTCACTTCCCGGTTGCCCACACCGTGGAAGGGTATTTCTTGAGGAACCTGAAAAAGAAGTTAGATTATTGTTGGTTTTAACGACTTGAGAGCGTGACCGCAGAGCCCAAGGGACAACTGCTTGAGGTCGATTGCGCACGGCCTTTCAGTGGGAGGTTTTTGACGTGTTAGCTCTGTTCTTTAAAGGGCCTTACTGCCGGAGACGGGAATCCGTGAGGTGTGACATTTTTAGGGTCGACCTTTCTTAACCCCCTTTTCTAACCAGCAGCATCGCTGTAGCTGCTGGGTGTCCGAGGGAAAAACCTTACTGATGTCACACCCCTCTACAGTATGCAGTAAGACTTCGCCCTCAGACCTTGAGTTGCTGTTTTTAGTCTTACCGTTCTCTAATCGACCTGCCTGGGATGGTAGGACCTACAGGAACTTATGTTCCAGCCAATATAGCCCGGTTGGGTCATCACGATAGGCAAACCCGACCACTACGTCAAGGTAGCAACTACGGTAAGGATCTAAGTGGCAACATAAGATACATTGCGTAAAAAACGGTACAAGATTACACTCAATACAAAATAGATTTAATAAACGACATAACAAACTTGTAAGGTGTTTGGACCAGCATCAGTAATTGATCCTGTGGCATTGACATGTAAACGCAACTGGTCAAATGTTAACTTGCTCTTCGACCAATCTGGTGCCAAATTACCTAGACAGCGTCTTGTAAATGTAACTGATCCCGTAGGGAACTTTTGAAGAACACGATGGAAATAGTGTAAGATGCAACGTAGCTTCTCAATTTTGACATGAAGTATCCTAAAATTAAACCACAATATAATCGGAAGTAGTATTCAGTATTGTTATGAACTCTTATTACAGTTCAGTCATTCATTACTTAGTATTCTTTGGACACTTCACTAGACAAGTCCTCAAATCAGAACACGAACACGAACGTAATTACATCTCAAATAAACAAGGTCGAATGGAAGTGGGAATAACAATAAGAAAAACGTTAGTATATATATGAATATATTTCACACGAAGACTTTAAGGTCTTTTCCAAGTATCCGCTAGTGTACCACAAGTAGTATAATGATAACCAACAAGAATATAGTTACAAAAATGAAAGCAATCAAGGGACTTTGCAGTGTCCTATTTTAGGTTTTCTATATGCATCGTAATTTCAGTTAGATTTTCTTATAAAATAGCATTGAGAACCGTATTTCTATTATAGCTTGCTAATTACTTTTGTGACTTTCAACTGGTCTCATGAAAAGCAGATACAGTAAATGGTGAAGATGACCCAGAATTTAGTACAATGGATAAACTCACCGGCTTGTATTATATTTACTGTCGGATTTCGCTGATAGTAAGTGAGAGAAATTGATTTGAGGGAAATTAACATATTCTGCATCTTGACTGTGACAATTACGTCTAGGAAATGTACAAAACAAAGCATTTGCCAAAAGACTGGCTATCTGGAGTTGACTTAAAGTAAGTGAGCATTCTTTTCGGCATGACAGTAAAGGAATAGGCTAAAGTGAAGAAGTAGAAATGATAATCAAACAACGTCCAATAAATAGTGAGAACTACTGACAAAAAGACAAAAGTATGAAAGCAACACCGCCGTGAGAAGGCAGTGAGCAGAACTCCCCTGGAAGTGGCTGTATACGCGTGGCCATGTGAGCATTTCAAGGGGGAGAGCGGACTCTCCCCACTCTCAACAGTACAAGGGCACTTGGGAGCAAAACTGGGAATCAGCCGCATCTCGTTTTTCCCCAGCTTGAACGTGCTAATAGATTTGAAGGTCAAAAAAAGCAAGCACATGACCTACACTTGGGATTTCTAACCGAAAATTTACCCGAGTACTTCAAACGTGAACGGTTAGTAGTGAATACACTAAGAAATACATGAAATATTGGCTCAATGAAAAGGGGATTCGCCAAGCCTTAGAAAAATATGAGAATAGTTCAAAACTTTTTAACATGCCGATAATGCGATACTCGAGACCAGTGTTTTATCTGACTATGGTAAGTGATGGAACTCGAACCGGAGCATGATCACACCAAACCCCAAGTTAAATATGTTTACCACATTGGCAGTCCTAAAACATGTCAAAACCAGAGATTCCAGTTGAGTGACTAACAACTGGTAGCCGTTATTGCAGAAATAAAACACATCAAACCTCTGTCGGTCAGCTACAACGTAGGGCCAGGCACATATATTCATCGGTCCAGGTTGCCATACTCCATTAGCGCAACAAGATGAATACAAAATTCATAGTAGTTAATTCAATGAACCCCCAAATGCCCTGGTACGGCTGAGAGTGGGGAGAGTACGCTCTCCCTCTCGAAATGCTCTTACATGGCCACGCGTGTACAGCCACTGCCAAGGAAGTCCTGCTCACTGCCTTCTTGTGGCGGGGGTGTTGTTCACGAAATTGAGAGGACGAAAAGCGAATGTCCGGTGCTTTAACCTGGTCGGTAGACACGGAGAGTCTACCTAGGGGAGTTGGAAAACCCTGATTCCAAACCAATGGTGCAAATGGGCTCCAGTATCCTGAGGGAACAAATGGCGTATGAGTCAATCGTTGGTCATCGGCTACCATGGGACTGCATCTCCTTACGATGCTCCACTGCCTTGTGGATCAGATCTTTAAGTCGAAGGCTCCGGGTGTGGCCCCCTAAGAAAACCACCCGCTTCGGTTTGGGCACCCGGGAGGTATCACAACCCTCACACAAATCAAATGAGATTTGTGTGGCGCATATGTATCTGGTGCCCCCTTCTACCAATATTTGTGTTCAAATAAATACATAATAAAAGTTAATTCAATGGTGATAATATATAAAAAAATATTGCATATAAGGATATAGTACAGGAAGAAAGAACCAGTTGGTAGAAGGAACGATATAAAGCAATTTTAATCTCAGTTTAAGGGAAGACAAAGAGTGTATACACCTACGCCATTGTGATCGATTCTGAGCCATGTCACCTAGAGTCTCTAACCATTGGTTACGATAGTCACGCGGACCCCAACCAAGTAGTCTGGATCTACCAACATGCTTAAGACTAGAAGTTAATGACTTCAAGCACTGGTGCCACCTTTGACCAAGACCAAATCTATCTAAGAATATTTCTACAAAGTATCAATCAATCTAGTCCCATCTTTTCAGAAAGGAAACTATCAAAGACATTTTAATTTTCAAGAGTAAGTTATAAACCATTAAAAAACAGCTAATTACTTTTGTAACAAAAATAGGCAAATTTAGTGCTAACGAGCAAATTCCAGAAAGAGTGTTACCGAAGAAATTATCGTTTCCACCATCGGGGATCAGATTCAGCATACATAATTGTTCTAACGTTTTAAAATTCCAGTAGGATTTGAAACGATAGTTGTAGGAGAGAATAGCTTCCTAGAATAAATTAAGAATATGTGACCTAATCATTTCTCTTGTATACCATACAAATAGCAAATCTGATTACGTGAATGACGACATTGTTAAAATTATAATAAACTAAATTTTTTACCTTTAACTCGTCAGAAGATTTTATCTTATTTCTCAATGCCTTTTCAATCACAACCCACCTAGAAATAAGGCTATTAGCACCACCCTAAAACATAAGCCCAATGAACAATCTTACTTCATAAACTGGATAAACACTTTCGGGAGAACATGGCATACGAACAAACAATCCGTTCCACTTATCCTGGTAGTCGTCAGGATATGGTACAGGTGGCTTTACAGGGTTACTGTCACACTGAAATGTTATCAAGTTAAAAAACAAACAGCTTACACGAAAGAACACTTTGTGTGTTCGTGAAGGTTGTAGAGGGGGTAAACATGGTGACGACAAAGTCAGCTCCTCTAAAGGATCTCCCTAGGATAAGTGATAAAAAAAACAAATTTCAAGAATTTACTTTGAAATAATGAACACATTTTGACGACTCGATCATCCAAAGAACCTTTGGTCTTGTAGAAATCGGAGAGTTATGACAGGATATCTATGACTTGAACAAGTATCACTTACTGACGCTGTTGTTAGACGTTATTTAGCCCAGATGTTTTGTGTGCCTGGGGTTGTGTAGAGGAGCGTGTGGAAATCTGAATAGAAAGGATCTTGAGGACATACGATGGACTTACAACCGATAGACAAAGTACTTCTTTGCTTTCCATCCACTTTTTTGGAAGGGCCAGATTGATTTTAATGTATTTTCTTCACGTTTAATGGTCCCCAGGAATATAATTTAAGGGAGAACAAATGAGATTTTGGATAACAAACATAGAAATCATTTATCTACGTAGCTAAACCATATGGCTGACGTCAATTCACGATGAGAACCCTAACATTAGCTGTTATTCCTAACCTTATTTCTCACATTGATTAATAACCATAATTAGACTCTTTTAAATAGTCGTAGTATCTCAAGTCTACTTTAATGTCGCTCAAAGTGTAGTCGACTGGAATTGCTGTTGGATTAAATACCCCTGTGTGGTGTATAAATTGTCTGCTCAATTAGCTTCTAATTAGCTGCAACTGCCCAGTTAAAGGTATTGATCCAATCAAATAATCAATCAATAAGCTTCAATCAAAGGTCGCTTCTACTTTACCGTGTCGCTGTTACAAAGATCATCCATAATTTATAGTCCCGCCCCATTAGGAATAATCGAGACGGCAACATACACAAATATCCGAAGACAATATGACATAACATAATATTGCTAACTTGTAAACCAATTTCGGACTTGAGTTTCGTGTATTTGACCATACCTTGCTGATTTCATAGCACTATGCACAAACAGAAGACGCTGTCAAATGTCTTTATGAAATAGGACTGGGATGAAACCCAGGTGGTATGCCAATACTGCACTTGGAGTGTGGCTGTGAACGACTTCCCACACGATGACTTTAACCCACCACCGGAATTAATGTGTACAGACCATCTATCGATAACTGCGACAAGTATTACTATTTCCATGAAATAAACGGACAGGAAAGACGAAAAAACTGTAAACACATACGAAGTGCGCAAAAAACATTTGTTTTGCTTTAAATATATATTTTCTTCTTAAAAAGCTGTCAAAATTTATTATTATAATCAATGATCGAAATGAAACTCATTACAACCCTTTAGAACTACAGTTACAAACAGTCTGGAAACAAACATTTAAACCCACAAACTAAAGGCACGGATTAAAAGTGTGATGGAAAACCCCACTCTCGTATGCGATTTCGACCTTGTACCTGGCAGTCAACCAAAATGAAGCGGGAATTATTGTTTAAAACGCGGTAGTTCATAATAGATGGCGTTTTTCGGTCTTTGTCGTTTTTGGTGACTTACAGAGAAAGTGTGAAATTTTCTACGCCAAACAGACTCGAAAAACAATCAAACCAAGCTAATAAAAGTGGTATTTAAATCTTCCAATAAAAAGGACCTAACAATACAATCAGGGGGTTTCGCCCTTAACGACGTACTGCTAGTGGACCGTATGAAAAGACGTGAAGCTGAAAAGTAATTAAAACTAAGATTATTTGCCGACGAGAAAGACACTAAAATTGCTACTTTACGGGTGGTGAGGCTCCGACAGAGAATGATGACGAAGCCTATTTGGGCGCATCATGAAGCCATTTAAGTGGTTTTCAGATATGTTACTCAAATACCTGTAGCTTGCCTATCGGATCTAGGTTTACGGACAGACTCTTCCAAGCCGGACATAGTCGCTGTCACAGAAACTTGGCTGACTAAGTCTGTAGACGGTAGGGAACTTGGTTTTGAAATTCTCACATTGGTAACAGCCAACAAAATCCAGGGTAGATCTAGTCATTAGGAATACTATCCCATTTACCGTTATTGATAACATCCCACAAAAATGGGACGTGGGAATTAGTTGCCTCTTGAAATGCAAAGGACAAGAGCTGCTGATTGGTTTGGTCTACCACAGTTCGAACTTTAAGGTGAGTGAAGTCTTGCCTGATGGTTCCGACACTCTGTCATCAGGTGGTCAATGTTTGACCTTAGGAGACTTTAATGCATCTACGGTGAACTGAAAAAATCTGAGAACTGAGTCGTCAAAAAATTCTTCCTGTCAAAGGCTAGTTGATGCGGTTATTACATGTGGCCTAGTGCAACACGTGAAAGAAACCACTGCATACGACTCAGACTTTGAATCGTCGTTACCAGATCTCATATTAAACCATTATAAGGATGATATCACAAATCTCGATTGTATGTCACCCTTAGGTAAGTGACCTTGCAGTCTTATTCCTTGATTTCCATATCGTTGTCAACAACAATGTGGCAGTCCAACACAGGTCAAACATTCGAAAGGCAAATATACAAGGAATTATACACTCAGCATTCTCAGTAGATTGGACGATAGAACCAGAGTCCTCCTTTGAGACGGCTCGAAATGCATGCAGAAATTTATACATAGAATCTACTGCATCGCATATTCATTCGACCACACCAAGGAGTACTATACACTCCACGCCGTTGTTCATTAAGGAAGTTCACACCTTTCTCTGTAAAGGAAAATGAATTCAAGAGAGATTCAAATTACTGAGTACTGATGATACGAGACTTCGATATCTGGTGGCTCAAAATACTTGTGCCTCAACCCTCCGCAAGTCTAGAAGACTTCGTTAAAAGCTTGTTAAGGAGTCTACATAAAATAGCACCCCATCATACTTCGAATGTGTCAAGTGTAGCGCACTTAGTCATGCTGAAAGAAAAATTGGAGCGTAGCAAAGTCACACATCTAATTAAATGCATAATACAAATTTTCTCAAAATATCGACGCCTGAGTGACTAAATAAACGGAAACCCACCCTTAACTACCGATCACGGTGAACCCATACGAACTTACAGCATGGAGTTTTTCCTGAGAAGGATAAAAGCTAGCTTGGAACTGAAATTACCGTCTTTTTCACTTAAGCGTCCTTGAACGGATTTCCTCATGGCGGTCACTTCATATTGAGGCGCAGCAACTTGGTGAGGTGTTTGTTGGTTAGCTTGACTTAGTAGTATATGTGCATTCAGGATACCTGTATATCTCACAAAACGTAAAAATGACAGATAGTCACGTATATTGTATGTTTTTGTCTGTCTTCAGCTGAATAAAACCTAGTGTCGTATGCCTTTGTCGTTGAAGAAAACTCAGTTTCAAGTAGCTTATCCTATTTGTCTAGGAGGAGGTCAGTATTCAACACAACAAATACGAAGTAATCAGGCCTTAGGTTAGTTTTCCGGATGCATGGTCATGGATGAGCAGTAGTTAAATGTCCCATACCAATGCAAAACGGCCTTCCAGTACTTTTTAGATTTTCGGTGGTGATCTAGCTAAAGTCGGTCCTCTTGTGATAGTCGTAATTTTCTGTCCATTTATTCAGTAGTAATGCTGCGTTTGATGCTTTTGAAAGTATTTTGACCGACCTAACCGATACTTCTCAGCAGACGATCTTATCTCAAAGGTTCTTGATATAGGACGACTTCAAAAATGCCTTGAAAGTTTTTCAGCATTTAAGAATAACATAATACTGATTGTTGCGGATGAAATGTACTCATGGCGTCCACGTACAAAGTAAGCATCCCGTTTTTCTGTGACTCGTCCTGTTACCAATGCCGTCCAACTGCTGACTCCAGAATAACTTGCTGTTACAGGGGATTGTTGTTGTCAAAAAATGTATGTCTGCCTCGGATATAGATACTCAAGCAACCATCGGGGAAGCCGGATTATATGGACATGTTTCATGATGACGTGTAATTGAATGTACGTTTTGCATTATCAGTGTTCTAATTAAGTATCTGATAGTCACTAATTGCTTCTTTTCATATTTGGGACAAAAGACTGGCATTGCTGACGGGTATAGATACTAAGGACAGGTTTGTGTGCTGCCACATTTGACAAGCTTACAGTATATACTGCAGCTACCTTAAGTTAAAATTGTTCGGATAACTTATTGCCTTAAGGACATATTTAGTACATCTTCGTATTAGTGCGTAATATGCATCTACTTACCATTTAGATTGTTGCTTCTTAAGATAACCAAACAGCAGTTTTCCAGAGCCTTAATTAGACAGGGCAATGCATAACCTCATCTTAAGGGTTAGTTAAAAGTCTTATGGTGCACAAGTAGTCTCTCATTTTTCGTTCAATAGCCCTGAAAATCAATTTATTGCGTACGTTTATCAATTCATTTTCCCGTTTTTTAGTTTGAAACGTCAACATGTTTTCTTTGTGTGCGTTAGTGGTATTGTGATCGAGTACTTCAGTAAATGATACCTTTGGTCCCTCCTCTATTTGGTAGTCATCTGAAAGCAATTAGTTTTAATTGGTGAAGACTGACTACAACGATATAGTACTGTGCAAGAACAAGTGATCATCTGGATTTGTGTTATCCAGAATATGTCAGTGCACTATCACCCCTATAGACAAAGAATAGCTTGTTTAGCAGTCATTAGCTGGGATGACTGAAACTTACTTCCGTTCATTCTCGTTGGTGAAGACGTACTGCTTGGATTGATGCTACAGGACAGTGCAAAGGGTCTAGTAACTTTTAAAATATTGCGCACAACAACTGCACGACATTCTTAACAACTTTCTAGGCATTGATATCAAAGCAGTAACCAAGGTGCAGACCTACTGAATTAAAATATTCCTCACGTTAAAAGCCTTGAGACGTGATGTCACCATGTCTAGGAAAATTAAAGCAAAATGGGGCCAATAATCTTGTAATATTGTCAGGATTGAGACACACAAAGTATATCTGCCAAAGTAATCCACTTACACGCGAGGCCAACTACAGAACATTTACATCCACCTATAGTACTCGAAAGAAACGGGCCAGTGAACAAATCTCAAGGGTTAGTGTATGGCCGAAACCTAATCCTGCTCGCCCCTACAATTTGTGCGATGAACCCAGGTTTTCCATTTGCTGTAACTATGGTGTTAGGCCTAGCAGCAAAAAACTTCGAACGTCTGCAAGTAATGACTACCTTTGAGAAACATGCACTGGATGACATTAGGTGCTGTCAGAGATAATTTGCATTCAGAGAAAGTATTTTTATAGGCTGTCATATCAAACTTGTTTTGTCCTGGAAAATATATTTTCACCAACCCTAGGCCATTTAGGAACCAGATATAAGTAATCGTTTCTTTGTCATAAACAAGAAACATGCTGTTGACCATCATTAACTAATTTGTCTTCTATCTCTGGTTTTAGGACAAAATTAAAAACAGTAATATATTACCGTGACAAAGATCACTCTCCTACTATCCAAATGCCAATCCTAAAGTAAATACAGTTTTGAATTCACATTTTACGTCCATAATGTTAAGAATATAAGGTCTAAGTTCGCCTATAGTTTGTAATGAGTTACTTTTAATTTTGCTGCACATAGATTGATGTGTTTCGTAGTATGTGACGTCATTAGACATTGATAAAATGCTTTTCAGAGAAAGAGGTCCTTGGGAGTTGACCAGAGCTCAATTATTAACCACATTGGCTAATAACTCCCTAGAATATTTAGCATTTTAGGCCTCAGCATTGTTGTGCACCATCTTAGTTCTACTGAACAAAAAACTGACTAAAAACACTCAGTCAAGGCTCCTCACAATATCTCGTTTAAGGATTGTGGAACTTCGGTGGGCTCCAAGCAAATTATCCACCATGCAGGTAAATTAATGTCAAATAATTTGCCAATCATCGTCAAGGTAGAGAACAGTCAATGCTCATCAGTCACTGGGAATCCATGAACTAGTCAATGAGGCAATGGTTACTTTCTACTTTTTTATTTTACTTAACACATTTCTTTGACAAAGTCGATTTGTTCCTTACGGCAATCATTGTAGCCATAGTATCTAGATACCACAAGAGAGTGATTCAATTTGGATACCGACCTAGAGGTGTGATTTGGACGTAAATCTGAAGGTTCTACATTTTCCATTAAACTCGAGTAGACTGCAATCTAAATTGGTGATCTACACACCCTTTGACACCTGCAGACCATTTCTTTCGAACGCTAGTTGGCTTACATATTATACACTACCAGGACGAAACAGCTCTCCAGTGCCACAAGGTTCTCAATGGTGATCGAACACTGGTCGTTTCATGATCTCAATTAAAGTGAAACTCTGTGGAGGCAATCTCAGAACATTATTTTCGCTACATTTAATGCTACTGAAGCGCGCATACTAATTTTCCTTTTCATAACTCGTCAGTAACAGGAATTATATTGCAAATATTTATAATTGTTTGTTATTGACTCGACTTACAGTAGATATAAGCGAAGATATTATAGCAAAGAAAGTATCAGAGAAGCGGTAATCTCAGAAAAAGTTTTACTTACTGTTATATATGCTTGTTCTGTATGATTAGTAAATGACTGGATAATTATATTGCGCTCACCGTAGGTCTTCATAAGGCTTATGAAATACTGCCATAATTTGTTTTTTTTACTTGCTTACTTGTTTATTACCACCATCCCCAAACTACGTACCATTTGGCCATTACCTTACCATTTATACTGTCAATTAACTTCTTATCAATGTGTTATACTGAATCGACATCTTACCCACAATACGGAAGCTTTGTCTCTGATGTGCTTGTAACATGAAACTGACAAAGACAATCTAGTCCAGCAATATAGAGCCTAGATCACAGGAATATCAAAACGAACCACAGACATAAGGGATAGGCTAACATTACAACATAAGTGGGATGGCGTTTATGACCAGCAAACATTGTGGTATGGAGACAACATGAATCCTCACATGACTCTAGGGCAGAAAACTTTGTTTTCTTATGGATCCTTGTGATCTGGAGGGGTGTAACTAATTGTTAGTATCAATGCTACTTTACTAAAACAACCACCCTTTTTATTCATGTTTGTGACCTTGAATTTGTGTCACTTTCCGCTAAAAAAATCTTACGACAACCTAACTGGACCTTTTAATGAAACATATTATAGCAGTTGTTGTGAAAAAATCGTTTTTGTGTCCAAACACCTTGTTTTCCTTTCCACATTCTAGAGATCTGGATTGTATTGAACTGTTCAATTATTTTGAACTCCCTCCACTTATGCAGCTCTTTACCCATTCTTTGCCGTATTAGTGGGTTGTTTTCTTAACTAGGGACACTTAAATAAAAATTGATCCTGCGAAAGTAAGTGGGTGACCATATCTTAATTCTTCCATCATAAGTGATTCCACTTCACCACTTATGAACATCATCCTGGCCATTCCTCTTTACTTTTACTTTTTCAGTGCCGTCGTGATACACCACCTAAACCACATAGATAAATCATATGACTTCTTCCAGAGCCACAATTAATAGCTCCGACATTTCAGAAAGATTTATGGTTGTGTCTGTTGGAACCCGTTAGATTTTCTCGAGGACACCATCAAGAAGTACCAAGTAATACATGAAAGTTGACGTTTTTAACAGACTGATTACGTATTTATCACACTACGTCTTCATATAAAGTGCTGTGAACTTTATTTGAAATAACTCTCAACCAGCAGCCGTTCATCAAAGTACAGCTTCCTTAAAGTGCGACGATTTTTCCTTTGTGTATGCGTGTTTGCAAGCGTTATTCAGATTCTTATGTACGTAAATTTATTTATGATGGCATAAGTTTGAGGTCATCTAGTGTTCAAAAGTAATCTACTTTAGTCTATACAACCTTGAAGGGGTAAAGTGACGGTAAGCATTCTGTATCTGAATAACAGGAAGTGGTTCACTTTACTGCATACTGCTTTGGTCTCCTAGCATGTTCATTTGTTACCGCTGGAAAGTGTTCATAGAATTTTTATTGATGGATCATTTCAATTATTGTTTGTTTCTTTGTATTCTGTACCTAAATAAAATATTTGCGTTGTTTCGCTGTTTCTTACTAATGGTTAATACGACTTGACAGTGTACTTCCAATATGGCTCTCATAGAACTGGACGTTATGTTTCTACAGCGACTGCCCTACCAAAGGTTCTTCAGTTTGAGAGAATTCGAAAATAGCTTTGAGGATATTCAATAAACCAGAGTAGATGCAACCCAAAAATGCGGAAGACCTAAATTCTTTGGATTTATCAACAACCTAAAAGAAATAGTGAAAAACTCTGGGGAAATTCGTGAACATATGTGGTGTAGTTCGATATTGGTACATTTGTCTTTGCTACTATAATAATAGGCCTAATCTCAAAACTGTAGATTCGTTATGATGTGCTTACCTAAGCTACAAGATCCTACATGGAAGTCATATGACAGTTTATACTGACCCATTCTATGTGACATTAGGCAATAGGGCATTTAACACTTCTGAAGAGCACAGTTTGGCCTGGGTAGAGAATAATATAATCAATAAGAAAAGCAATAGGTTACATAGGGTGACCACTTCTGCATGGCTATGCCATGCCATTTCTATCAATTATCCCTGCATTTACCATCACTGCCCTTTACAGTTTGCTAAATGTTGAGTGTGAGTTTTCTCAGTTGTCTTATATTCAGCTTCGAGTGTCTTGTGGTTAGAATTAATACTAATACACGAATCCCCCATCAAAACCAACCTGACATTGGTTCGATGAACAGTCATGTGGGATTTTCACGTTCAGGCTTTAGGTGGAATAATACAAACCCTCGGCTGTCAATAGACTGAAAGATAAATCCAAAAGAATGCAGTATCAAGTAAATGGGAAATACATGTAGTAGTTTCAAAAATGTTTGGTTTCATTCTCAACACGCCGAAAATGAAGATCCATTTGAAGATTATATAAGGGTTAAACAAGTGGGATTATCATAATCAAGAATGATTCAGCACAGAGATATTTTAACATGTTATATTAAGGTGTGTAGCAGTAACCATTGGTTAACAGTTTATGAGCGGTAAAAGGACTTTGTGTTTAGAAATCGATGACGATTAATATTCGTATCAATGTTCATATTGCTATTATCTTTGTTTCAAGTTGGAAAGTCTGTTTTCTGTCTGTTTTCCGTCCATATGTGTTGATTTTCTCAATTATCTTATGATCAGCTTCGAGTATTGTGTGGTTAGAACCAATCCTACTACAAAGTCACATACGTGGTTGCTGCAAACGGTCTCTATCTGAAATATTCTTCCATAAGACGTGAGCATAGCCTTCTTAACTGACTCTTTCGGGAGAAGGCAAGACGATCACATACTCACACATGGTCTACGCTGCTTCACTTGAAATAACTGTGGCTTATACGTCTAAAACACACTACCAATAATATTCCAACCAGTGCTACTGTCTGTTCATTCTTACTCATTTTTCCGCTTTTCATATCCGTTAATCCGTTGTAGTTGTAAATAATCCCCCAAAATCAATAGCTCATTAAGTGTTCGACATTGGATGCTGACCATGTTGTTTAAGTGGACTTGTTTAACTGAAGGCTTTCGGTCATGCATCCATACCAGATCACGTTTCAACACGGCGTGGGACACAGCTCCTACGTTTCATTAGCCAGCTTATAGAAAAGGTCCTCGATATATTGGTAACGAATCAAATATATCTTTCCTGCCTCTTCTCGTCTGACTTCTGATTTCTATCTGACTGGGAACGATCGAATATAGAAGGTGCTACTGGTAGCTAGTTGTAAAACTAGAACATCCGTTGCATCATCATTGGTGAGACCGACGTGATCTGGTACACCAAGTCAATATACTGTGAGTCTGTTCCATTTTGGAATATTATTATTCATTGTTATTCTTTATTTGAATTTTATATATTGTGATATACTTTTTTTCGCGAATTTTTTTTCTCGGATATATTTTAATTAGACATTTTTCGTTATCTATATTACTATGACGGAACACTCTCCTAAGGTTCTTAAGTTTAAGTCTATTCCCCTTATTTCGATCCAGTTAACGCCATTTTGGCCCGACAATATCGAGTCCTGGTTCTGCTATGCAGAAGCCGATTTTTGCATGCACGGAATCACGGACTGGCGCACACGTTTCCTCGCGGTAGTTAAGGCGTTACCGCGCGAGTTTAACAGGTACGTAACACGTAGTATGTTTACTAGTGATGTTCCCGAACCTTACGAAACACTTAAACTATCGATTTTAAAACGCGGAGACCTAACTGATCGACAACGGTTAGACCAACTCCTTAACAATATCGACTTGCAACATGGTTCTGCGACGGACATGTTGCTTAGAATGAGAGAAGTCATCGGCCAACGAACTTTCGATGATGGCCTATTTAGACAACTTTTCTTGTCTAAACTCCCTCAACAGGTGCAGGCAGTGCTTGTTTCATTTCAAAACAATGCCATAGATGAACTAGCTGCATCTGCCGATCGAATCTTGGAAATCACCAAATTTTCTAAGGCCGAGGTTTTTTCCATCAAAGAAAAACCCCAATCGACCTCGACTGACATGGCCGAACTATGTCACACGCTTACAAGATATCTTAGAGTTCGTAATGACCGTAGTCGGTCAAAATCCTCACGTAGGAGCGTTTCACGTAAGAGATCTGTCTCTCGACCACGAGAGACAGACAACCCCGACTGGTGCTGGTATCACAACCAGTACGGTAAATCCTCTAGAAATTGCAGGAAGCCCTGCAATTATCCGACCCCAAAATCGAGTGACACGAAACACAGTTCGGGAAACTTCCCAGCCGGCACGCGTTAACGGCAACCGTAGCCGGCGAACACAGCCGCCTCTTATATGTCACGGATGTGACTACGAAAGTTCGCTACCTCGTCGACACCGGCGCAGAAGTTAGCGTTCTTCCCGCGAACTCCAACGACAGACTTCGCGAGTCTGTTTTAAGTTTACAGGCGGCAAACGGAAAACCGATCGCTACTTACGGTAAAAGGTACGTCTACCTTAACGTGGGTTTACGCAAACCCATACACTGGATTTTCGTGGTTGCAGATGTCTCCATGCCAATCATTGGTATAGACCTGTTACAACACCACAATCTACTCATCGACACACGCTCACGAAGGTTAATAGATGGAAACACTAAGTTATCTGTTTGCGTAACTCCTTGTTCTGGTTGCAGGTTATCCCCAGTCACGATTAAGCACACCATAGACCCCTTGTACCAATCAGTACTCGACAGATACCCCGGGATATACCAATCGCAATCGAAATTGCCTGGTGTAACCATCAATGTTACACATCACATCTCGACTACAGGACCACCTGTATTTTCGAAAGCCCGTCGACTCGCTCCCGAAAAGCTTAGGTTAGCCAAAAACGAATTTGACCATATGATAGACTTAGGTATAATTCGACCATCGAATAGTCCATGGTCATCCCCATTACACATGGTCCCTAAAAAGGACAGCAACGATTGGCGGCCAACTGGTGATTATCGGCGTCTGAATGCCAAAACCATTCCCGATCGTTACCCGCTGCCTCAAATTCACGATTTGACAGCTACCTTGAAAGGTACAACTGTCTTTTCAAAAATCGACTTAGTTAAGGCCTATAACCAAATACCGATGGCACCTGACGACATTCCTAAAACCGCCATCATCACTCCTTTCGGTCTTTACGAATTTCTACGAATGCCTTTTGGTTTAAGAAATGCGGCTCAAACCTTCCAAAGGTTTATCGACGACGTCTTTCGAGGCCTCAACTTCGTACATACGTATGTTGATGACTGTCTTATAGCAAGTTCGGACAGAGAATCGCATCTCAAGCATCTGGACATTGTTTTAGATCGACTCCAAAGGCATGGCATTACTGTCAACATTCAGAAATGCCAAATCGGGACTAACTCCTTAGACTTCTTAGGACACACTATTGATGCCCAAGGCATCCGACCCCTTAGGAGCAAAGTGGCGGCCATTCTGGATTACCCAGAACCGACCACGATCAGGCACTTACGAACCTTTAACGGACTCGTAAGTTTCTATAGACGGTTCATACCCAAATGCGCATCTCTTATGAAACCGTTAACCGATCAGCTTCGTGGAAATGCAAAATCAATTAGTTTAGACGACATAGCCCGTAAAGCATTCTCCACAGTTAAGGAACACATCGCTAAAGCAACCCTGCTTGCTCATCAGGACACTCAAGCGCCCATTAGTATCGCAGTAGACGCATCCGACTCAGCAATCGGAGCAGTCTTACAACAATGGGTTAACCATTCTTGGCAACCTTTAGGATTTTTCTCGAGACGGTTGCTAGACGCGGAGTCTAGGTACAGCACGTTCGGTAGGGAACTCCTAGCTATGTATTGTGCTGTACGGCATTTTCAACATTCCATCAAAGGAAGAGAATTCACGCTTTTTACCGATCACAAACCTCTTACCTTCTCTTTAAGTTCATCTTCAGACAAGTACTCACCGCGAGAGTCTCGACAACTCGACTACATTTCGCAGTTTACTTCAGACATACAACACATTTCTGGAGGTAACAATGTAGTCGCAGACGCCTTGTCTCGAATTAGCTCCTTGAACAGTTTCCAAGGAATCGACCTTCTTAAACTCGCTCAGCTTCAAAAAGAAGACATTGATCTTCAGCATGAGTTATCCTCGACAACTCTTAAACTACGTATTAAGCAGATGGGAACAGGTAAGGAAACCTTACTTTGCGACACAACTACAGGTAGGGATCGTCCAATAGTACCAAAACATTATCGACGCAACGTCTTCAATACGTTGCACAATCTTTCTCATCCAGGTGCTCGTGCAACAGTCAAACTTATAGCCGAACGCTTTTGTTGGCCTGGCATGAATAAAGACGTGAGGGAGTGGGCACGCTCCTGTGTAAGCTGTCAGAAATCTAAGGTCATAAGACACAACAAATGTCCCTTAGGTTCTTTCAAGACCCCTGACGCTCGTTTCGACCACGTCCATATAGATTTGGTAGGACCCTTACCCGACTCGAACGGATACTCATATCTCCTAACATGCGTAGACCGTTTCACTCGATGGCCAGAAGCAGTACCGATTAAGGACATTACTGCTGAAACCGTGGTCCGCGCTTTCGTCGAACGATGGGTAGCAAATTTCGGCTGCCCTTCAACCATCACTACAGACCGCGGACGCCAGTTCGAATCTGGACTTTTCCGTTGTCTGACCACACTATTAGGAATCACGCGCTTCCGAACGACTGCCTACCACCCACAAGCAAACGGGTTGGTAGAACGTTTTCATCGACAACTAAAAGCTTCATTATCAGCTTCAAACGTTTCACAGTGGACAGACGCTCTTCCACTCGTCTTGCTAGGTATCCGCAATGCAGTGAAAGCTGACATTGGATATACGGCATCTCAACTCGTTTACGGAACGACACTCCGACTCCCAGGAGAATTCGTGGATCCTTCAGCTTCTTCATTGAACATGGATCTAAACGCCGACACGAGTAGGCTTTCAAACGCTATGCGTTCAGTTAAACCTGCTCACACTCGACCTCAATCAACTGATGTTTTCGTTCAACCCGAATTACGACATAGTACACACGTCTTCGTTCGTCGAGACTCACATCGACGACCCCTCGAATCAGCATACGAAGGACCCTTCAAAGTTCTTCAACGCGAACTTAAGTACTATGTAGTCAATAAGAACGGTACGAACGATAGCATCAGTATCGACCAACTCAAAGCAGCGTACTTAGAAGGGAAACCCTAGCTACGTCGATTTTCCTTCGGTACAAGCAAACGACACAGCTGCTACACTCGTAGTACCCTACACGACAACCGACACACAACTTGATACTTCGTCAACGTCGATAGATAAACCTAAAACAACGCGTTCTGGAAGACGAGTAAGATTTCCAGAACATCTTAACGAATATTGCACGTAGGACATAAGCTTTATCTTGAATTACCCTTTCATAGTTTATTATAAAATTTTTTTGATATGCTCATTTTTTTTTATTTATATAAAAAAAACACAGAAAAAAACAAAACATTTATATCTTTTTTTGAGCGTATATATATATTTTTATATATAAAAAAACCAAAAGAAAACCATTTTTTTCCGATCGCTTTTACGCTTTTTGTAAGTGTATTAGTTTATTCATTTCTTTTCCCGCTCACCTTGTGTCCCTACGCAAGTACGAGTGTATTTTTGACATGCACTCACACGTTCTATTTTTCCTCTTTTCCAGGACGGCTGGAAAAGAACGACGAAGTTTCGCAAGGAACCGGAATTTTTCATTGTACTATATTTCTTTATTGCTATGTTGTACATTTTGGTCCCGTAGTTTAAGGAAAGACGACCAGACGCTGCTAAACGAAGCAAGCTATCAGAAGAGTGTTTACCAACGACAAACTCGTTGGGTTTAAACTTCTGGCTGGTCACGTCTTAGGGGCATCACTACCTCACTAGGGGGGAGTGATCTGTAGCTGTAAATAATTCCCCAAAATCAGTAGCTCATTAAGTGTTCGACATTGGATGCTGACCATGTTGTTTAAGTGGACTTGTTTAACTGAAGGCTTTCGGTCATGCATCCATACCAGATCACGTTTCAACACGGCGTGGGACACAGCTCCTACGTTTCATTAGCCAGCTTATAGAAAAGGTCCTCGATGTATTGGTAACGAATCAAATATATCTTTCCTGCCTCTTCTCGTCTGACTTCTGATTTCTATCTGACTGGGAACGATCGAATATAGAAGGTGCTACTGGTAGCTAGTTGTAAAACTAGAACATCCGTTGCATCATCACCGTTTTTTTGCAATCTTGTCCGCCTATATCGTCAGGATAGTTATGTAGATCACCAATATAGATGATGCGTCAACTCAAATTGGGTGGGAATGGCATGACTCACCACCTAGCTTACTTCGAAGCCACATCTGGTAACAAGTGCTCAACCTGTCTTTCTCTATCACAGTAACCAAGTAATGGAACTGCACTAGCCACTGGCAAGTAAAACCAGAACCTTATTAAAATGGATTATGTCATTAGGGGTAGCAGATTATAGAGGTATAGAGTAAGGACATTGACGAATAAGCCGGAGCGATTCATTGATCCGCGCCGGCTACATGTGACACTGAAGAGGTTCAGTAAGTTGTTCGACGTTCAACATTCTACCACCAAACGTTGTAGCCGTTTGGCTAGGGCTCAGAGATAGATTCTGGTACTACAAATCTATTAACCTACCCTAACCATTGTCTTTTCTTTTCTCCCATGGATCATAACTTATGGTTTTCGTATTTCAATCTAACAAACTCCTGCTTGGCACTGTAGTAGCTTTTGACTCTGGCGAACCCATTGCTGTGTAACAAAAACATTCACTTGAGTCCAAGTAATATTCATACAAGTGAAACTATAAAACTTACGAACAGTAGAGCACACGAACATCTTGATGACTCAGACTGAAGGATTTTATGGGCATGAAGCCAAGCTTCAGTGTCAAGAGGTGAGGGGTAAAAGATTAAGAAACTTAAATGAGTTCTCGACAAAGATATTGGGTATTGAATAGCGCTCAATCTAAACTCATCGTTACAAAGGGAAACTTTCCTCTCGATGGTATTTTCCTATCTTATTTTGCAGTTCTAAATGTTTAACAGACTAACGATAGCGTGATAGATGCATCAAAATGCAAACCTGAGGTCTTGGATAACACAGAGAAAATGGACTGTGATCAGAATACTCAGCTGTCAGTGGTTGTAAATATACCGACACCTCCTGGCCCCCAGTGCTACTGGTTTGTGGTTTTCATTCACATAACAATATTTCAGCATGTCACCACGTGATTTTAGCCGGCCAGATTTTCAATGCAGTGTTTGTTACAAGTGGTTCCATCTTGAGTGTATAGCATTCAACATAGGGTTTGTCCATATTTTCATTAAAATAATCAATACTTTTTTGAAGAAAAGCGTTACCCTTCCTCACAGCTTACCATTTCATGTGTAAGAAATGCAACCCGATCGGCGAGGAAGTATTTTCCAGAAAGCAGGCAAATTTCACAGTTATGTGTCAAACAGCACTTGCCAACCTAATGTTGAAACATGGAGGGCGTTTGTACTTCATGGAAATGAAGGAACTCATCCCTTTTTTAGAGGAGTACTGGGAAGAACTTACAACACAACCCAGAAGGTCCAATAATTCTTGGTATCCGAATATCCACAAAACTTTGGTTTGTTATGGTTGTTTATCTATTACCACAGACTAGTAGTGATGTATTCAAGACCGTAGAAACTTCAGATGGTCTTTGTGTGTGCCTGTCGAACACTGTAAGTACCTGTCTTATCCAAAATTTATTGTGACATATATGTGCTATCCAGTGAAGCTTTCTTAACTTCTTGACGGAATTACCTACTGATACTTCGGTCACATTATGGCCACGAAACTATCTTAATCCATTGTGCTTGACAAAATTTCTGTTTGGTCAAGCCTCTCTGTACCTTCATAGGTTTAGTGATTGCTCTTAAGTAGGTGACGTAGATTTGTCGGCAGATTTGAAACATTTAGCGGATCGTGGAGACGTGACTTATGGATTCATAACTTGAAATAACCTACTTTACGAAGTTCATCATTCCAACTATTTCCGGCAGTATGGTAAAACTAAATGTTTTAGACTCATTTAGTAGTAAGTGCACTATACACACTTTTCTCAAATACGGTTATGGGCAAGATGTAGTTCAAGAGTGCTGAAACAGTTCTCCATACATTTATCAGAAGATCCAATGAGTTTAGTGACCAGAATGCTGCTATCATCTTTTTAAAAAACTAATGAGTTAATGGTTAGGGAAAGAACACAGGCCTATATGGTGACTGATCATCGTTTACCTTGAAGAGTCACTTTCATCTATTGGTAACACCATGCAAGTAATTCTGAAGTCAGACTGTGTTTGCGCTCAGCGATGATTACTCGGTTGATATCATCTGTGGCTCGCGCATCTTTTACAAACTTCACCCAATGGCTTCAATATTGCACATTATTTATCAGGAATGTAGCTGTGTGAAAGAAAACGGAGTCCGTCGGTTGATGAATGAGGTGCTAAAACAAAAGATGGCTATATAGGACTGCGGTCTATTGGTACCTTGTAGTCCTTTAGTTGGAATTCAATAAATCATTCAGTTTGGTGACTGAAGTGGCTATCAGAGATTGTTCAGAATAGGAGTCGATATTCGTCCTTTTTTAGTTCTCTTCTACTTTCCTCATATGAATAAAATGAATTTTCCTGCATGAATGAGATTTATCTTGATAATATTTCAGAAAGATTCGTATCCTTTACTGAGTACCGTTTTTGTTCATCTACTAATCGATCATATCTTCATCTCTGCCGTCACAACATCATATAAGTTTGTATGGCATATTCTTTCATTGTCTTATTGTACCAGAACCTTTATGCATTATGAACAGTATATAGATAAAAGGCTTTTGACTTTCAACAGATAGGTCGTAGGTATGAATCCCATATCAGCTACTTCGTTTTAGCAGTATTACTAACCATCATACAATATGGTTCAAAGTAGTTAATAAATTTTTATTTGCTTTATGCTTTACATTATTTGTTGTCAAAAGTGCCTAGTAATTCTACAACAACCAATTTCCCGTGCTTAAAGTGTAGCGTCTGAACTCGGGAGTACTCATTGGGTGGTTTCATTGCAGACATACCGTATTGGGAAAACAGTTATTTTTAATCTACATGTTTTCCTTTGGTTGGTGATTTGTGACTTTAGAGTAACAAACTGCGTATGGTCTTTCTCGAAATGCCCTGGTACGGCTGAGAGTGGGGAGAGTACGCTCTCCCTCTCGAAATGCTCTTACATGGCCACGCGTGTACAGCCACTGCCAAGGAAGTCCTGCTCACTGCCTTCTTGTGGCGGGGGTGTTGTTCACGAAACTGAGAGGACGAAAAGCGAATGTCCGGTGCTTTAACCTGGTCGGTAGACACGGAGAGTCTACCTAGGGGAGTTGGAAAACCCTGATTCCAAACCAATGGTGCAAATGGGCTCCAGTATCCTGAGGGAACAAATGGCGTATGAGTCAATCGTTGGTCATCGGCTACCATGGGACTGCATCTCCTTACGATGCTCCACTGCCTTGTGGATCAGATCTTTAAGTCGAAGGCTCCGGGTGTGGCCCCCTAAGAAAACCACCCGCTTCGGTTTGGGCACCCGGGAGGTATCACAACCCTCACACAAATCAAATGAGATTTGTGTGGCGCATATGTATCTGGTGCCCCCTTCTACCAATATTTGTGTTCAAATAAATAAATGGTCGTGTCATTACCTAAGATCTTGCGTTTGTGGGATTTCTGCTCAAACTTTTATCCAATGCATATATGCTATTATTAGAGCCTCCCGACAAGTGTAGTTTGTTCGTTTAAGTACGTAATTTACCCAAAATGTATCAGAGTTCGCTATCAAACTGTATCCTTATTCATTTAAATTGATCCATCTGTTTTGGTCATAGCAGCTTAAGCATATTTTAAATGTTTGCTATCTAATCTTCGTTGGGAGAAATTAAGAATATTCAGTCTGCAAGCCTAATATTTACTCATCAACATTATTCGTGTATAAAAGTAGGCTTTTTGGAAGAAGTGATACATTCACTAACGCTGTTTATATATAGACTAAATTTATGCTTTAGCAGTTTAATCAATTTGTTTCATTTGTATGTTTTTAGGATCTTACCAAGATTGGTCCAAGTTATGATCGATTTCGTGCTCTCACAAGTCAACTTCGGACAAATATTACTAAACTAGGAGTTCCTTCCGCTAACATACCAAACAGTGTGTCACAGACCCAACCATCTATATCAGGTTCCGTTTCTGATACAGCTGATCAATCATCAACTCTTACCTCCTCTAATAATCAGTTGCCTTTCACCAATGAAGCCGATGGCATAGATGTGCCTGTTTGGCGTAAACGCAAATCTCCTGGCAGTGGGTTATCTGTTGGAATGGGGAACTTTTACAATGGTTCTTCAGTGATATCTACTGTTCCAAGTGGATCATCAGAAAGTGCAGCACTTGGTGCTGTGACTAGTGCTGATGTCCCAGGGTTCCCTGGGACTAGAACTGCTACTTCGTCAAATGGAGATGTAAATAACGGATTATCCAGTGGTCTTGTTCGTTCAACTCGTCGAGCCACTTCGGCATCTGTTCTTGGTGGAACCACACCCTTAAGTGGAACTTCAGGTTCTGATGAAGGACGTGCAAAGTTAAATTCTTTGGGCTTCCCGATTGATCATGCACTAAATAAGGAAGGTTATCGGTAAGTTTATTGTTCTGGATTTACGCTCAACGTTCGTTTGTAGTTAAAATTTGAAAAAACTTACCACTGTTCTACATTTTACAATTAAAGCATTCAAGACTTATTATGGAAAATATACTTCTCATGAAGTTCTTTTAGGTGCAAATTTAATTACTAAGGTAGAACATTGACTTTTTGTAGACGGCAATAATCTCCAGTGTATTGAAATAGTCGCCCTGTAGTATCTATTGGATGCTTAGTTCCAAAACTTTATCATATATCTTTTATTACTCAGAAGTTCTCATATTTTGTTGTCACTACTTCTTCACTTAACTCGCTATTTACAGAAAGCACCAATTAATTCTTAAGTTAGTGTTCAACCTTTCGTCTCCACAAGTAGCAAAACGACTAGACCAACGTACGATTTGACTTCATAGTAAGTCGCCTAAAGTTGCTATACGTCTTAACAACATAAAAGCAAAACACCTAAAAAAATAAGTAAAAGTAACAAAATTAAGTGAGAACAGGATCAATGTCTGAGTATTGCAAAATTTGTACTGTTGGGACAGGCCTACAGGAGGGTGTGAAGAGCTAATTACGAACTCAAATGCCATGCGATGTATATATATATATATATATATATATATATATATATATATATATAGTTGCATACTATTTTATTTGATTCCGCCAAGACAAAACAATAGTGTTGTTAGCTTTGATGCAGTAGGTATTCCCCATAGTCAGTTATTCCAAGTGTATCTTGATGCACTTTCTTATGGGACATGGAATCATCTTATTTACTTCTAACAACAATTTCTGTGTGTAGACGCTTTTTTTTACAAGTCAGTATCTTATTATTTCACTTCCGAATCCCAACGCATCAAGATTTAGGTTATTTAAATGTCTACGAGACCCGGATTAGTGGGTAATATATATATATATATATATTAGCGCTTTTTCAGGAAATGAAATGTCTACGATTCATTTAGCTAGTGTGAAATTATTAGTGATATAAAATCACTTTCCATCATGAGCTATCACACTGTATACCTTTCTGCAATTTAATTAAGTGAAAGCCATGCAAAAAAAGTTACCATCTGATTTCGTTTATTTACGATCTCAGTCAGCTTACACATATCTTACATAAATGCGACCCATCTATCAAGTACATGTTTATATAATGGGGTTTGAACAGGTTTGATATATATATATATATATATATATATATATATATATATTCTACTGTACTGTACATTTCGTAACTGTTTGGTTTAAAAAAATTTTAGTTATATTTTAGTGGAACCGGATAAACATGCCTCCGGTCGGGAGCAGTGGGACGAATGCGAGTTTACAGCTGGGAAACCCATACCTGGTTTCTTTTATCGTGTGTTTTTATGCTCACAAGTAGTTTTATCTTTGAGTGATCGTGGTAAGCCTAATGTTATCGTAAAATACTTAAATTAACTCTTCAGATCATTTTTTTCTCAGATGAGATCTGGGTTTTCCAATTTTTTCTTTTTGTAGTAGTTTTCATAAAATATCGTCAGGGTTTTTTGAAATCTGTTTAGATTTTTGGAATGGCGTATAAAAACTGGACATTATAGAGCCTGAATGATGGTTTCTCAGTTCAAGTTGACACTTGTCTTTGAGTGTAATACTAGAGATGAGTGAAACAAGTCAGTGTACAATATATTTATTTTCAAAAAATGGGTCCATCTCGCCCCCTAAAATAGGTTTTGAGCTGTCATCTACAGCAGTTTACATAGTATAAGCACACAGTAAATCCATAGACTGGTTTTATCTCTTAATTTAACCATCCAAAGATTTCATCAACAATGCCGCCTCGGTAGACGTGATATAACATAGAGGCCTGTTTAACGTACATTTTATTGCAAAAGTAAAACTAGGAATTCATTGTATAACAACGTGCGTTTATAGATTTTGTACATTGCTTGTGGCGCTCGAATTTCACGAGTTTTCATAGGATATGTCTTTATTGAAATTTTGGTTATGTTCCGCAAGCTGATCAAATGTCATTGTTTTCAAGTCTGAAAAGGTATTATATGCCTAACCAACTTTTCTTTTGCTTTCGTTCACTGAATACATTTTTCTGTTGAAAAGTTCTTAAATTATGCCAGCATCCACAACTTAAGTGTTCTTATTCCAAAGATGTAGATATGTATAATTGAAATGCCTATCAAGCTGTTGCGAATTCTCATCAATATATCTGATAACTTATCAGCATAATTCTATATTAATACTTATTTATAAGACTCGAAATCGAAGGAAAACAAATCGTAGTAAGTCGTAATATCATAATATCAATAATATCATTTCCTTATTATTCACTCTCATCCGAAAAGATTAAATAGGCTTTACAATTAAAGTGTCTTCCCCTTCGTCTTATCAACATGAAAAAACAAGCGTGACATTCAAACGCTATTTTGCCTTGGGACGAGTTATTTCATAAATAGTGCAGGTAAATAGAAATTATCTATACATTGAACTGACTAAGTTTTATTATGTACTTTGTTTGCCCTCGTCATAGCAAATCACTTGAAAGTTCACGAATCTCAGTTGTCAGTTACTGGTGAGAAGGGTTATTGTATGGTCCGTGCCACTCATAGCGTTAATTCCGGTACTTGGTATTTCGAAGCAACTATCACAGAGCAACCAGAAGGTTCTGCAACTAGAATCGGTTGGTCTCAAATGTATGGTGAGTTGTCGAATATCTATCATGTTTGATGATAAATGGTCAGTTTCTCAAAAACATAAGTAAATTGGGACGTTAGTTCAATGATACAAGTAATGAACTTCTATCTTCATACACTTCCATATTGTTAACCAAATGCCAACTTATACCTCAAATATTGTATACAGTTGAGTTGTTGCAGTATGCAAGTATATATTCACTTCACTGGATCAAGTGTAAAGCAAGTGAATAACATGACGTTAAAACGAAAATTCCAGACTTGTGTTACTGATGATTTATTCTTCTGTTATTCTAATAAACGTTTTAATGTGTGCTTTCAAAACCCAATCAAGTATATGTTATCTGACTGAATGTCAGGATTAATGTATTATTGGTTGCCAATATTTTTTGGATTAAACGGTTCTGTCAGAGTTAAATCATTTATCACGTCTAGGATATTATTGTGTATATCAAGACAGTGTTGTTCTCATTTACGCCCATTTTTTCAAACATCACTTCGGTATAGAAGTCACTAGGACCGAATCAGCAAGACATATCCAAACCGCAAAAGTTAACCTTCAAAAATTGCTACATATATTGAGTCGTAATATCCAGTTTCGTTAAATATACGATTCTCAGCTTTATATTTACTTACGCAGTATCTCCGTACAGTGAAGACAGTATTTTGGAGTTGATGACCAAACAGAAGTTTGTTGGGTATCATTGGATCAAAGAGGTGCAGAAACATTACAATGTACACAACGATTTCATCGTACGAAAGTATTCGAAAAATGCCTTTATTTGTTTCATTCGTTTAAAGGTTATTAAAAAGTGGTTTCACATTTTCCAGAATAGTTTCAGGTTTTTTATTCACCAAAGTTTCTATGTCTAAGCTACCTGAATTACGTTAAATACGCTTGATAAATAACCGTATATTTTATTATCCTAAATATTTTACTATTGGGTCTTTAAATAGCATGACACAATTAAAACTTTCGTATACCACTGTACACTTTTTATCGATATACTTATTCATAATAATACTTCCACTATGTTTAGCCACTTAAATATTCCATTCTGTTTTGTACTCGATTTATATTTTGATGGACATTTGAAGCTTTTTAGCTTATTAGTTTTGATCATTTAGCATTTATTGAATAATTATATTTCAGGCTAGTTGTATTATTGATGATTGGTATTTATATTTACGTACCATTTTCTGCAGTTAATTACCTTTATTATCATCTTTATAACTACAGGTAACTTACAAGCACCTTGTGGTTATGATAAGTTTAGTTATTCTTGGCGTTCACGTCTTGGCACCGCATTTCATGAGTCACGGGGAAAACATTACGTTGATGAAGGTTATAAAAAAGATGATATTATTGGATGTATGATTCATTTACCTTCAACTACTGGTCCTTTCACGTCGTTAGAGAATCAATGTGCAGAGTCTTCTGGACTGTTTAAAACGCCCCAAGCGAATTCTTTCTCATCTGTGGCTGGCGACATTAAATCCAACCTGAACAATACATCTAATGGACAGAATCCGAATAAATACAAGACTTTATTTTCTACTTCTAATTATCTTCCTGAGACATATAAAGATCGTGTAAGCTGATCTTTTGATTTTAATTCGAATTTTATTATTTTTCAACGTTTTTGAAATTTAGCAATGTATTGCCACTGAGTCATAGTATCATTTGAAGATCAACCTAATATGAAGGCTTCAATGTACGATTGATTATTAATGATATATCATTAAATCTTTTTAAGATTCACAGTTTAGCACTCAGGTGGAATAAATGTATGAAATGAGTTTGTTTGTAGGTGCCGTCTACGTGAATTTTATCAGTTTATGTATTTTTATCACTCTCCGGATAACCATCACTAACCAGGAAGCATTAAGCAATTGCTTTGCTGTGGTTAGTAACTTTCAAAAAAGAAAGTAATGTGAGGTATAGAAATTTGTGCTGATGGACATTGGCGGGAGGTCCTACGTTTTATACGATTGATTGGTATATTTTTAACTCTACAATATCAAATACAGGACCTACAATTCTTTATGATATTTCACCCCCTAACCATTTCTGAATTTCAATTAAGATATAAGTTTTAAAGCTTGCTATTTTCGTGTGCGCATATTTCTTTTGATGTATTTAATTACTTACATGGTTTATTCTCTGTTCCATTTAAATAATCTGGTTAGATAAAGAATGAAATTTCATATAAGTATTATATCGTATAACTGTGTTTACGAAATTATTGACTTCAATAAATGTCACGTGATTTTCGGCTCTTGTTTTTCTCTACTAGCCCCTCATCAGATTTCGAAATTCTTTTTACTTTGAGGAGAAGGATGAACCGACAAAAGTGGAAAAATTACTTCATCCGTTGCCTGGTAGTAAGGTGAGTAAGAAGTGTTTTATTAATTTATTTTTGATTATTATGATAAATGTCAGTATTTCGAATTTTCTTCAGATTTGCGACGTTGTGACCTGTTGTATATAAATATCTTAGTGTTGTATCTCGAACTTAGAATTCTTAGTCTACCGCACAATACTTGAGCAGTCGAACGCTGGAACCCTCCCAAGTCACGAATCAAAAGACAGAAGACTAGTAGAAGAAATGTTATTCCAGACAGTGTCGAATATGGTACAAAATTATCAGGTATTTATAGTTTTTAGTAGAAACGAAATCATCATTATAGTTATCCAATCCGCAGACGGAGTTATCAGCATTGTCCAATAGGGAAGCTCCACGTGGCAATTCTGGAATATTCTTCGAAAAGCTGATTGGATGGAACATGTTGGGCTCCTTCTGGGCTTCCTAGAGCCTCCCCGACTTCACCTGTGGACCATCCTCACACCTCCCCCCTTTAAAGTCTGTTGTATAAGACCTTTTCCTCGGATCCACCTGGAATTGAGTTACCGTGATTCTCTTGCGACTCATTACTCTCGAAGGTTGTGTCGCTTTGCTCTTGCGTCTTTTATCTTTTCTACCTTCGCGCGCCTGAGTGCTTTTTGGAGATGAATCCATGAGCAAATGAAATGGGAGCCGGCTTTGTGGCATCAATTTTCTGCCATCCCTTCGAATTTGATTGATGTGTCTTATACAAGTTCCGACATTTCTTCGGATTAGATACAATACACTTCCAATTCGACGTTCTATAATACCTGGTTCCCACCTTCTTTCACCTTGATACGATTTAACGAGTACCCTTTCACCTACCTTGGAGCTACGAGTGACCATATGGTTTCCATTCGTGGGTTTACTTGTCTTTCTAGGTGGCAACATACTGCTAAAGACCGTTCGAATTTTCCTTCCGAACATACACTCGGCTGGTGACTTACCTTCGGGTACTGCCGGATTGGGGGTAACTCTGTAAGACATAAGGAACTTGCTGATTACTTGTTCTGGGATGGTCTCTCCTCCCCCTTTGACTAGAGCTCGTTTTATAGTATCCACGAATCTTTCTGCTTGGCCATTCGACTGAGGATGGTACGGGGGAGACTGTATATGTGATATTCCATTTTCAATGCAAAACCGTTTTAAGACAGATGACATGAACTGGGTGCCGTTGTCAGTCACTAAGATCTCGGGAACCCCAAAACAAGCGAACAAACCTGTCAATTTTCTTATAGTACTCTCTGACGTCATTTTCGGCATGTCGTATACTTCTGGCCATTTTGTGAAGGCGTCGACAACAACCAAGTAATTCCCGCCTTGTATTGGGCCGGCAAAATCAGCGTGTGTTCTTTGCCAGGGACCGTCTGGTTTTGGCCATGGTTGCGGTTCAGCTTTATTTGGGTTCTTTGCGGCCTCTAAACAGGACGAACAACTGCGACACTTTTGCTCTATATCATGGTCCATTGATGGCCAGTATGCGTAGCTTCGAGCTAACGACTTCATTTTACTTATCCCCGGGTGTCCGCTGTGGAACTGCTCAAGGACTTGGTTTCGAAGATTTCTGGGGATAACGATACGGTGGCCAAACATGATGCAGGAATCTACAACTGTCAATGAATCTCGTCGACGGAAAAATTGCAAGAGTTCTCCATGTAGTCTAGACGAAGGCCACTTGTTGAGTATGCAGCGGCGAACAAACTTCAACATGTTATCTTTCTCACTAGCTCCTTTAATAGCTTCGAATGTGACTGGAAGTCCGGAAACTGCGTCTGCTAATACTGTGTGAACCTCGGCCTCAACATCTACGGCAGCCACGAGCACCTCCTCTTCTTGTTTTGTACGGGAACTAATTAGTCTTGAAAGGGCATCTGCCTGTCCAAAATCCGTTGTTGGTTGGTACTTTATCTTGAAATCATAGCCCAGCAGTGTAGTTGCCCATCTCTGTAGACGGTTTGCTGTATATACAGGTATACCTTTTTTCGATCCAGAAATTGTCAGCAGCGGTTTATGGTCTGTTAGTAAGGTAAATTGTCTACCAAATAGCATCTTGTGGAACTTCTTTACAGCGAATATAATAGAGAGGGCCTCTTTTTCTATCTGACTATAGTTTCTTTCTGTCATAGTCAGCGACCGTGCAGCGTGGGCGATTGCCTTCTCAGACCCGTCTGGGTAGGTATGTGAGATCACTGCGCCGATTCCGTAGTTGGACGCATCTGCTGCGACTATAATGGGAAGATCTGGATCATAGTGTGTGAGTAGAAGGTTTGATGACAGGAGCTGTTTTAGTTTTACGAAAGCTTCTTGGCACTCAGATGACCAGAACCATTTGGTATCTTTTTTCAGCAACCCATTAAGAGGAGCACGAAGGCGATGCAGTTCTGGAAGAAAAACTCCATAATGACTAACCATTCCCAAGAAAGAGCGTAAAGTTGACACATCAGTTGGTGGAGGCATGGACTTGATAGCCTCGACGTTTTCAGGATCAGGTTTTCTTCCGTTTTTATCAATTATGAATCCCAAATAGCGGACTTGTTCCATGTAGAAATCACATTTTTCAGCACGTAATGTGAACCCAAAATCTGCTATGCGTCTGAGAACCATATCTACCTTCTCCTCCAGGTCAGCATAGTCTGTACCCATGATTAGTATGTCGTCAAGATAGGCCGCAGTACCAGGAATATCTTGTAGCATAGTATCCATAACTTGTTGAAAGATTGAAGGGGCAGTCTTTACTCCAAACGGAAGTCTATTATATCGAAACAACCCTTTATGAGTGTTTATTGTCAAGTAATGTTTGCACTCTTCCGCTACTGGAATCTGTAAATATGCTTCTGATAGGTCTAGTTTTGCAAAATACTTACCCCCGTTAAGTTTCGCAAATAAGTCTTCTGGTAATGGTAAGGGGTACTGATGAGCTTCAAGTGCGTCATTTAATCCAGTGGAATAGTCTGCACATAATCGAATACTTCCATCAGGCTTTTTAACAATTACTATTGGGGCTGCCCAATCAGAAAAGTTCACTGGTTCTATAATTCCACTTTTTTGCAGTCGTTCTAATTCTTGTTCAACAATCGGTAGCGCTGCGTAGGGCACAGGTCTTTTGGGTCGAAAAACGGGAGTAGCACCAGGTTTGAGGATTAACAAGGCTTTGGCCTTCGTACATTCTCCCAATTCTTCTTTAAAAACGTTGTGATGTCTTCGCAGCACGGTACTTTTCTGGTTACACCTTGAGGAGTTGTCAGTAGTCACTCGTCTGCAGATGCTATTAATAGAATGATCTGCTAGCTTAAGTGTTTCTATTAGATCTAGTCCCAATAAGTCTAGTCCTGGGTTCTTCGTAATGTAAATGGTTGCATTTGTCGTAACCGCACCTTTAGACACAATGCAAGGTATTTCTCCAACAATATTTAACTTTCCTCCAGATGCACTGTGCGCTAGTTGTGTTGTTCGATGCACTGTTGGTCGCCCAATCTTCCTCCAAGTTTCTGGACTTATTAAAGTAATATCAGAAGCTGTATCAAGCTGAAGTCGAGTACGGCGTTTATTAATATTCAAGGTTACGTACTTTCTTTGGCGGCAACTTCGTGCTATGTTATGTGATACCAATATTCTTTTCGTTAATGCGCCAGACCTGTATTTCTTGAAGTAAGGTTTTGCAAAATGTCGTTTCTGGATTCTTCTTCTGCAGTTTGTTTCTTTATGCCCCTTTCGATGACATTTACTGCAACGATGTTCTTTAAATGGGCAAAACCTCTGATAGTGCCAACCTCCACATGACCAGCATGGAGATGGGGGCTGGTTGTCTGTGAGCGACATATTTCTTGGGCAGAATTCTTTCTTTTCGCTTACAGCATGAACATGTGACAAACGGTTATTATTTTCGACCATGTAAGTATCGTGTTTCAAGTTTACCAGTCTTTGGCACTCTGTAGTAACTTCTTGTAGTGTTATGTTTGGACACTGTTCAATTTTACTCAAAATTCTGGTTCTGATATCAGCATCTCCGGAAGATTGAAGGCTACACACGAATACGAGACATTTAAACTGATCTTCTGTCATAGTTGATAATTTGAAGCGTTCACACTCACGATTTACTAAACCTGCATGCTTCACCCAGTCATCATCAGCTGCTTTTGTTATCTTCAGACATTGATAACGAATATTGAATAAGGACGACTGTTCAGCAAAGATTTGTGACAGAATCTCAATGGTTTCTTCAAAAGTAAAATCTCTTGGGTTCTTTGGAAGAATGAAATTACTGTAGCGTTCATGTTCAACTGTGCCAAGTTTTCTTAAGAGTATTCTGACCTTGGCGGCGTCATCAAATTTTCTGAGGTCGACCTTGAATAAATCTTCGTATTTCTTGAACCAGGTTTCGAAAGTAATACCAGCCGAACCATCGAAATTAAACTCATGGATAGAATTAATAATATGGTCGACATTAGATTTGGAAGCATCATCTGTAGCACCAGTTTGACTTAGGTTCAATTTCTGCGTTAAAGTCTCTATGATACGAACCTGGAACTGCTCAAATCGTTTCTCTTGACGCTCCAGCAAGGCTTCAAATTGTTCAAAGGTAAATGACATTTTGATAAGCTAACCCCGTCGCCAGTTGTTGTATCTCGAACTTAGAATTCTTAGTCTATCGCACAATACTTGAGCAGTCGAACGCTGGAACCCTCCCAAGTCACGAATCAAAAGACAGAAGACTAGTAGAAGAAATGTTATTCCAGACAGTGTCGAATATGGTACAAAATTATCAGGTATTTATAGTTTTTAGTAGAAACGAAATCATCATTATAGTTATCCAATCCGCAGACAGGGAGTTACCAGCATTGTCCAATAGGGAAGCTCCACGTGGCAATTCTGGAATATTCTTCGAAAAGCTGATTGGATGGAACATGTTGGGCTCCTTCTGGGCTTCCTAGAGCCTCCCCGACTTCACCTGTGGACCATCCTCACACTTAGTTTTTTCGAAAACATTTTGTCTACCAAATTCAGTTAGACATCGATAAATCTGTGAAATCTAATAGGATAGATTCCTATTTCAGTGAAAGGTGACAGTTTTAATCTCATTTTACGGTATCCCAGATATTGTTATCATAATTTTATAAATAAAAATAAGTAACTGTTACTATGAAGGAGTTTGGAGTATGCTGCAGACTCGTCAACTTACTGCCAAGGTATCAAATAGTTATGGATTATGTACAGTAACGGTGCAAATATCATATCAAAATTATTTAATTAAATGACTATAAATTTATTTCTATATACCCTAGAATATTTAATATCTAACCTGATCTAGTCAGTGTAAACTCTGAAATAGATCTGTATTTCTTACTTCAGTCTCGGGACTTGGTTATATTTTGACAGTGAATTGGCCATTGGGGAACAATATATACTGTTAAGCAGAAAGTAGACTGAATTTTCCGTCTCGTTAATGAGGATACATTAATTGTTTTCGAATGAGTGATCAGAGTAGCCCACACAAGACATTCAACTTGGTTACATTGACGATTAAAAACCACTCAAGCATTCATACTGTGTGATAAAGTGTTCAACGTGGTTAATTAAAATAAGATATAGATAAGAAAAACCCATAAACCATAGAAATTTTCCACTAGGACTTTTTTAAATTAACCTGTAGTGACAATATCTACTACGACTTACATAATTGGTCGACGGGAACATTTATGGAAAGTGTGTAAAACTTGCCCTCTTATGAATTAACTAATATTAACCATTTTTAATTGCAGGTACTCTTATAGGTAATATGCATTAGTTTCCTTCAAATGTTAAACTAAAGTCAACACAGTATAGTCGTACTTCAAAAGTGAGATAGACTCTTGTTTGCTCGTTTTATATTTATCGTTGCTTTCTGATTCTCGTATTACTTCTTGATGTGTATAGACGTGACAACATACTACTAAGTTATTATGATCGAATACGTAGAGGATTTTATCGTCTTTTCGGTAGCTTAGAAGCGTTGTATTTATTTGGTAGCGTTTGTGTATTTGTATTCAATTTACACATTCTAGTCAAATAACATCTGTGCAATCTAAAAGTATGTTTAAAAAATGTTAAAATATCTTATCATGGGCAAATAGATGAAACCAAAAGAAGGCGTGTTTAAACGGACATATTTTAGCGCTATTTGGGGTTTTATCTTTCAGTCCTCCTTTCATTACTTCTGTAAGTTGTAGGTAATTGGGAACCCTAAACAATTTAGGTCAGTAATACGATTGTTTTTTCTTCATTTTAAGATCATTCAGTGGTAAAGTTTTCATTATATCAACTACTAGATTTTTGACAATATCCACGTTGACTCATTCTTTTTCGTATGTTAGATTTTCTTGTTTAATTATTATATTAACTACTTTATTGTTAGGTTATTCGTTATTTTTCAAAAAAAAACATAAGAATAAATAGTGTTAGTAAAACGATTATGCTTGTTGATTAAATTTCGCTACCATTACTTGCCACCATGAATTTTGTCATTACTGTTGTCGTCTCCATGTCTAGGTTGTATATGATTCATCCCTCCCTGATATTTCATGTGATAATTATAGAACATATGTGTTTAATAATCGTTTTTTGTGTGACAATATGTTTTACTAGACAAATAGTGATTCTACAAAATTTCATCTCTGCGTCCGTTAATAATCGCACATCCAATATTTTCTCGAAAGGATTAATTTCTTGTTGCTGTTGTTCTCAGTTTTCTTTAACAATCCACTACCACAACTGATTGGATCTCTTTTCACTCCATGAAATGCATAAAAAGGTTCAATCTTTTCTTTCTTTCTGTCCTCCTTAGAATAATTTTCTTTTTTTTGTAAATGTCTAAATCCGTTGTATCTTTTATCCAGCTGGTTGCTTTTACGGATCACAATTAGTATCGTTTCATTAAGTAGAAAAAATAAAAACGGGTGGAGAGTTTAATTATTTTTCCTTCTCTTTTATCATACACTGACAGGTTTTGAAAATTAAACTGTTCATATTGGTGTCATAAATTTTATACGCAATTGTATTTGTTTCTTGTCAAGTTCGTATATTTAAATTATATTTTATTTCCTATTCTGCAATAAGATAAATGTACACGTTATGACCATAAATTCAAGATTTAGACTTTAGTCTTGTAACTGAACTATCTGTTTAATATATTACATCACAGTTCTTGTAATTTGGTGGGGTAATTAATTTCTTTCCCAAGGCCACTTTTGTTGGGTTCATTTGTCCTATGTTGATTGGTCCTGATAATCTGTGGGATTATCGACCATCGTTTACCTGAATTCCAGCGAACATATACATTTTTCGATCGAGTCGTAACTAAATTCTCTTATTACGAAGTGTTTTACTTAAATTATACATATTCTTACACAGTGATGCTGTAATATAAGTTGAATACAAACAGGGTTTTTATTCACACGTTCTGGGTTAGAAGCGTTTGACGTAATAATAAGTAAATATTTAGCTATCTGAATTTTAGGAACCGTATAATCTGATTTCGGGGAATAATGTGTGTGTCTAGGTGTACACTTCTTACATATAATTTATCCTTAGTTTTTAATATATTTTCAGATTACTTTCTACCACAATGGTAAATGTATGGGAGCAGCTTTTACGAATATCTATGCAGGCGCTTATTATCCGGCAATATCAATATATAAATCTGCTACTGTTTCTGTCAATTTCGGTCCATACTTTAAATATCCTCCAAGTGACATAACAGACTGGGAACCGGTAAGTGCTTTGCGAAAATCATTTATTTGATAGCGTCGAAAAAAAGATCATAGACTTCTTCAATGTCGAACTCTGAAAGTTTAGTATTAAGACTGAGTTGATCTTCATCTGGTATCACTGGCTCACTTCTAGACAATCACACAAAGCTTCTATCCACCCATTCTCGCTATTAAGAAAATAGTTAGTTACCAATCTACAATGCATAATTTTACATGATTGGTCCCATCTATTTTCCCTTTCCTTTTTCCTATGGTTCTACTTCAAGATTTGTCTGTCACTAAAGATTTAATGCTTTATTGATTGATTTAACTTTCTAGGACCTCTTTATAATTTTTCATTGTCTACTTGTTTTTGTAATTACTAGTTTTCTCTTGTTTTTCCAGATGTCTTCTCGTGTTATAAGCGCTGCTGTTGAACAAACTGTGGCAGATATGATCTGTTTAGTAGAAAAAGATGGATTCATTGAGCGTACAATCAAATCATGTACTCCACAATTTAATTAACCAAAGGTTTTCAAAAATTATGAAGATTTAAGTTCTATCTTAAACTCATTTGTAAGTGTCAATAAGTTAATTTTCCTTCTACTAACTCTACATCCTCATCTCTTTTTGGTCAACTTGTATTCATTCATTGAACCTGTTTTCTGTCTGATTATTGCAAACTGAACTATGCAAGCTTAATTATTGTACTCATTCTGAAATTTTTTAAATGCATCTTGTTCATAGAGTTTTTATATTTTCATACTCTGTATATTTATCTATGGGTTCATTTTATTAGGTATCATTATTGATTCGGTTCTCTATGATGTTTCTATATCTTTCTATTCACTATACACGTCTATGTATGTGCTTAGGAAAAAGAGAGTACTTGTGAATTTTGTATCTGTTTGTAATGTTGTCTGATGGTGGTTATCACCCATTATGGTGTTGATTTTTCATTTTTCTCCATTTCTGTGTCTTCTTTTTTCAAAGTAAACAGTAATAAATTTATATTTATGTACCATTTATGTCGTTCCTTCAAATAAAAGAATACAAACTAAAAAATGCTTTCTTGTTAGATGACAAGCGTATATGGGTTTAGAATATTAATGATAGTTAAGGGAATTTTAATAATGTGGAAGTATCTGAATCCCTTGAATATTGAATGATAGATATTTTATGTTCAAGAATATAGATTTTTACGTTTCTTTTTTTCGATAGTGTAATAAAGTGACAAAGATTATCTTCGTCTTCTTATTACACTATCGAAATTTATCAAAGGGACTAATTGCTTTAAGTTTCTTTTCTTGCTCCAAAATTAGTAATCCCCGTAACTTTCTAAGTGTTACTAATTCCAGTCTAAAAAAACCTATTATGGTGAAGATCACAGGTAGTAATGGCAAATATTTCGACTTTGTTTTCCAGTTTTCAGTTTTTCAGGTTAGCGTTCATGTTTTCGTGTTTATAGAAATCTCAAGGAATTCGTCTCATTTATTATTAGATTCTTAACAACTAAAAACACCTGATTTGTATCATATATTTACAAATCCCTGCACTCGATTGTTACTTCAGTTTATTTGCGGACCTTGTCAACTTCGTGATGAATTTTTCGGCCTCATTTTTTTTTAAACGTCTCCCTGATTTCCCTATACTCCATTAGGATAAATAGACAATCCCCTAAGTTTTCGAATCGAGCTTTTTCATCATCTCATCCTCATATGCAAAGCCTTGTTGCTGCCATTATAGCTACGCAGTGGTTACTTATACAAATTTTGTATGAATTATTAGCATTATAATCAATTAGTATTGCGAGTCTTGCTTAACATACTGGTGGACAATAAAGGCATCATAAAATCTAACCTCACTATTAGTACCTATAAAATAAGAGACTGATCAATTGCAGTCCTAAACATCAATGGGAAGATACAAACAACCAATACAAGATGTATCTATAAAAGGAAAAATGTCGTTTATGTAATTATATGTGTCATTTGACTTCAGTCGAAAATGTGCCCATTAACTTCTATATAGACGCAACTAATCAATTGACAGAATGAAATCCTTATCCTGTCATTTCGTATGTACCAGTTGTTACATTTTGAAAAATTATTTGGCGGCATCCTGTTATATCCCGACGAGAATCATGGATGGTGGCTTTTGAAAACTATTAATGGACCAATACTATACATATATTTTTATCGTATTCATGTTAGGTAACTAAACTATTCATATTCGTGTTCCTCTTATTATAAGCTTTATTTTGACCTATGAACTATTATACCATTTAACGTTCTTGAGTTATACACAGTCTATCAATTACTATCTCCCACATCCACAACCACTTTGGGCTAGGTCTTGTACATATGTTATTTTCTATTTTATGGTACGATGTGGTCTGTTTGGTTTGTATATAAACCCAGTATGTTTGAGAATAAGGATTCATATAGCAGAGGCTGAGATTGGTGTTCTAGACTTAACAGGCAGGGCTAGTCAGGAAGAAGGACCGGTAAAAACTCTAGACTACTCGTACAAGTTTTATGTGTCATTGGTCCGTTCGATAAGTCACTTCTCTAATTGGCGGTATCGTCACGTCATATATTGATGGAGGCACAAGACCACAAGTTATAACATATTCGTTAATCGCAAGTGATAAATTGATACGACAGTCAGATGATGTGTTATTGGTCTTTTTACCAAACTTTGGTTTCACTATTGATTTATTATTTGATAGTGAATTCGTAGTATCATCTTAGCAGCATCTCTATGGAGATAATTTGTTCAGTAGAACAGTTGTTTTCTTTTAGAAAATTCAAGGCTTTAGAATTTGTAGTTTGGATTATCTGGCATTTATGTATTGATATTTGCTGGTCAAGTGTTTATGAAGTGTCAATCACTTCTGTTTGTTAAAATCTCCTTTGTATTACCTGTGCATTCTGACCGTGTAATTAATCCCCTCATATAGGAGCACTGAGAAATGTAATTGAAACGATTCAGAATAAACCTAATCATTAGTTAATTAATGACAAACTTAATCATAGTCGCTTTCAAATTCATATCATTTTGTTACCTATTTCCTATTGTATTAAATATTAAACATGTAAGATCTAAATAATATTCAGATAAGCCGAGTATACTTCTAGTCAGATTATTTTCATTTCCGAATATGTCAAGATATCAAGACCACAAACAAAGACTTGCGTAATAAAATTTGGTAAAGCTTGCATGCTAGTGTGTTGGAAGCAGCAGCTGCATCTAGTAACTGCAGGGAGCTCATTCAACTCATCCAAGTCACTGAGAGCAAAAAGTGTGAAGTGAGTGAAACAATCTGTGAAGATGACGGGATGCCAATCAATAACATCTACCGACGTCCTTATTTTTAAAAAAACGTTCGCGTCATATGTGAACAACTATCAGGGGATATGTCTACTTCCGATCGCGTTCAAACTATTGGCTCCCATCATACTTCGTAGATTGTTGAAAACCTGAGAAAGATCGACTTCCGAGGACAGGCTGATTTCCATTCTAGGCGAGGATGTATTGATCATATATCCCCCCTCTTCCAAGTGCTAGAATACCTCCATACTTATTACACGCCAACAATCGTGGTGTTTCTTTATATCACGGCCACCTTCGATTCGTTGGACAGGACTGTTCTCTGAGATGGTCTATTGAAGAAGAGTGTGCCTGGGAAGCTTATAAAACATAGAAGCCCTACATACAAGCACCTCAGGTAGAGTGAGGGCATACGACCAACTTTCCCTATTGTTCCATTCAAGCAGTGGGGTTAGGCAGGGCTGCCCAATCTCAACATTCCTCTTCAGCTTTGCCATCGATGACCTTCTAGACACAGCTCTGATGGATGGAGGTAATGGTTATGTGGATCTGTTGTCTGGAAAAAGACTTGACCTTGAGTATGGGAATATTTTCTTGCATTGTGATGATACCCAAGCCATACAGTCCTCACTCAATCAGTTGGTAATTAGTGTCCGTATGTGCTTTGCACCTTCGAAGTGCAAAGTACTCTTACAAGACTAACAGGACCCTGAACCTTCATTCGCCCTGGGTATTGAGGGAATAGAAGCGATTGAGAAGCTCGCGTATCTGGGTAGCTACGTAAGTGCTGGTAGTCGCGTCAGTAATGAGACCAGTAGGCGTATAATGAAAGCCAGAGCGGCTAATGCCAATCTAGGCTATCTTTGGCGCCTTCGTGATGTTAGTCTGGCTAAGAAAGGTAGGAGCTATAACGCATCGGTGAGAGCAGTTTGGCTGTATGCTTATGAGACATGGTCTCTCCGAGTTGAGGATGTTAGACGACTCCCTGTGTTTGATCATTGTTGTTTCCGAAGGATTGCTGACATCCAGTGACAACACTATGTTAGTAATGCAGAAGTCTGGCATCGCGTGTTCGGGCACAGCAACTATACTTCTATTGGTGTCACTATCTTGAAACATCGACTTCGGTGGCTTGAACATGTCTTACGAATGTCCTCCCAGCGAATTCCACGTCGTACATTGTTTGCCGATGCTGGGACTGGTTGGAAAAGGCGGAGAGGTGGTCAGTGCATGTATGATATGGTGTCGTGATATGGAAGAAGGATGTATAGGACTGGCTTCTGTTGGTCTTTCACGGATTACTGGTTGGGGTCTTAGAGATGGTGCAACATAGTGGCTAGAAATGTTATCAGATATGGCTCAGAATGGAAGCCAGTGGCGATCTTGCTGTAACTCTTTTACTTTCTTCATGAAAGTGAACGTAACCTCTCGAACTGAAAGAATTCTTTCTAGTTGTATTTTTCCTAACCGAACTGTTTCTCCTGTTATGACTATTACTTTGCTCTCATACACTAATTTATGTTTATCGTTGTTCTTATTTTTTATTATACGCACTTAGCATTCTCTATTTTTTCACAACCTCATTGTTATTGTGTGGCGCATATGTATTTGGTGCACCCTTGTACCAATGTTTATTTGTTCAAATAAATAAATATCAAGATATGATGCTTAACTATCATTCACCGGTGAAATTCTGAATAAATTTTAGTATCATAGAATACAACTGCCGTTTTTTACAGTTGGACTTTACATTTTACTGATCCATCATACTTTTATTACCTCTTGTTTAGATAGTTTTGTACTTTTAATTTAATCAAAACTTAGTAGTACTATGTAACTCTGTAGAGAAGTCGAAATTCTTGTTAGTAGCTGTGAGATTTTGGAGGTTTTTCTATAGGTAATTCAATTTGGCCGTCAATAAAAAAGGAGACCACCCTGAGTGTTGGTTTGCTTTCGGCTACGCGATACCATAGCTTTTGTCCCTACATATTCTGTAACTGCAAATCGAACATTATAAAGTTTCTATGCAAGTTTCTAAGTTTGGTAAGTAGACCATTAATAATTTTAGGTATTTCAAGTTGAAAATGTTGAAATTTCCCAAATAGGAAAACTTTCATATCATTTTTGAGTAGTTTGTCCTAACATCACCCAATGAATAGAATCTCATGGAGTTTACCGCTTTACCTTCATTCCAATTGGTCCATAATTAACAAGCCAATCATAAACACAAGTTTTCCCTTTTTGATGTTTTTTATCTCATATTCTGATTGGTTTTCTGTTATAATTTTAATACTTAATGGGATGCTCTGCTTCGTTATCCAGTCTATTTATACCTTGAAAGATAATCTCCAATTCATTTGCACATTAAATTATCCATACAAATAAATAACATCCAGTTTGTCAGCTTATCTTCATAAGTTGGATACACTTTCACGCTTAATAGCCGAACAAAATCATGTTTCATCACTACGTGTTGGTATTAATCTGTTTTATAGCCTTCACGTCTGTTCAGCATATCGATGCTACCGATGATAATTTCGCCTCGTCAAAGGAACAATCTACCAAATTTGCTCCCATCAGACGTCATATGATGAAACGTAATTATTTATGGGATACACGTTTGGGTAAGCGTTCAATGAATCGTGAAGCATTTCCATGGTATAATCATGATCTATATAACTATTACAATGATGATAATTTCCGAGGTTATTATACTGGTTACGATGACTAATAATATAAAGCAGTTATGAAATTGAAGAAAAAACACGAGAGAACTAAAGGCATTAAAATTTTTCAGTTCTTATCATAATGTAATGTATTCCACTTACTCTTTATATCTAAAGATGTAATAAATTAACAAAACTACTGGTTTGAATGCATGAAGTCTATGGAATATTAGAATTTTGTGTTTCATTGAATATAACTTAAATGAGCGATATTAAACCGTCTTTTTGATTATCGGAGCAAAGTTTGAGTGCGTGGCACTGAACAAGGGTAGCCTATGTTTATATTCAAGAAATAGTTTTACGAAACAACATTTACATACATAATTATTTGCCATTTTATAAGCTGTACTAAGACCGCGAATAATCGTAAAACACAATCCAGATTTTTTTTAATTGCAAAAGGTTAAGTGAGTCTTAACTGACTGTTTACTTATAATCTGGTTCCACAACTCTATGCTACCGATTAACTGCCCAAAATATGCATTTAATTTTGTGACGTATTTTAAAAAGTCTACCTAACGAATATTGAACCTCTTTACCAGTTTCAGCCTGAAAAACAAAATGTCTTGTTTATGTGGTCCTCAGGTTCTGTATCGACATAGCACATTTCGTTTCATCTTAAGTGTTGTTAGGTTTATTAGTACCATCCAGAAATTTAGGATTGCGACCCATTTATTTTTGAATGATCTATTAAAAAATTATAGCATTGAATCATCAGACAAAATTTTGTTTGGCGAAGTGAAATTCAGCTTGTATATTAAACGATTCCCCTTCAGCTTTAGAAATATGTCATATCGACGGCTAAAACGTCATGTTTACTATTCAGAGAGCACTTAATGCTTTGAAATTGTAGTCTTTTTAGTGATCTTGTTAAAAGTTATCGAACGGCTAGGTAGATTCTTATCGAATTAATTAGAATAGACTGAACGATGGCGCATGTGTGATTTATTTCACTTCTCATTTATAAATTTGTTTAGTTTTACAGAGATAGTTATATTGAAATGCTATAAAATAAAAGATGTAGGTTCGCCTAATGTTGTCACACTATAACATTCAAACTCACCTAATTGACACGATTACTTTTACGGATAAATCAGGATACTGATTACGGTTTTGCTGGTAAAATAACGTTCAAAGTTATCGGTAAGCTCATCTATTTAACATACGTTTATATTATAAACTAGGATATTACATTATGGTAAATTATGTAATTTTAGGATCCTAAGTGGTAATGAAATGGTAGGCATGTATTATTATTAAATGTCATCATTCAAATAAATTGAAGGTATTTAAGTAAGCAATATTTTCTCAAAATTATTGCGCTTTCAAAAGTCGTAAAGTCACCTGTTGAAAAAAGATTTTTCATTAAATAGATTAATTAGGCATCGGAGTAAGAAAATTGAATTAGTTTTGTGTTGATTTCTTTGTAACAATATTCAACGGCCAAGTTATTCCATGAAGTTTCGATTAGGTTCGTGTACTGGGTATACGTTTTTTGGAATTCTAATTAGTAATATGTGTTTAGTGATACTGATTCATATATTTTTATCCTATAGTACAACCATCTTTACGGACTGAAGTGGTAGAAAGAGATAAATGTAAATTGAAACACAGGGTTATTAGTTATTCGCTTATACCAAGAACGTTGCAGCTTCATACTATCTGGTTATATCGATAAAAGGATGATGACTTTTTCAATTTCAGCTTTCTTAAGCCCCTTTTTATGCGAAGAGAATTTATCGAAAAGAATATTCCTCGTTCAAATATTAGTCTTTTAATATGATGGGGATCTTTAAACGATTAAAACTGAATCACTGAAACCATCTAACTTTGAATCAACACTGTTTATTAAGATAATTCAGTTAAAGATAGTTGTAAAAAGTTTATGACAAATGTGAGGGGGTCAAACATGTTTTCGTAGCATTGTTCGTATGGTTGTTTTCAAGTTGTTAATAACTGAACGTAATGCAGAGTTTTACTTATGGACTAGAGAGCATATTAATTGGTTATTATCAAGTGAGTGATCTATGCCAGAAAATAAAAATGTACATTCTGCAAATGATGTTTAGTATGGCGAATTCATTATACAAACTTTTATCAATGTTTCTGTTATTTAAATGGAAATCAAGCTCGCGTAGATTACTTTGAAAACTGAAAGCTTGTGAATTTACTAGTTGCATATTAGATGTTTATTGCATGTTGTGAGACTTAAAAGAATTGACCATGTTTACTAAATAAAGTTGCAAGTAACAAGAGGACTGCACTTTTCATTACGGATTCAGATTCAACTGTTATATTGATATAGTAACTATCTTCCTGGTTTATAATTTAGGGATTGGACAAGATGCATAAGCCTATAGATAGTATATTATATTCAAAGTAGTTGTTATCGACTAAGAAATTTCTCGTTTGATTTTTAACGAGAAAGATAAAATACGTCAATTAGTGTTAATTTATGTAGGTGATGATTGACGCATTCATTATTTAATTGTTCTGTGTAATTGAGCTGAAGTAAAAAAAGACTGATTTCATCTAACTGGTTAAAGTTTATAAAATAAATATATCTGAGATTTCAAAGATATTTTTTACTTTGGGAACTGAACAGCAGAATTCAAAACGTTTTCCAATCTTACGGAAGTGGGAAAGAAAGCAAATATTCTCTTATTTTCAATGATACTAAATTCATCTGTTTAAATCAAAAGCATTCTCTATCAATAACTTAACTAATGAATACACATCCACTTCATATTTGCTGGTAGTAGAAACTCGATCACCATGTTACTTTACTGAAAAAGGTTGTCAAGAGTATTGATGAATTGATCTCATTAAGGGCAATGGAAATTATTATTCAGCTTGCTAGTAATTCTGTTGCCACATGTTTGAAAAAAAGAAACATTTTAATATATTAATGAAATTATTATTTGTGTTCAGAAATATAAAAGAATGTTTCGTTTTTTTTTGTACTTACTAAGTATGTGTATATTTCTTTTTATATATCAGATTTACGAGGAACATGAACTGTATCATCTTATAGTAAGTGTATATTCAGAGACGAACTGATCTATTTTATCGATTTACTTCCAAGTATACCTTTCATAATGATAACGATAATAATAACTTTTTCTAACAGAATAAAACTATTTGGAGTATTTAGTGGCCCTATATCTGACTTCATTTAGATCGTTTCTGATTGTTATCAAATAATGGCTGTCGAAATATACATCCTGATTATTCTCGTATTTGACTTATTTAATTCCGTTATTCATTAACGCAAGTTAAGTCGATAATTACATACCAGGATTGACGATATGTATATTTCAATAACGACCATAATACGACCCACCTGGAGTCAGATTCAGAGCCACAAAAAGAACATCATTTATATCATTTAAGTAGAAAGTATAGAGTAATTGCAACGGTTTAAGAGTAATCATTTTAGCTCATGGGTTTTACATTTAGGTATTTAAAACTGGAAAACAGGTTAGTTTAGTTTTTTCTTAAAAGGTATAACGTCATATGTAAAGTACTCTGCAAGTGACTGCATAAATTCTGGGCGTTACTTTAATAAGACTTTTCAACGATCGAATATCAAGTTATATTTTAACTTCACGCATCTATGACATTTTCAGTCTTTTTCAGAATTGAACGTATTAAAGTAAAGTACACAGTGAGTATTATTAAAACCCATCACATTTTTGATAAATGTGGATTTAGATCAGAACAATGGGAAAAGGACTGAACATCAAGTTAAGTAATCTGTAAAATTTCGTTTTCTTGAGAATAGTGTAAATTTTATTACTGAATTTATACCTGTCTTCATAGCTAATTTGGAAAGGAATTGTTGTCAATATCCTTACAAAATAATACGCAAAAAGCCAGCCGGTGTTCCGTTCAGCTGTTGAAAATCAAATAAAAGATTGATCATATCTTACCAAAAAAAGATAATTTCGCATATTTATGTGAATTAATGCTGGGACAAAATGACATTTGAGGTATTGTCTCATGTAAAACTGGATAATCAAATACTTTATACTCAAGAGTGTTTTTATAAGGTTGGTGTGTTTATTTATATATAAAACCATAACTAATCATATGGAAAGACTTGATCTTCAGCTATATTCTACAGTCCGGCAATAAGAATGATAAATCATCTAAAAGTGGTGGTGTATTTTCGAAAATAAAATTAGTATTTCACGGCCGTTTTTGTGTGAAATAAATAATTAATCAAATTATTGATAGGTTTTCTGTAGACGAAATAATTTTTGAGTCCAAATGATTTTGAGTATCTAAGTCCCCAAAGTCATATCCACTTATTATTGATTTATGTTTGCGTTTGAATATTGACATGAGCTTGGATTATTTTGCATCAAAAAATGTTATTCTTTTAATTTATCATAAGCTATAGAAACAAAACTTAAAAGTCTAGCTTAATAATTTAGATATATTCCTTTCATTAAAAAGTAAGTTTTCCATTCTGTTTTCGAACAACCTTCTTGGTCGGCTGTCAACAAAATTTTTTGTCGATTAATATATATATATATATATATATATATATATATATATATATATATATATATATATATATATATATATATATATATATATATATGTATATATATATATATATATACATATGAAATAGATAGATCATCCAGCTTATGAGTCTCAAGAAACACAAAACGCGCGTCGTGGATTCCACTGCTAAACATCATCCATTTTTGCTTAGAAAAGATGGGGCCTTAGGGCAATTTGAGGCGGTGTGCGCGAGAGACACAGATACCATATAGAGAACTGCTCAGTTGCAGCCCTAAACAGCGAGGGGGAGACTCACACACACAATACTTAAATGATTACTTTTCAAACAGTTTCTCACAGAATCCTTCTTTAGTGGGCATATCTGGTCAATCCTGCTTTATCGCTTACCTCTAGCAGAGGTGTTTCTGTCTATGTTCAAGGTCCTTATTAATCTTCTTGATCAAGATGCCTTATTTTATCATAAACTTACATTTAATAAATATCGAGTACCACTGAACATTCAGGAAAATTTATATTTCTTATTGGGTTTTAAAATCGTTCGAGTGAGAGCAATTCAATGTCTGGACATTCAAATATAATCATAAAATTTCCAATCGTGAACTCTGTTCCACATTATGTAATCCATTCTGAAAAGCTTGGCATCAAATAAGCATCGTTTGTGAATGGGATTTATTTGTTACTGTTTTTTATACCAAATATGGAATAGTTACGGAGCTGAACGAAGAATAAGTAATAAGTACTACTTAGTGCAGGTAAATGAACAGGGATTTCCGATTATACTGTAAAATTCCCTACGACAATGTCCTGTTAGATTTATAAACTTTACAGAACTGTTGTCAGCTGAGATAGTGGGAATGCGTGTCACATATAATTATCCTGTATAGGAGTAGGTTTTTCTCTATCTGTGTAAAAAGGAAAGTTTGCGTTTAAATCAGTGTGATTTACTTTTACACATCGATGTTTACACATTCCTGTTAATAAAAGGAGGGCTTAGTAATTAAAGGAGTCAAGTTTCTTTCCGTAAGTCATTGGCTTGAAATCGTTTCCACTTACTTCAGCTTGAAGTGAGCAGTAGTGTTACTACTTCTATGTGTAAAACACAACAGTAGGAGTTGAATATGGTCCTTGTGAACTATGTTAAGTGTACATGTCGTAAAATTATATGATATTAATTATGATAACAATAGTTAAAATGTTATGCCTGGACATTTTAAAATAAATGCAACGTGGTAATGTAGCGTTGGAAATATTATCTGTAAATAAGTGAAGGGTTGAATCTAATAAAAGCAATCTTGTATAACTACTGATAGTATTTATACTCTCTGATTCTTTGTCACACAAGAAGACATAGAATAAATCCAATGTTATTTTAGATTATTGCGAAGCAAAAGGAATGTATAGTGATTTTCCAAAGTACATTTTTGATGTTCTCTGGATAAGACTGTAAATTTCAAATTAACGATCGCTTCTAGAGTTTAACTGTTGTAAAACATAGTTTTATTTTTATAATAGAACTTCATCAAGTATGCTTTGCAGGAAGCTCAAAATATGTGTTAGCAAGAATCCTAACAGTCTATGATTCTTCGTGAGATTTAACTGATAGACGTGAAATTGTGAGTTGTAAACGGAGATTCTTTAAACTTTTCTGTAAAATCAAAGATGACATTTTTATTGACCTCTGTAAGTTTCAATAATGTATTCTGACAGGCTAATTTCATTTTGATCATAACTAAAATTACTATAAAAACAAACTACTGCACTTATCATACCGTGACTACTGAATTCCTGAGTAGGATAACACTGATAAACAAATTATGAATTCTTTAGAGAAAACCACAATTCAAAAGGTTTATTGAGTAATCGTGTAATCATTGATGCACAGCAAAACTACGTCTTTTCCAGTTAAATGAGTTTATTAAACAGATTACATGATTTATTTTATAAAAAAGGCGTAAACTGAATAGATACAATCCAGATAAATAATAGTACTAAATTATTACTTTGGAATCCCTAAGGAAAAGACGTATAATCTACTATCGTTTGTTTGAAATCAGCTATTTGAATAGGCAAACAAATGAATCCAGCAATTTTATTGAATAGATGGATAATAACTGTCAGTGGAATCCATCTTTTTTATGAGAAAGTCTTGATAAATAGCTATAGGGAGGAACAGGATGCACATACGCTAACGAAGACCGTTCAAAATTCAGTTAAAACTATCAGCATGGGGATAATTTGAAGCCTTTGTAATCATCGTATACTAGAGTTCATGGGAAAAAAAACTTGAGACTACTAACCGTATTTCGCATCATTATTTGTAGTTAAACCTAGTTAACGTCAGCATACTATAACGTTTTTGCAAGGAAACTGGGAATAATAAGAATATTTTGATCATAATGGATCGTAGGTTGGATCCAAACCTTTCTACTCACTTCCATCAAACTCAAAATTTAGTAGTCAAAATTATGAAAAGTTCTTTGTATTGAAAATGTCTAGAAACTATTTAAAATGAGAATGGTACATTGTTCCAGTGTTTTCTCTCACTTGCCATTATAGATGTTCATAAAATAGTCTACAAATTCACACTTCATTTGAACATTAATATCAATATCACATAGTATTGTTTTCTATTACGAAGGCGCTAAACTTCCAAATTTTTACGATGTCCGTCATTTGGAAAAATAGCTTCAAAATTAATTAAAAATTAAAGACTAGTCAATAGTTATAGGGACCTAAAATTTCGTTCATTAACGACAGAAAACACAAATAATTCTTCAGTTTCCTGGAAACTTTGGGATTCGGTAAACTTAATTCAAGGATGTGAAACCTAATACTTTTTAACTTCTACAAAAATGGCGAAATGTAGCTGTTTATGTAATACATAAGTATATTTCTATAATCTTAGTATAAATCTACAGGATTCTTTTCTTTAGTATAATTCACCAAATTATGTTGATGTATTCTGAATTCCATAGATAAGAAAATACATCTGAGATAAGAACAAGTTCATATTTCTACATGATATATCTGAATATAGCAGCAACTATAATCCTATAAATTTTTGGAAACTTATTTTATTCGTAGATTTTTCACAAGCCACTTACACAACCTGAGACAATTTTAGTTTTGAAGTCGACAAAAGATGTTTATATACTTTAGCTTGTTAGTAAACGTGTAATTTCATGGTAGTTCTCATTAAGAACTGATGCTTTCTGAATAATCACTGAAACCTTCGCTTTGTCTCAGTTTGAAAATTTTTAGGATTGTGATATTGTGAATACATCAATGATTGAATTCGGGACTTTCAGGGCTAATAGATATCATGATACATGTAGGCCGATAAATTAGAATCCAATGATCTATAGCTGTTAAGACTCCCGCCTATTAATCCTTATTCTATGTAATTTTGTTCATAACTAGAAAAAATGAGTTCTGAACCTACATAGAGCAGTCTATAAATTGATGTATTCACTAAAATGTTAGCTATCAGAATGCTTAGAATCATGTTAAAAAGAAGCGTTTATCAACTTAGTATTAGAATTATAATCTTATTTTTGACGTTTATTGGTTTAGTATTGTTTATCTATGTTGTCTTATTTTATGATATACTTTAAAGACATGGAGATTTCGCAAGTTATGGTATCATTAGTAACATGCAAAGTGGTGAAATATCAAGCAACTTTTGAATCAAAATTCAAAAAATGGAAACTTTCATGCTTGGTCAAAGTTTGAAAGCCCACAAATTGCACTGCCATTGAACACTAAATGAACTTTCGCTTACTGAATCTTCTTCCCGATCTTATGTAATTAGACTGCCACATGAAAAAAAATACTTTTTTAAAAACTGTAAATATGATTTTCGGTAAGAATGTATTAGGCCCCACATAGATAAAAGTTATATTATCAAAGACCTTTCACACCCGTCACATTATCTTTATTGATGTCAGATGGTTTATATAAAGATTAATTTTAGCTAGTAAAATTTGAAATGACAAGTTATTTTAACTAATCGTTGTCGTTTACATCATCGTTGAGAATGTTCTTTGAAAAAGAGCTAAAGAAGAAGTGCTGAATTTTAGATACAAACAATCTAGTCTTATACCTCACTAAATTAATTTGGGAATCCCTGAAGCAATCCAGATCTCAATCGTTTTTATTGTTTTAGTTTTGTTTAAAAATTAAAAAATAACTTGTACTTGTAGGTTCTTCTTTTGTGTTACCGTTTGGATGCTGATGGTTTCAACTCAACTCACATGTATTTTTGCTAGTTCAATTAAAATTGAATTCATTGTCAATATTTTGAATTGTTTCCTAAATTTGATTGTAGATTTCCCAAAATGAAAATTAAATTTGCTTATGAATTATAGTTCTCGATAATTAAATTGTTCATAAAAGATTCACAAAAAAAGAAGACACAGAATAACTATTAATTTAATAAGATTCATCAAAAGGATTATTCCTGTTTAATTAGTTTACTGTTTTAGTCAAATAAAACAAAAGATTATTTATGAATTCGTACCAACCTCGTTATGACTGAAAGATAGAATTCTTGGAATGTAGGCAGACGGAGGTAAAAAAATTTCAAACAAAGTATAACTGGGATATATTTGCATAAAATCGCTTTCGGGCTTTTATAATCTCATTGGATATGAAAAAGTGGATCTGACAAATATATTGTTTATTTTTTTATAATCTGTTTAGTTGAAAAAACATAAAGGATCTAAATTTTACTCGTTTTAGAACAAAGAGACTTTCTTCGTTGACAGTTTCACACGACAAATAGATTACTGTAGAAAGGTAAAGCTCCAAAATATACTACTTTTTAACTAGAATTGTCGTTCAAAGCCTTTGTGTTAACAATAATATTGATTAAAAACGAGATAAATAGTGAATCTAAATGAAAATATAGTACTTCATAGTTGAGCTTTTTCAGGTTTCTAAGTTCATCTGCCATCCTTGCCTAACGTTTTCCATAGAAGCTCGTTACTAATGCATCAGTACTTTAAACACAAATGTTAAATTTTGGAGATCCCGTTCGTCAAATTTTGTAATTCTTCATTTGGGATGCACATCTCTCACAAATGTATATTAAGGTAGGATACAAGTCGCTTCGACAGAGTACATTGTTATAAGAAGTTCATGTATTTTACCAAATGGTCTAAAATGACAGTAGTCAACGACGACTTTTGTACTTCGATTCAGATTTAATGGTTTTTCAACTTAGCAGTTTATGTAATTACGTTGAGTATTTAAACTATTAATGTGCTTTCTTCACTTTGTTATACTGAAGGAAATATTAAAACCAATTTTGGTAAAATAATATGTATTTTGAAAATTGGATTCAAACACTGATTTTTCCTGTAAGTTAATACAAATGACTATGTTATGCTACAATTCTCAGTTTCTTTCTCAATAGGCTTTAATGTTAAGGAATGTAAGGGGGAAAATTCTACATTCAGAAGAACATTTGGAGTAAAGTTTAGTAAAAATATAGAGCTTCTTTATTCGTGTTGATGATAGATCGGGATAATTCTTGTACTGAACAATCGCATGTATACTGGAGGTAAAGAAACTGAGAGATGATAAATAATAGATTGGAACGCTTGCGAAAAATCATGAAACCTATCCAATTTCATGGTGACGATATTTAAAAGTCCTAATTATTCATCATATAATCACATTAGCGATTGACTATAGGCTTGGACAGTACGACCATTGATAATAAGTCTGATATTGAAACTCTATCCTGTGCAATTTATATTTCTAATTAAATAGAGTTCGAATTTATTTTCAAGATTTGCTTCCAGTATTAAGTATCCATCCACATTATTCATTATCAACAACTAAATATTCTAAATAAGTCATTCAAAGTGACAACTGCTAACTTAAAAATATCGCATTACTTTTGTCTACAACCATGTTCATAGTTGAATTCACTTAGTATTGTTTGTTTGAATCTTCCCATCGATGTGTTAGGACTGCAACTGGTCAGTCTCTAATTGGCATATGTGCATACTGTGCGTATTGCCTCGATATACCTTAATTCACAAGCATGGTAAGCAGAGATGGATAGTGGCTAGC